>NW_028261386.1:62568708-62918708 GCF_051295495.1 Thamnophis sirtalis | reverse complement strand
TTTTTTACCAAGTAACCTTGTGATTAAAATATACTACATGTATGTGTGTTATATGTACTGTATGTTATGTGTGTTATATGACAACATCCACCCTAAACCAGCTACTTTTCATAGGCAGTAGAATCCAATTCAATCCAGCTTAATAAATAGTTTTATTGTCTTCTTTTTTTATTTGACCATATTCAGCCAGACCTTTGGTCATTTAGAGGACAAATTTAGAAATGTTGGGCAATTTTTAAGATAATGAAAAGATTTCTAATTATGTAATATGGTAGGAATATTGACATGATAAGAGATAGCTATATTAAAAAGGCTACACATGGATTGATAGAGGGTCTTTCTATAACTTAGATGGGCTCCAACAAGCATATATGTCTGTAATCTAGACATAGGCTTATAATATGTTAAATTTTATATTTCATGTTTTATATTTTTATCTATTGTTGTTTTATCTAAATGTGATGTGAATGTGCCATACAATAAATAAATAAAATAAATGTCAGATATAACCTTGAGATTCAATTATTTCTTTTCTCTGAAAATACAGTGAGGTGCAATAAACCCAAAATATATTTTTTGTTGGATAAAGCGCAGTTTATTGAACATTTTTATACCAATGTTAAGACATAATCTATTGTTTAGACAAAATAGGAACAAATTGAATAAATCACTCCAAGTTGGAAAAGTAACATTATATGAACAATCCCCCTGCAAACTCTTTTTATCCCAAATTATTTCCCCAATTCTAACCCCAATCTGGAATAAGGCAATACTAATCCCACCTAATCATATATTGGTGGAGGGAAAATGATGACTCCTGGAACTAATCCCTATAAAATTTCATTATATTTTAAGTCATATTTGTAGCTGGAAAAAATAATCAGGCCTTAGGAAACCCTCTGCAATGTTGATCTTTCCATAGGACCTTATGTAACTGTAATTTCACACCTTCATTTCTCCACTTTAAAAAGGAGCAGAGCTGGATAATTGTACAACAATCGTGCACTAATACATAATTTTTTGCCTGCTCAGAATTATCACATGAAGCGGTCATAATGTTTGCATTTAAGTATTTCTTCTTTTCTTTCTGCCAATTTGCTTACTAGATTGTATCCTTTGGGTCATATCTATAAAAGGTTAATTACTTTAAGTCCAAAACAATATTTGATGATTTCGTGGTCTTTTCTATATTACCTCTTGGCAGCAAGACCAGAACTGGCTCATTTTTTGTTTACTGGAATTTATTTATTGTATTATTTCTCAATATGGCCTTAATTATTGATATTTTCAGCTAAACTTCCATTCAAGTACTTACCAAGCCCAATTCTTTTTAGCTTCAAAAGCCAGACAAAATCAACTACTGCTGAGGCATCATATCAACAACTCATTTTTCTTTACTTAAAAAAATTGCTGTTAGTTCCTTGGTAGAAAATATACTGTGGTGCAGAATAATCCACTTTAACAGATCAAGTCTTCCATAAGCTCACACATACTAAAATTATTGCAAATGTCCACATAATTATGACAAAGCAATCTTAGAGTGATCACAAAATAAAGTGTTATTCATTTTAAACTGATATGCAACTAATGGTCACATATAAATATTTTAAAAATCTGGTGAGAAGCCACAAAAGTCAATAAACAACAACTGTACTAAGAGCAACATTCAATAATCTCACTTCAATAATTAGAATAATAGCAACACTTTGGCAAATTCCTTGTTCATTACACCATCTGAATTAAGCATCCTTTTAATTCAGGGATGTTTGGCTATTCTCTGCTTCAATCCAGCCTGTGAACGGGAAATCACAATGTTTCTAGATAATAAATTTCATCATTAAGAAGTTTTTTAAATAACATCAAATTGGAATCTGTGGTTCTGAAATGTAAGACTGTTACTTTGAATACTTCCGTCTGGAGTGGCAGAAAACAAACTTTTTTCTATGAAAACTGTCTAATCACATCACATTTCTCCTCAGTGATCTTTGTTGGGTTCTCCTCATAACCAGTTTCCTCCATTTCTCACGTAAGATTTAACTATACTATATTTATTTAATGTATTTGTAAGCCACTCAGAACCACCTAGATACAGTATGAGTTGTGTGACGATGTGTATATTTCTTTAATAAATAAATTTGTACTGATTCCATTGTAAGTTTATCATAAAGGTAGAGTTCCAACCAAGCTTTATGGGCATAGTAGAGAAAGTTGCAGCAAAAATTTAAATTAGTTGGATGGCTTCAATTGTCAAATGAAGTTCTCACTATTCTGAAACCAGTTAAGCGTTTTCATGAATTTCCTTTCCAAAGAAGTCTGCATATTTATTAAAAACATTATTGATTTTCTTACTGATGTACTCAAACCAGAGATTTTCCCAAGTGAGTAAAAGCAAGGAAATGTTTTAGAAAGTTAAATCATACTTTATAATAGCACTACATTTGAAATCTCTTTTGTCATTATCCAAATCTTCAAGGACAAAAGGAATGTCACTAATTCTTCATAATAGCAAAATAAGATCTGAAATTACATTGGTAATGTGGTACCCTATTAGATACTATTAGGCAAATTCATTGACCATGGCACTAACTTACCCTTCGGAGCCTCTGAAATATGAAGATTCATAATTTAATGATTCTTATTCTTTCTTTTTCTCTGTGACCAGGACAAAAGTTCAAGGATTATTTCTTTTTTTTTTGCTTTTAAATTTTTTTATTTTTAAACAAACATAAACAAACAAGCCATGCAACATAAAAACATCTTCAATTATGTACAGTGTGTCGATTGGTTACAAGGTTTTTGTGCGTCCTTTTCATAGTCAAGTTAAACTTTATCTAAAGTCACATATTGTCAATCAAATATATTTGTATACATTATTATTATAGTACTTCATTTGTTTGACTATCACTATTATTTTGAACAAGGTATTCTTAATATGGATTCATTTATATTATAATAATTCATTATATCATCTTTAATATATCCAGTAATAAAGTATTTTTTTATATCCTATTCTAAGTCATTCTATTATTTTAGTATTGGTAACGTTCTCTAATAATTTTCAATTCCATGTTTTTTCCATTATTAGTATCATCAATCTAATATTTCGGTATACAATTATTATGATTATTAAACATTCATTGAGTATAGCTATTATTACATCCTTTTTATATGACGCATACTAAATTTAAAGTAAATTTATATTATGGTGTTTCATTACATCATCCTGAAATCATCCAATGATATTACATCTTTATATTCTATTCTATATAGAATTGTTTATCTTGTATAAAAAGGCTTTTCAACGTCTTCTCCATAGTCCTCACTTGAAATTTATATAAAATTTCATATTATCAATCTAGTATATATAAATGCATTATTATCATTGTTAATCATTTATTTGACTATAACTATTGTTACTTTGTCTTATACATAATATTCAAAGTTTAACTGTTTAACTTAATTTTATTGTAACATTTCATTTCATCATCCTGTATCCTTTCAGTAGTAGTGCCATTAAATATCTCTTGTCATTTGTACGGCCTCTCCGAGGTAGTGGATCCAGGAGAGCTCCTTGGTTCACCGAGGAACTCCGGGAGATGAAGCGCCTAAAGAGACGCCTAGAGTGCTGCTGGAGGGCCAGTAATTCCGAGTCAGACCGAGCACTGATGAGAGCCTTTATCAGGACCTATCTCATGGCAATACGGGCAGCGAAATGTGTGCATTTTGCCGCTCTTATTGCATCCGCTGAATCGCGCCGAGCCGCCTCATTTAGAATAGCCCACTCCCCCTTGAAAGGGAGGGATGCGGATGACCCTTTACAAGGCAGAGCTGAGGAATTTGTTCAGTTTCTAATGGATAAAATCGCTCGGATTCGGACAGATCTGGACTCCAATTGCACGGTACCAGCCGAGGTTACGGGGGGAAGGTCTTGAGCGAATTTTATGGAGCGAGTTTCAACTTGTCGCTCCTGAGGAAGTGGACAAGGCCATGGGAGCGGTGAGTGCCTCCACCTGTATACTGGACCCGTGTCCCTCCTGGCTGGTCTCGACCAGCAGGGAGGTGACACGTGGCTGGATCCCGACGATAGTTAACACCTGTCTCCAGGACGGGTCCTTCCCGCACCTCCTAAAGAATGCAGTGGTGAGACCCCTCCTGAAGAAACCTTCTCTGGATCCAGCCATTTTGAGTAACTATCATCCAGTCTCCAACCTCCCCTTTGTTGGGAAGGTTGTTGAGAAAGTGGTGGCCTTTCAACTCCGACGGTCCTTGGAGGAAACCGATTATCTGGATTCCTTTCAGTCCGGTTTCAGGCCTGGTTACAGCACAGAAACTGCTTTGGTCGCGCTGATCGATGATCAGGGAAGAGCCGAGGTGGCGCAGTGGTTAGGGTGCAGTACTGCAGGCCACTTCAGCTGACTGTTATATGCAGTTCAGCGGTTCTAATCTCACCGGCTCAAGGTTGACTCAGCCTTCCATCCTTTCGAGGTGGGTGAAATGAGGACCCAGACTGTGGGGGCAATATGCTGACTCTCTGTAAATCGCTTAGAGAGGGCTGAAAGCCCTATGAAGCGGTATATAAGTCTAACTGCTATTGCTATTGCTATTGCTATCTCTGGCGAGCCAGGGATAGGGGTCACTCCTCTATCCTTGTGCTTCTTGACCTCTCAGTGGCCTTCGATACCATCGACCATGGTATCCTTCTGCGACAGTTGCGGGAGGTGGGAGTGGGAGGCACCGTTCTTCGGTGGTTCTCCTCCTACCTCTCAGACAGGTCGCAGTCGGTGTTGGTCGGAGGGCAGAGATCGACCCCTAGGCCCCTCAATTACGGGGTGCCGCAGGGTTCAGTCCTGTCCCCCCTCCTATTTAACATCTACATGAAGCTGCTGGGTGAGATCATATGCCGGGTCGGGATTAAATATCATTAATATGCGGACGATACAAAATTGTATCTGTCCTCCCCGTGCCAACTCAGTGAAGCGGTAGAAGTAATGTGCCAGTGCCTGGAGGCTGTCAGGGTCTGGATGGGAACAAACAAGCTTGCGCTCAATCCCGACAAGACTGAGTGGCTATTGATGCTCCCTCCCAAAGACGGTCCAACTATTCCATCTCTCAGCCTGGGGGGTGAAATTATACGCCCCTCAGAGAGGGCTTGCGATTTGGGAGTCCTCCTGGATCCGCAGCTGACTCTAGAACATCATCTGTCGGCTGTGACCAGGGGGGCCTTTGCCCAGGTTCGCCTGGTGCACCAATTGCGACCCTATCTGGACCAGGAGTCCCTTCGGATAGTCACTCACGCCCTCGTCACCTCAAGACTGGACTACTGTAACACGCTCTACATGGGGCTGCCCTTAAAGAGTGTTCGGAGACTTCAGCTTGTCCAGAATGCAGCCGCTCGAGCGATCGTGGGTGCACCTCAGTACACCCACATTACACCTACCCTCCGCGAGCTGCAATGGATGCCCATTGGTCTCCGGACATGCTTCAAGGTTCTAGTCATTACTTTTAAAGCCCTACATGGTATCGGAGCTGGGTACTTGAGAGACCGCCTCCTGCCAGTCACCTCCCAAAGACCTATTAGATCCCACAGACTAGGCCTCCTCCGAATTCCATCTGCCGGCCAATGTTGGCTGGCAACTCCTCGGGGGAGGGCCTTCTCTGTGGATGCTCCGGCCCTCTGGAACGATCTCCCCATTGAGATCTGGACCCTTACTACCCTTCCGGCCTTCCGCAAAGCAACTAAGACCTGGCTGTTCCGGCAGGCCTGGGCCTGTTGAACTATCCAGCCCCATTCGAGGTTACGACTGTTGTGGAATTTTAAATTACTGTTTTCTATTTTATTTTTGTACCCCCTCCTCTTTTTATTGTTAGCCACCTATTGCATATCTTATAAAGACTCAAAACCCTCCATCTGTTCCTTCCATCAACTTGCCTTTAGTTATCATTGGTGCTTCTGCCAAAATTATCTCATTGTTTCTGTCAAAATTTCTCCCCTTTCTTCATCTATGTTTTGAAGTCTGAGATAGATTTCCAGTTCGTCAATCTCTCCTTTCAGTATTTCACATGTATCATTTCCATCCACTCTCAGTTTACTGTCAGTGTCAACAATTTTCTTATCACTTTGTTCATATTTCTCTGCAATTTTTTGAACTCTGTCCTCAAATTTCATCATTGTTTTGTAAATATTCTCAATTCTTCTCTCCTTTCTTTCTGTATTTTGTTCTATAATCTGAAGTCTATTTTCAATTCCCTCTGTGCTTATTAGCACTTTTTGAATTTCTAACATAATTCTTTGCAATGTTAATTCTTTTTCTTCTCCATGTTGCACAATTTTTCTAGGTTGTAAACACTGCCACTAGGACATCCAAGGTTTTTTGCTAGGTTTCAAACAAATTCAGTGTAATCTTTCAAGTCAAAGTTTTCTCTTTACTCCAAAAGAGCACATGTATAAACAAAACATGCTTTCCCACCGGCCCTTTCAGTAAACAAAGCCAAAAGCCTTGTAATATCAGATGTTACCAAGCTTCCAGCCTCTAGGTAGCAGTGTTACTTATTTTCTTCTGCTTTTATCTCTCTCTTTAAGCTCCAAACTCAAGAAGAGAGAAAGAAAAAAAAACCTTAAAAGTTATGATCCAGCCGAGCCTTGAGAGGAAGAGATTTTTAATCCACAAATACAAAAAATTGAAAAAAATAGAAGAAGGAAAAAAAGACCAGTCCAATTTAAAAGTAAGAGGCATTTGTAAAAATTCCATCCATAGAAAGAAATGAAATCCAAGAGAAAAAGATAACACAATAGTTTTAATCCAGGTTTAATTCACCACTTGCTTTCTTCTGTCTTCAATTTTAATTTAACTCTAAGTCTTTTGGGGTGTTTTCTTCTCTAATAGTAATTTTTTTCTCATCATTTTGACACTCTCTTTCCTGTTCTGCTTTCATTTCAGGGGTCTGTCCCAAACTTCTGTAGCCTCAATGGCTGCTTCTCTTGTAGCCAGAAAAAAAGCTTCTCCTGGATCAATCAAGGGCTTTGCAATGCCCCTGAGATCAGCAGGACATGCCCTTCTCTATCACCATCTCTACAGGATGGTTTAGGTCCAAAAAGGATCATCTAGCACCAGAGATATCGACAGCACTCCCGCCCTCCAAGGATTATTTCTTGTAATTCTTTCTTTCTGTGTCATCTTTTTTGAAGGAGCCATACCATAATTCAGGGTTAATTTGTGTACAGCTCCCTCATATTGCAAAGCTTTGTGTATTTTATTGTATGCATCACAATGGAAAAATAGATAATTTATCAAGAGTTGTATCCTTGAATCCCAGTCTGTGGATGAATCTGATTATTCCTCACAAAGTTTGTTTCTTATAAAGAAATTTTTCTTGCTTGAAAGTCCACATATCAAACACGGACCAGAAAAACAGTAAGCAAAGATGTGGAGAGAGAAATAGAAATAGCTACATGAAGATATCTTGCAACAAAGAGAATATGGGGAATATTTATGCCATGACACTGAGACAATCAAGGCAATATCAAATATTCAGCAACTCTTTTTCATTGCTTATGTTCATATGACTGAATAAAAAGCATTCACATAAATGAAAATGGAATGAACAGCAAACCATTTTAACACATATTACAATCTTCCACCAAAATATTTCCATCAAATTTAAATTTTGCTTAGATGAAAATGCAAGTGCTATTTTCTCTCTCTTCAAACATATGCCTTCATTTCAATGGGTTTAGTGTTAGATGCCTTAACATTAAAATTTTGATCCTTCTAATTCCACCCCTCTCCATAAAGGTCAATTCTATTTCTGCTTTTGGCAACCTGTTCAAATTTTTCCCTTTTTCATTTCATGTTCATTTTACCAAGTCTTTTCTTGGAAAAGAAAAATATTTAATTTTCTTATTTTCATTTTTCCCTTGGAAATGCTCCACAGTTATGACACCTAAGTCTCATAGTTGGATGCTGTAAAACTGATAAAAGGTTAACAAAGGGATCGGGTATTGGTTTAGAATGAAACTGAGAACTAGAGAACACATTTGATTTAAAAAGAAGAGAAGAAACACAGAAATGGCTGAGACCATAAGGGGCAGTTGTGATTTTGAAAAAGGATTCCATAAAATCCAACAGAATTTTTAATTTTATTTAGTGACAAATATGATATTAACTCCCTTAAACTGTATATCCATTGAAGTTGGTTTTACAACCTTTGAGAATAACTGCTGTCACTAGCATCTGCTGTAACTGATTGATCAAATTGTCATAGCCCAAGTGTGTCAGAGGAATTGAAAAAAGCCCTCTAGGCAAATATTTAATAAAGTTTGTCTTTAAAGAGAAATACTAAGGTTCACACTTCAATAGCCTGTTGACACTAGCCAACATAATATCTCAACTATGCATACTTTACTTTTTTCTAGCTATGTTTTCAAATTGGGCTGCAAAATAAAAAAGCTCTTGTGTTTTTATTTATTAAATTTATGCATCACTTGACTCCCAGTGATTCTGGGCAGTTTTCGATTGATCTTGATTGATCTGATAAGCATGGCTGTGATTCTTTACACAGAGTCTATGCTCCATGTATTGAATTATCAGTATGATGGCTCTTGATCTACCTAGGTGAAAAACAAGTGTTGTGAAGAAGTGTAGACATGACCTTGGCAAAAGAGAAAAAAACGAATGAACTTGTTAAGTAGAGGCCATTCAGAAAAGATTATTTAATCCTGAGAAAAAAGAATATGTAAAAAAGAAACTCAGAACAACCCTGATATTTTTTTATATAAGATTATCAGCCATGCGAGACAAGGAGAGCAAGAAACTGACACACAAGCAATTCCAGGAATGCTCTTTACTGTTGTAGGGAAGAGTAACAGAATCTTGAAAGTTTCTGAGTTTCTCTCTGTTCCAAATTATATCTGACAGCATTGATTGATTCATTCATTCATTCAGTCTCAAGACAAGCCTACATTACTTCATAAGTGATGAATCTACATAGGAATGATAGAAAATATGTAAGTGCCAAATTATGGGTGTTTTTTTTAAACCTGATGGAGAGTTTTTCATATATAGTTAAGAAGAAAGTGATTCCCTGAAACTTGTAAAAAAAATATCTAGTATTCATTGTTACCGAGGAAATTTTTCTTCACACTATAATTTTTACTAAGTTCACCCATTCCATGTTACCAGAAGTTGTATCTTTATGGTACAATTTTATTGCCTCAAAAATGGAAGGTTCAAGGAAGTAGTAGCAAGAGCAATAGCATTTACATACCACTTCATAGTGTTGTACAGCCTTCTCTAAGAGGTTTACAGAGTCAGGATATTGCCCCCAACAATCTAGGTCCTCATTTTACTGACCTCAGAGGGATAGAAGGCTGAGTCAATCTTGAGCTGATCAAGATTGAAGGAATCAAATTCCTGGCAGTCAGCAGAATTAGCCTGAAATACTCCATTCTAACCATTGTACCATTATGGCTCAATAGTGCTCTAGAAGGATTAGTGTCAGTGCCTTACAGGAAAAACTAACATTGGTAGCCTTAATTACCCAAAACTCTTGATCTTAAATGACATTACACAAGAGAGAGAGAGAGAGAAAGAGGGAGGGAGGGAGGGAGGAAGGAAGGAAGGGAGATCTTATCATAAACCACTCATTATAGATCAACATCCAGAAGAATTAGTTAAAACTAAATCTTCATTGTACAATGGAAAAATATTTTGATCGTATGCTTTCATAAGACAAGTTCCCAACCTCATGTTAAATTGTAAACATACAACCTGAACATGTCAGGAAAGATACTGAGATTTTTAAATATGAACAAGCAGAGCTACAAACAACAAAAATCTTGATACAGTTATAGTCTCTAACCAACTTCACTGTATATATAATGTACAATGACAATAAAAGCTATATTACTAGTCTCTTCTATGGAACCTTTTATGGAACCTACTTCATTCTCTTCGCACAGTAAATGTTAGTGCTTTTACAATGCTTGGGTGACAGAAAGAATTCCACTTATTTTATTTTTTTCATTCCCCTCAATAGACCTGAAAAAAATGGTTTGTGAATTAGGGTAATTACTGCAGCACATAGTATATGGATATCTGATAATGCTGTTCAACCTCTTCTTTTAAAAAGGTTTGATCAAATCATCCCTTTGAATTGAATTGCCAAATAAAATTGGTGGATCAATTTGATGTGTCAAATCAATCAAATTCCTTCTGATCAATTTGGTGATTTGACTTCAAAGCATATATTACATACACATACTTTTTACCAAATTAGTGATCTAAATCGAATTGATACTTCTTGTCAGACTGAATGAATGATATGAACCATCTTGATAAATCAAGCTAGCACCGTTAAACCTGCAATACTTGAACCTGAACAAAAGTCTGAAGAGAACATTTTCAAACTGAGAACCATTCTTTAGAAAGAGAGAAAGATGAAAGGCTATTGTTCTCTTTCTATCAGCCTCAATTCCTTGATAATGTCTCTACATACATCCTATTGTATATCAAAGTTCAAATAATGCTGACAGTTTTTAATGTTTAAGGGAAGCAGTTAATGGTTTTCCAAGGGTAAGAACAATACTTCAATCATCATCTTGTCCTAGTATATTTTGTCAATAAATTATTGAGTTTCAACCACTCTCTAAACAGTTCATTTACATCCTGGAATTAATTCTGGAAATAAATTGTAAGGATATGTGAAATTTGTGGGAAATTTATCTTTTAAAAATCAAAGTACAGTGGATGCTGTTAATATTTTAACATAAAATCTTCAGATTAGGAGAGATAATTATATATGCAGTAAGACAGAAAAAACTCATTAAAAGTCCTAAAAATATAAAAACAATGACTGGATTAGATACTAAGTACATTTTTAACAACAAAAATACTAAAGCAGATGCTTTCTGTCATAAACAAGCGTCTTTTTGGAGTGCTTTTTAGTCTTATCTTTTAATTAAAATTGAACTTTAAAATAGATGTGTCAGCCCTGAATGCTTATTAAGTAAAATAGTAGTGGAGTGAAGGTATGCTCAGACATTAATATCATATCTTATTATGTGTAAAAATATTCCAGCACATTAAACAGTTTAATTCTTCAGGTAGTCTGACATTAATATTGGTTATCATCAGGCCAGAAAATAAAATAGTGTTGGGTTGAAGTCATTGTTCTGTTGTCCCAACCTATTACATTCAGAGCTTGAGTTTTAAACATTTCTGATTTCATAGCTTTCTCCCCAAATCTAATATTCATCTCTGTTATTTAAGGTACAACCTATGTGAAACATACTTGTAAGACTCAGCTTAAGACCATAAAGACTAGATATATTTCCAGAAAAGAAGCCTAAGGCAAATCTAATTATTTATCTAATTGAGTTCTGGAATTCTCTACAAGAGTAGAAAATCTGTAATGAAGGATTTCATATATCTGATGAAGAAGATTTAAAATAATTGAGTATGTTTAATATGACAAAGAGAAAGCTAAAGGAAGACATGACAGCAGTCTTCAAATGCTTGAACAGCTATCATAGGGAAGAGAGTGTGACTCTACACCTTTCAAGGGTAGGATAAAAAACAAGGGGAGATCCAACCTTGAAATCAGGAAGAATGCCCTATTAAGCAGTAGAACAAGCCTGCCTTCTGGAGTTGTGGGTATTTCATCACTAATGTTTTTCAAGTAAAGTAGGAATTCTTAACATAGGGCAGTGATGGCGAACCTATGACACGCGTGTCAGTGCTGACACGCGTAGCCATTTCGGGTGACACACACATGCTCCCCAAACTTGTTTTAGCGGCAGCTCTCAGCCTGGGCGGCAGCGTCACGCAGGCTGTGGAAGGAGGAGGAGGGAACCAACCAAAGAGAGGCTTTTACCGGGTCTGCGCCCCACAGCCAGGATCGTCCTTGCGCCTCAAGCCGCGTTTCTTCCTGCAAAGCCCTTCGGGCAACCCGAGAGTTCCGCTTGACGCCAGAAGGGCTTTGCAGGAAGAAACGCGGCTGGAGGCGCCAGGACGGTCCTGGCTGTGGGGCGCAGACTCGGTAAAAGCTCTCTTTGGTTCCCTCCTCCTCCCCCTCCTTCCACAGCCTGCGTGACGCTGCCGCCCAGGCTGAGAGCTGCCGCTGCCGCTGCTGCACAACTGAGGGAGGGAGAGGGAAAGCAGAGGTAGCCTCAAATTCCACCGTTGGGACAGGGGAAAGGGCTTGTCCCTCAAGAGTGGGGGGGATAGAGGTGGGAAGAAGGGGCCCGGCCTGTCCCCAGCGCCCCCCACAGACGGATTACGGATCGAACGCTTCTCTCTCTGCAGCCTTTTTCTGCAAGTCCCAGCTACTCAGCGGGGCGTCATCATTTCCGGGGGGGTTGCAGTTTTCCAGCTCAGATATCAGGATCCGCCGGGATTAAGTGGGAGAAAACGCCGCTGGCCGAGCGGAACAAACACATCCAAAGGTTAATCTTATTTTACGAAAACACAACTTCCAAAAGTTGATTGTGGCCTCCGTCAAGAAGCTCTTCCCCCACCCCCCACCCATTCTAGGGTCTTGGTGTCCCTCGGCTAAGATCCACCCCGGAAAGCAGAACGGGGGCAGCCCTCCTGTAATTCTGGCTGGGTTAAAGAGCAGGGATGGAGGAGCCATATCACACCTTCATTCAAAGGGTGGGGAGGGGGAGGCCCGATAAAGTCCCTCCCTTGGGGTGTCTGAAGTCCCAGCTGAAGCAGCCGAAGGAAAAAGGATAAGCATCCGTCGCTGCCCAATGGCGCTTGGGGTAACCCCGCTGAGCAGAGCCAGTCGAGGCTCATCCTGCAAATGAGGGTTTCCTTTGGGGAGGGCCAGGTGGTTTCAAGCACCCCAAACAGCCAATCTCTCTCTCTCCGTCCCCCTTCCTTTGCTCCTGGGGCTGCAGAATTTTCCATGGGCTCAACAGTAATTGAGTAAAATTCTAAGCCACTGCAGTAGCTGCTTTTTGGTTTTATTTTTTTAAATATTTATCAGTCTCTCTTTTAGTTGAAGAGTTGAAGTCCACAAGGCTTAAAGCTGTCAGGTTTGAAGACCCCTGGGGTTTTTTTCCTAAAGGGTTAGGGGTGCAAGGGTCTTGTAACTTGACAGCTTTAAGACTTGCACACTTCAATGCCAGAGTTTCTGAGCCAACATTTTGGTTGCTAAGCAGGACCGTTGGTAAGTGATACTGATAATAATATCAAGGGCAACATACGAAATCGACTGATGAACAAAGAAGTTACTAAGCAGCTATGTTAAATAATTTGTTTTTGGTTTATTAAATACAATTATATTGCAATTATATATTTTTGTAGTTTAAACTATAAATTGCGCAAAATTATGTTTTTGTCGAAGTGACACACAACGCGAGTTATGCTCGATTTTTTGCCGATTTTTGACACACCACGCCAAAAAGGTTGCCCATCACTGACATAGGGTCTACAACACTCTGAGGCTTTGGATAGATTTCAAGAGGTCTATGAACATGGGTAGGAAAAACACAAACAAATAATCTCATGAACCGGCAACTGAAATTTGGCTTTGTTTTTAATGTTGTATATACTCAACAAAACAATATTGTTTTGACTACAAAAAATGTTTGTTACATTAAATAAATTTTACAATCTTAAAATATTATACCCTAAAATGATATTGCTATTGATATAATGGATTAATGAAGAAGAAGCATATATATTTCTGTATTACTTATTTGTTACTTTTAAATATTTGGTGACTATTTCATATAATTGGTTTCATTTGTAATACAATCTACATCTTTAGGGATCCATGGCATAAAAACTTTAAGAACCACTGAAATAAAGATTGGACAGCCATTTGTCAGGGGAGCTATGAAGATTCCTCCACTAGGGAATTAGATTAGTAGACTTCCAAATGCTGAGACACAGTGGCCCAGTGACTAAGACGCTGAGCTTGTCAGTCAGAAAGGTCAGCAGTTCAGCGGTTTGAATCCCTAGTGCTGCATAATGGGCTGAGCTCCCATTACCTGTCCCAGCTTCTGCCAACCTAGCAGTTTGAAAGATGTAAAAATGCAAGTAGAAAAATAGGAACCACCTTTGGTGGAAGGTAACCAATGTTCCCTCTAATTTTTTTTCAGTGTGAGCGGAAAAGTATAGTGTTTGAGCGGCACATTTTCATGCCTGAGCACCTGAATTTTTTTCACAGATGTCACCTAAGACAACAACGAAATCAGTATTATTTGAAACTCAAAGTTATGTTTATTCAAGGTACCCGCTTAATTAAAAGTGTTATATAATATCAGTATCACTTAACAACGGTCCTGCTTAGCAACCAAAATGTTGGCTCAGAAACTCTGGCATTGAAGCGTGCAAGTCTTAAAGCTGTCAAGTTACAAGACCCTCGCACCCCTAACCCTTTAGGAAAAAAACCCCAGGGGTCTTCAAACCTGACAGCTTTAAGCCTTGTGGACTTCAACTCCCAGAATTCCTCCTCCAGTCATGTTGCAGCAACGTCATCTGCGTGGATCTGCTCCATCTTCGGTTTTTTCACAGGAGGCAGGGCTGCTGCTGAAGATGCCAACGAGCTCCCGCCGCCACTAGAATATGCATTTGTTTAGCATGACATAGAATAGTCTTTCAACCAGAAGTATGGAATAAAAGAGAGACTGATAAATATTAAAAAAAATAAAACCAAAAAGCAGCTATTTATTTGAGTTCTAGATAAACATTTAGTTCAGAAGAGATTAGAATAGAACAGAGAAAGAATAGAATATAGAGAATACAATAGAAATAGAATTGGAAGGGACCTTGGAGGTCTTCTAGTCCAACTCCCTGCTTAGGCAGGAAACCCTACACCACTTAAGACAAATGGCTATCCCACATCTTCTTAAAGACTTCCAGTGTTGGGGCATTCACAACTTCTGGAGGCAAGCTGTTCCGTTAATTGTTTTAACTGTTAGGAATTTTCTCCTTAGTTCTAAGTTTCTTCTCTCCTTGATTAGTTTCCACCCATTGCTTCTTGTCCTGCCCTCAGGTGCTTTGGAGAATAGCTTGACTCCCTCTTTTTTTGTGGCAACCCCTGAGATATTGGAAGACTGCTATCATGTCTCCCCAATTCCTTCTTTTCATTATACCCAGTTCTTGCAACCATTCTTCATATGTTTTAGCCTCCAGTCCCCTAATCGTAGAATAGAATGACAGAAGGGACCTTGGAGGTCTTCTAGTCCAACCCCCTGCCTAGGCAGGAAACCCTACACTACTTAAGACAAACGGTTATCCAAAATCTTCTTTAAAACTTCCAGTGTTGGAGCATTCCCAACTTCTGGAGGCAAGTTGGTCCATTGGTTAATTGTTCTCACTGTCAGGAAATTTATCCTTAGTTCTAGGTTGCTTCTCTCCTTGATTAGTTTCCATCCATTGCTTCTTGTCCAGCCTTCAGGTGCCTTGGAGAATAGTTTGACTCCCTCTTCTTTGGAGCAACCCTGGGCCCTGAGATATTGGAAGACTGCTATCATGTCTCCCCTAGTCCTTCTTTTCATCAAACTGGACATACCCAGTTCCTACAACCGTTCTTTATATGTCAATATCATTTAGACAAAGTTGATCCCCTTATTCTCCACTCCAGAACCTTGGAGTTTGAAGTTCTTTGGTTCTCTTCTCCCACCCTCTGTGTTCCCACGAGGGGATTAGCATCACAGCTCAACTGCCCCCCTCCCACCCATAAAGACCAGGAGAGCATCGCTGCGCATAGCCAAATGCTACCATAGCAACTATGGCGTTGTCTGATGTCTTTCTTGCACGCTAAGATGGACTGACGGGGTGAAGCATAGCTTGCATTGTCCCTAGTGTGGATTCTTTTCCCAGCCTTGGTCACTTTACGAGGGGTGGACTTCAGTTCCCAGAATTCTTCAGCCAGGGAAATTCTGGGAGCTGAAGTCCTCTGCCCCTCCCTTATTCCTGTTTCCTTTTCCTTCATTATATTCAACTGTTTCAATATTAAGTGTAATTCTTCCTTCCTAACATTTTTCCATTTTTTTCCTTATATTCTTTTCCATTTCAACATTGTCTTTGTTCCTTCCATTCTTTCTTCCTTCTTTCAATCCTTCCAATATTTTTTCCTTCATTCCCTTGTCTGTTTCAATATTAAGTACATTTCTTCCTTTCTTCCTATACTTTTTTCCATTTTCTTCCTTATATTCTTTTCCATTTCAACATTGTCTTCCTTTTTTCCTTCCTTCCTTCCTATACGTCTTTCCATTTTCTTCCTTATATTATCTTTTCTGTTTCAACAGTCTTTGTTTCTTTCTTTCTTCCTTCCTTCCCTTCCTATACTTCTTCTTTCATTCATTATATTTTCTTTTCCATTTCAATATTAAGTGTAATTCTTTGTTCCTCCTTCCTTCTTTCAATCCTTCCAATACTTTTTCCTTCATTCTCTTTTCCTTCAATATTAAGTGCAATTCCTTCCTTCCTTCCTTCCTTCCTTCCTAAGTTATTTCCATTTTCTTCCTTATATAATATTTTCTGTTTCAACATAAAGTGCCTTCCTTCCTTCCCTCCCTCCCATCCCTTTCTTTATGTTTTCTTCATGCTTTCTTTTCTTTTTCCTCTGCTCTTTTTAAATCCCCCCCCTTCTTCTCCTCCTCTACATTTAGGTTGGATTAGTTTGTACAACGGTCATCAAACTTCTGAAGTAAAAATAAATAAATAAATCATATTTAAGAAGAAGAAGAAAAAGGAAGACGTTTTTAGTTAAGTCAAACGTTTTAATAAAAGTTTCATCTTTTAAGATTCGTCCAACACATCCAATTGTAACCTTAACAGTAAAGAATATCACCCCAGCTGCTAAAGGTTCAACCAGTCTGAGAACCATTGAAAAGACAACAGTGCAAAATCCAAAAGACACAACTTCCTCACCGCCATTGCTTTGGTACCAAATCTTTGAGGAAGGGGCTCCAGAAAGAAGGAGGAGGAGGAGGAGGAGGAGGAGGAGGGAACCAAAGAGAGCTTTTACCGAGTCTGCGCCCCACAGCCAGCCCAGGACCGTCCTTGCGCCTCAAGCCGCGTTTCTTCCTGCAAAGCCCTTCTGGCGTCAAGCGGAACTCTCGGGTTGCCTGAAGGGCTTTGCGGGAAGAAACGCGGCTTGAGGCGCAAGGACGGTCCTGGGCTGGCTGTGGGGCGCAGACTCGGCAAAAGCCTCTCTTTGGTTCCCTCCTCCTCCCCTTCCTTCCACAGTCTGTGTGACGCTGCCGCCAGGCTGAGAGCTGCCGCTGAAACAAGTTTGGGGAGGTCCTTTGCAGCCAGCCAGTTCTAGCCACCTGCAAAGGACTTCCCCACGTTTGCTTTGAAAGAAACCTCTGCGCGGGAGTTAGAAACCTCTGCGCGGGGGTTTCTTGCCATGTGCGCGGCCGCGCGGCCGCGCACCTTAGAGGGAACAGTGAAGGTAACGTTCTGTGTGCCTTCAGCATTTAGTCATGCCGGCAACATGACCACAGAGGTGTCTTCACACAATGCTGGATCTTCGGTTTGAAACAGAGATGAGCACCACCCCCTAGAGTCAGGAACAACTAGCACATATGTGCGAGAGGAACCTTTACCTTTAAATGCTGGGATTGTGAAGTGAAAGAAATAGAAACATATATTGGTTGAAAGAGTTGAAAGCCAACTCTTGAGTCTAGGTTTGAGTCCCAATGTATCTTGTCCAAAGCTTCAAATATATGCTCCTTATTCCTAGGGTATTTATAAGAAAGACTAGTGACTATTATAGACTATAGAATGTCTTATTTCAGCTATTATATTACGATTTTTCTAATTATAATTTTTATTCATCTCAAAAGTGTATTAGATGCTTTCATCCACGTCAAGATTCCAGAATATGATGCAAATACTAGAATTACATTCAAACTAAATTTGTAATTCAGGGGAAAGAGCTTATCTCTTTTTACCAGAAGTGGATAACTTTTCTTCAGAAAAGGAACAAACTGCTATAAATACAGCATCCATTAATAGAACAAGTAACCTGCACCATGCTATACATTTCAAACTAATTATGTTAGAGAATAATCATCTTTCTTTCATCTTATATGTGGTGCAAATTCTAGGACACTTAATATAGCCCTGTAAACTTGACTGATGGAGATTCTTTAGCTGTCCTTTGCAAAACATTCCCATCGTGCCTTTCTTTCAGTGTTTTTTAAATCATTTTTATTGCAATCTTTTATTGTCACTGGCCCGACCATCATCAAATTGAGTGTCACTAATAAATCTTGGGAATTCTTGTCTAGAGTGTATAAAAGTAGTTTTACACCCTGCTTTGTGGAGTTTTGCTCTTCTGAACAGATTTTCTGATACATGAAAGATAATGGAGTTGGGAAGTGATGAAACAGTTTCTCAACATTGTTCTTTCTCCTGTTTGCAGTTCTATCAAAAGTTTGATAACATTGGAAAGGTTCTCCTTTTGAGAGAACACTGGATAAAAATTACATTTAAATCTTGAAAATCAGACACCTAGTGTTACCACTACTATGCACATTGAGATAGTTCAGTCAGGATGGTTAGTCACAAATGATTAAAAATCAAATTTAAAATGATGATAAAATTGCTAAATTACCAGAAATGCCATTAATTTTAGTCCATTAATAGTTTTGACGTCCAAAGTTAGTATTTTGAGGTTTAGACATAGGAATGTCCTCTGCACATAACTTCTGCTCAGAACACAGTCACACGCAAAGCCAATTTGGGTCCTAAAATGAGATGTCTTCAGTGGTTTCATGGAAGTGGAATATGTTGATTTTCTGAAATTCCATCTGCAGTTACATTTATTTTATGTGAAATTCTTGCTGCACAGAACAAAGTTGCAGACTTTCTATTGTAGTATCTAATTGTCTACCATATAAATCCATCTCATAATGTCTGTTATTGTGCTTATTGATTTTGTAGACTTTCTATACCACAATCATAAAACTTTGGATGAGTTGGATATGTATATCAACTGTACATAAAAGTTGAAGAGGTTTGAAGACAGATAATTTTCTGTAATTGCTCTTGTGCCAACTTCACATTGCCAAGCTGCAATCTTCACCTTCTAATTAAGCATTGTTTTTATTCTGTGTAACTAATCTTGGCTAACACAACAATATAATAAACTCTTGCTTCTTTTACAATTGTGATTAGTCCCCCCCCCCTTTTAAATATTGAGGATACAGTCTAACCAGCAGAAATTATATTTGGATTTTTTTTCTGTTTTTTCCTTCTTGAAATATTATTTTTACTAATAAACAATTTAGCATATTGAATCTTATATTGAGTGTTGATCCATGCTATGCAAAAACCTTACACTGGAATCTCAAGTTTCATTTCCATTTTTATTATTTTACTTTTGAGCTTTTCATTGTTATTGTTTCCTGGAGCTGGAATATTGGTAATTTGGTATTTGTGTAATCAAGATAGATGCAGTTATTGACATTTTTATCATTCTTTGTCTTTAATATTAATTCAATTTAATGGCAGCTTCTCTGGAGTCTGAAACTGAGATTGAGATCTCCTAAGCATAATAAATTTTTAAACATTTTTTTAAAAGAAAAAAACCCCACAATTGTTTTATTAATCAAGAGTCATATTTCATATTTAATATTCTTATCCAAGAATTATCAGCTTTTATAAAAGGCCCCAGGAAAGAAAGAATATATTTTATATGTGCTTATTCTAAATATTCAAGGGATTTTATAATTTTGGTTAGTAGATTTTCCAAGTTGGTAGCTGAAGAAGAAATATGAGAAATATGTCCCATTCCTAATGATCGTGATTGTCCAACTAGAAACATTTCAGAAATCTTTATGATTTCACTCATTGTTCATAAATTACATTCACATTGTATGGCTAGCCACAGATGAAGATGGCATGCTGAGTTTTCTGCTCTTCTCCCAAGCTAGATATTTGTTTTTATTATTATAGCCAGTTTATCTTTCTAAATATTTTATCAAATAGTAAGATGATTTAAGCAGAATAGTAAGGAAAAAGATTCTGCAAAGAGAAAGGATTCAAAGCTTAATTGGAAGACCCAAAGAAGGTTGAGGAGGGACTTCTTCCCACAATGAAGAAGAAGCAATGATGGAATAAAGTACATGGACACACTTTTGATATGGCAGTAAATAGACAATTAATAAATAAGAGAGAGAGTTGAAGATAGACTGGGATAAACATACTGTGAGACTAACTAAACATTTAGCAGACATACCTGAACAAATGAGTAAACAATTTAAGTAATTGTCATGGCAAGTAGCAGATATTGCTCAGATTGCCAGCAAAGCTTATGATATGGCTACAAAGACTATCTCAGAGATAGGAAAGTCTCAGAAATACTTTCTGAATTAAAGATTGAATTAGCAGATTTGCAGGATTACAATAGGACAAATAATTTAAAGATCAAAAGAGTGTCAAAGAAAAATGGAACTAATCTGACTATATTAATCAGCTCTGAAATTAATGTCCTGGGCATTGATTTGAACTTAAACAGAAATAGATATTGAATGTACTCACTGGGTTTACTTTCCTAAAATACGCATAAATTTAGAGAGGTTTTAGCTAGATTTGCAAACTCAAATATGAAAGATAAAGTTATGAGAAAAATGATGTGAGCTGAAGTAGATTAAATGAGAGAGTGAGATAATATTCTTCTTCCAAAATATCAGTGCAGCTACAGTATGATACAGAGAAGAAAGGCATTTCAAGCCACTGACAGAAAAAGCCATGCTGAATGAAATTTGATACAAATGGGGATTCCCTTTCAAGTTAAATGTTTTTATGCCACAAGGACAAATAGTTATTTCTACTTTGACCGCAATGCATAATTTATTTGCAGAGCTCTCTAATGAGGGATGAAGGAAGCAGTCTATGATTTGTCCTTGGAACTATAGAAAGCTTACTCAACCACAAGTTGGAGATTAGATAAGCACATTGTGCTGAGCTGTGGAATGAAAGAAATAATACTGCCTGTAATACTCTTTGAATTTTTAGATTTAAAGGAAGTGGGGTAAAAAGGCAGTTAAATAAATAAGAGTGAAGAATTAAAGTAAAAAAACCAATATAGATAAAAGGATGGCTAAAGAACTATAGTAATTAATTTGGGGAGTTTAATTGATCAGTGAGGTTGAGAAGAAATCACAATAAGTTACCATCCTCTTAGACCATGAAAAGGATTCTTTAAGCATCCTCTGTGATTTTTTTTTGCTATAGATTTTTTTCCTAACAGGGATTGGTGGGGGAGGTGTTGGATATGAAGATATGTTTTAGGGTGGGGGATGGGAGGGAGGGATAAGAGTGAAGGGCCAAAGGATATTAATGCAGGAGAAAGACTATAACAGAGGTGGTATTCAGCAACTTCTGACCATCTCAGTGGTTGCCACAAAGAAGGGGGAATCAAACTATTTTCCAAAGCACCTGAGGGTAGAACAAGAAGCAATGGATGGAAACTAATCAAGGAGAGAAGCAACTTAGAACTGAGCAGAAATAAATAGTTAATATTTGCTGAATGAGCTATCTGTTGACAATACATTTTAAGTAGAACAACTCAGGAAACTTGTGGTGTGTGTGTGTGTGTGTGTGTGTGTGTGACCGTCAACCAATCATTTTTCTTCTATTTTGTCTTTCTTATGGTAAAACAAGACATATGCCATAATTAGGAGGATTACTTTCCAAACTGGAATAAAATGATTCATAATTACGGAGAAATGCACTTACCTGATGTTAATATTGTAATAATTTGAGCCTTAATGGTTATGTCTTTATTCATAATTATCTGGTGTACTTGTTGGACTTTTTTTTAAAGTAAAGATGATCTGACTACAGTAAATTAGGCCTTAATCTTTTGTTTCAGATTCTATATTTCACTATGCAGAGGTGCTTTTAAAAACTATTTCAAACAATGGTTTCTATAAAATATAAGTTTTTTAGGCCAGATTGCACACACCTGTGAACATCATTACTTGCTTCCTATTTATTTCTGGGCAGAATCCAACCTAATGGCCATGACCTATAGAGTTGTGCACCATTTGAAGTGAAAAGATAGAAAAGATTGTTTCATTCATATGAACTTGCTGTATTTTGGAGGACTTGTTTATGTTCTATTGCCTGGAGAAGTTAGGTGAATGGACAGATGAGATGAAGCTTTTTTAAATACTAGCATCACTGAAAAAAAAAGAAAAATTGATTCCTTTTTAAAGCTTTGCTTTCAATAGGCAATAAAATCTGTTCTGTACCATTGCCTTAAAGTGCATGCTGTTTTGTCAACCTACATATCATTTGGACTTTACTGCTTTGTTCTTGAAGTTTATTAGTTTGTATATGTTTTAATTAGTTCTTTTTAAAATATGTCTTTGGGCATTTAGGTGAGGTTGATTAATAGATAAAAGTATCCATTTCCTATATAGTATATCTGTGGTCTCCCTTAAGGTTTTAAACAGTTGCCTCCTGACAAACTTCCTTGGCAATAATGAAGTAAAGAGTGAAAGTGCTGCTTTCCAGAATGATGATGAACTTCTTCACAAAACCAAAAGAGGAATGAAAAATCAACTCCTGCATTCTTTTTTCTGCTGGATGCTATTATTTTTAGTTCTGTCCTTCCAAGAACAAATTAATAAAAACCAGACATTGTCACATAAGGGGCTTATTATTTGGGATACAGTCATAGGCTGCTTTGTGTTTCTCTTGGGTCTTTAACTTAGATGCATATGAACTCAGTTTATTATATCACATAAAAGTGAGTGAAGATGAAGCTGCAATAGCCAAGTGTATAACTTATATTTTTTCCCTTATTAGAAAAAAGTAAATACCTAGTTTTATGTTTTCAATGACTGGGGAAGGAAAACAGTAGCAGTGCAATTATCTCAGGTAGTCATTGGCAGATCGAAAAGAACAGAGGAAAAAAGCATGAGACTATCAGAATTGGAAAAAAAAACATATTTATGCCATTCTGGCCTAATAACAGGCTGATTGTGACAATGCATCTGCCTTTGGTTCTTATATTTTTATCCACTTTTTCTTTTCAAGCTCATATCTCCATTTTCATCCCATAATGTCTTTGCAAGGACAATTTCAATCTTTTGACAAGATTCCAAATTGTATGAAAAGTCTAAATCTATGAATGGAGACCAAAGGTTTGGGCAAGAACTCCTAGTATACTTTGGCGTTAGTTAGGTTATGTGAATATGGCAGGTTCTTAAATGCCAGATTTTCCTTGAAATATGGGAAGGAAGAAGGATATGGGCAATATTGGGAAAGGGCTGGCAGTTTTCCTGACAGAACAATTGGAGCAACGTGCCTTCAAAAGTTGTGGGTCCTCCATCACTGGAGGTTTTTAAGAGAGGACTGGATAACCATTTGTTCAAAATGCTATAGGATGTCTTGTGTGAGTAGTGTCAGAGTTTGTGTCATAAAAATCAAATCCAGAGACTTCCTGGGCGGAACTTGCTGATGGAAGCAGCTTAACATAGCTGCTCCCGAGTTCCTGGTCGGGTTATCTGTTTAGATGATCGTCTATCAGACATCTGACAGGTATCTTATCCTTCAGGCAAGAAGGGAAGGAGAGAGGTCCAGCTGGGCAAAGTGCCCTTTGGATCTTTGCAGCTTTTATGTCTGCGAAGAGAGGGGGGGCAGCCAAAGGCAGAACCGTCTCCGTGCCGGAATCTCCAGCTGCTTTTTGCAGCACGAAGTAAGAATCCTCCCACTTAGAACACCATTTGAACTATCTGATTTTAATACAAGCAGAGCTTGTATGCGAGAACTTCATTTGTTTATTTAAATCCTAGCTTCATTTTTACAAGATCTTCCTTCGTTAACTTGGCTATTTAAAAAAGCTTTTAAAATGGCGACGATGAGTTCTCCGTAACAATGTTTACCTTTTTAATCTTCTTGTAAAGAACAGCTATAAAACTTCAAAGGAAGGGAGTGACTCACTTTGCCTCATAGCCGGCCAGCAGATTCTTTACTAATTAGTTTCATTTTTACAAGACTCTTTTTTATCAATCTTGCTAATATATATTTCTAATACAGAGACGCTTAAAATGGCGATGAATATGCTGAGCTGTTTCGTTACAATGCTTTTTTTCTGAAACCTTTTGTAAAGTCCTACGGAGTTAATAAAGGGGTGATTTAATACCTCTTTCCATAGCTGCATAGCGGGCCAGTAGAGTTTGATTAATTGCTTGAAGATAAAACTTGGAATGGCCTCAAAACTAAATCCTAATCTGAAACCCCCTCCAGCCCCCAGAAGCACATCGTCAATACCTAGTACAAAGTCGCAGCCTCCACCCTCTATGCCCCCTACTGGAGACTTTCTAATGAAAGAATTTTTCTTGGAAACTTTTAACAGCTTGATATCAAAGTTGAAGATAACCTTAAAGATTTTAAAGAGGAGATAAAAGAGGAGATAAAAGAACTTAAGCAGGACTTGTATGATAAAATTGATGCCAGGGTTACTAAAATTAAAGATGATATGCTGGGACTTGTAACTGTGCTGACAGAACATGTTTCTGGAATTGAAGATAGTCTAGAGGATCTTAACGAAGCTAATACCAACTTGACATCGTAAACAGAGGTGGTGGAACAAAAAGTTGAAAATGCTGAAAAAGAAATTATTATGATACAGTACAGACAAATGGAGCTGGCATTAAGAGTAAGGGGACTGCGTGAGGATAAACAGGAGAACCTGTTTCAGGTTCTTTCAGAAGCTTTTGATTGTCTGGTGGGAAGACAAGTCTAAGTTTGACTGGCAAATCGATAAAGTTTATCGCGTTAACTCTTAGGTGTCAAAGCAGAAGCAGCTTCCTCGAGATATAGTTATATATTTTACTACAAGAGAGCTAAGAAACACGATACTACAAAAGTCTTATAACACCAAGCTCCAAATTGGGGGTCAGGATTTGACTGTTTTGAAAGAGATACCACCTCAAATGCTAAGAGCCAGGAGAGACTATGCTTTTTTAGTGGAAGAACTCAGAAATCGTCAGATACAGTACAGATGGGACGCACCATTTGGTATTATATTTACATTTGACAGGCAAAGATATCGTCTCAACTCCGTATGGAAAGCACAAGATTTTTATTACAATATTTTGAAGGCTGGACACCATGCACCATCTGGACCTGGAGAAAGACCACAAGAAGGACAAGACAGACAGCAAACCACACAACTACCAGATAAGATGGACCATATTTCCCCCCTAGAAGTGCAAGGTGTCATGGAACAAAGCCCTAGCCATATGACTACTAGACGAATGGAAAAACAAGCTAAAAGGCAACAACCTCAACAATCACCGGCCATCGATCAAGGAGTTACAGTAACAAGTCCAGAAACCGTGGGAGGAGCTAGGCCAAAGGTTAAATAGGCCGTGCAGGAGGCTCTAAAAAAGCTTCAGGTAACCAAAGATGACAACTAAGATTTTAACATGGAATGTCAATGGACTGAATTCTCCACAGAAGAGAAAGAAAATATTTCACTATCTTAAACAGTTTAAGAACGACATAATTTGTTTGCAAGAAACTCATATTAAATCAACCGATCAAAAATATCTGATCAACCCAAAACTTGGTCAACATTTTGTAACTTCTGCTATGGAAAAGAAAAATGGTATAGTTGTATATCTAAGAAAAGATATGAAAGTTGAATTAATTGAAGCAGACCCCGGTGGAAGATACATCGTGTTAGATTTAATCCTAGAAGGGAAAAAGACATTGCTTCTGGGAATTTATGCTCCTAATCAACAGCAAGATGGATTCTATAGAAATCTTCATGCTAAATTAGTACAGTGGGATTATAGGTCTTGTATACTACTGGGTGACTGGAATGGCGTTATAGATACCAAGAGAGACAAGAAGATTTCTCGTCCAAACATCAAGATGCGAGCAAAGCTACCCAAATCCTTTTTTGATATGATGGACAACTTTGAACTGAGAGATATCTGGCGAGAAAGAAATGCAGAGGAATATGATTTTACCTTTTTTTCTGATAGGCATCAATCCTTCTCTAGGATTGATTTCATATTAACCACCAATGATTTGCTTTCTAGGGTGAAGAAGACAAAGATTGCGGCTAGGGTCCTTTCAGATCATAACCCAGTCTGGATGGAATTGGGAGGGGTGGTACAAATAAGAAGGTCTTGGAGATTGAATGAAAACTTATTTAGATATGAAAAGTATATCAATGATTGTAAAAAATTGCTAACTGAATACTTTGTTTTTAACATGAATAAGGGTACACCTATGGAATTTGTATGGGATGCAAGCAAAGCGTATATGAGAGGAGTATTGATAAATATAAACAAATCACATAGACATAAACAAGGGGCAAAACGAACAGAGTTGGAGGAGGAAATTAAGAGGAAAGAGCTGGAGTTAACAATGAATCCAGGCGACACAAAGGTCAAGGAAGCAATCACCATATTAAAATCCCAATTTGATATGTTGATCTCTGACCAGGTAGCCACCAGTTTGTTATACGCAAAACATAATACTTTTTGTAATGCAAATAAACCTGGCAGGTGGTTAGCTTATCGGATTAGGGGGAAAAAGAAAATTTGAAATATATCTAAATTGATCTACAAAGGGAAGGAGGTATTTCAACAGGATGAGATTCAAAAGGCATTTCGGGAATTTTTTACAGAGTTGTATAAGGGAGATAAAATTAATGGTTTAGTTATAGACAAATACTTAGATAAAGAAAAAATACCCTTAGTTAAAGAAGAACACAGGCAAAAATTGAATCAACCAATAACCTTGGGGGAAATCTTATAGGTAATTAAACAGTTGAAGTCAGGGAAGGCACCAGGCACAGATGGCTTGACAGCAGCTTACTATAAAAACTTACAGTTGGAAATGGTAGAACCTCTTAGAGAATTATTTAATAAGATTCAAATGGAAGGTAAGGTACCTCCTTCATGGAAGACAGCCTTTATATCTTTGATACCCAAAGAAGATCAAGATACTACTCAACCCAAAAACTACAGACCTATTTCATTACTTAATGTAGACTACAAAATTTTTACTAAAATACTAGCAAATAGGTTAATGCTGGTTATCCAACAATTGATACACGCTGATCAAAGAGGTTTTATACAAGGGAGACAGATGAAAAGTAATGTTAGATTAATTATTAATGCATTAGAATACTTGGAAAAGAACAATCAAATCCCTGCTGCGTCCATATTTCTGGATGCTGAGAAAGCCTTTGATTGAGTTAATTGGCAATTTTTGCTGAAGATATTGCAAAAAATGCAGATAGGAGATAGTTTTATACAAGCAATCAAAGCAATATATCAACAGCAAACAGCTCAAATTATAGTCAATGGAAGTTTAACAGAATCCTTTCAAATTGGAAAGGGTAGAAGACAGGGCTGTCCTTTGTCCCCACTATTGTTTATTATAACCTTGGAAGTATTATTGAATAAAATACGGGGCTTGAAGGGCCTAAAAGGAATTAAGGTTAGGCAGCAAGAATACAGAGTGCGGGCTTTTGTGGATGATTTGGTCATAATATTGGAAAAACTGCAGGAATCCAGTATGGTTTTAATGAATACGATTAATCAATATGCTCAAGTGTCTGGTTTTAAAATAAACTTAGGGAAAACGAAAATATTAGCCATAAATATGAATACTAAACAAAAGGAGGAGTTAGGAGGAATGTTAGGATGTGAGGTACTCAAAAAGGTTAAATATCTTGGAGTTAATATTTCAATCTCAAATGGGAAATTATACAAGTATAATTATGAACCACTCTGGCATAGTATACAGATATTGATGAAAAAATGGGAGAAGTTACACTTATCTTTGCTGGGAAGAATCGCGGCAGTGAAAATGAATATCTTACCAAATTTTTTATTTCTTTTCCAAATGTTACCTATACTTTAAAAAGATGTGAATCTTTTAGAATGGCAGAAGGGTATCAATAAATTTGTATGGGCAGGAAAGAAGCCGAGAGTAAAGCTGAAAATAATGCAAATATACGCGAGAGGGGAGGCTTGAAACTACCCAATTTAAAACTATACTATGATGCAGTGGTGTTGTCCATAATTAGTGATTGGATCAATTTAACTAATGATAGGATACTGAACCTTGAGGGATATGATCTGGTATATGGTTGGCATGCTTACTTGTTATTTAACAAAAAACTGGACAAAAACTTTACAAGTCATATTTTAAGAAATGCTTTACTGCGGTTTTGGAAAAAATATCAACATAAATTAAATGATAAGATACCTATGTGGGCAATTCCTAGACATGCAATTGAAAATATAAATATAGCACAAAAACAGGATAGAAATACTTATAGACAGCTTTTTATTTTGGAAGGAGGGGCACTACAATTAAAATCCTTAGAGGTATTAAAAGAGGAGAAGGCAGTTCAAACATGGTTCCAGTATGGGCAATTACAGGCCAGGTGGAAAATAGATCAAAAAATTGGTTTTGTCCAAATTGAGGACAACTTATTTAAACAAATAAGAGATCAAAGTTTAATGCATATAAAGAGGATATATAATGTATTAATACAGATCGATTCGGAAACAGAGTTAGTTAAAGATTGTATGGTAAAGTGGGCTCAAAATATTGAAGAACCAATAATGTTAGATACATGGGAAAAAATTTGGGTAAGAAATGTGAAATTTACACAAGCTCAAAACCTGAGAGAAAATTTTTACAAGATGTTCTATAGATGGCATTTAGATCCTAAAAAGCTGGCTTCTATGTATCCGAATTTACAACCCAAATGTTGGAGATGTGGTTCTCTCGATGCTACCTATTTCCATATATGGTGGACTTGCCAAAAGGTTAAGGCATTCTGGATAAAAATATGGTGGATTATGCAAAATATCTTTAAAAGAAGGATAAAGTTTACTCCTCAGTTATTTTTGTTAGGTATAAGTACTGACTTTACAGTGGTAGAGACTAACTTGATCCTGCACTTAATAACGGCAGCAAGACTGTTGGTGGCGCAATACTGGAAGAAGGAAGACCTGCCTACAACTCAAGAAAGTTACAAATTTAGCAGAGATGGCTAAAATATCGGCATATCTTAAAGATCACTCAAATGAGAGATATAAAAGAGACTAGAAAAAATGGATTGACTATATACAAAATAAATACGGGACCAAGAAATTCCAGTTAGCCTATGCTTAAGATCAGGAATGATTTAAATTGTTTAAAGTTAGCTTAGCAAGAAGAAGCTAAGATAACATTCTTTCAATGTGGTTGCAAGCAGAACACAAGCAGAAGAGGTTAGTTTCATTTCAGAGTTCAGAGCAGACAGAGTAGTTTCAATTTCGATTCTCAGCACAAACTCAGATCTGTTTAAGCCCCCATTGGCTGACTTAGTTGCTATGCTTGACCTTGTTGGCTGACCTTGTTACCATGTCTCTCCCAGTCATGAATATTCTGACAAGTAGGAGATTGGATTAGAAGACTTCCAAGGTCCGGTCCAATTCTGTTTCTATAGAGAAACCATTTAGGTAAATACATAAAATAAGAAATTATAAATATACTAAATGAAACAGCACTGAGGATTTCTTACATAATATGTGAACTCCAACATGGTCTTGAGGACCCTTAAATTTTGTATGGATAAGAGAAACTACTTTGTTCCATGGAAGTAATATATGCTGTAAACTACATATTCTATTTATTAATTTTTCACCTACTAGTAACAGAATTCCCTAATTATAGTAATTTATAGTAGATTTATAATTTATGCCTGCTATTTCATCAGGAAAAAGACACAGTATTTTGTTAGGACAATTTTAAAAATAAATTCACTGAATTTATTTTCTTCAAAGATCTGGGAAAAGGGTCCTATATTTGTAACTTTAAAAATTACAAGTTTCCCTAAAGACTGCAGATGGCATAATCTTTATTTAGGTTAATATCCTGGGAAGAGATCAAGTATTTTAAAATAGACTTTTGGGAATAGAAAGTGTTTATATGAGATAGGGGACGAGGAAAGAAAAAAAATCTATATTTCAAAAACAGAGTATAAATTAAGGGCTAAGGTAAAATGACTTCTTAATTAACTCAGAACAAACATTTACCTACTGCTCACTAGGGCAAAAGTGCATTCCAATTAAGAGCAGCCTTTAAACAGATTGTGAAATGTTTTATTCAAAGAAATAGTGTGTGTTTTATCTTTTCAGAGCCTCATTTTTTCCCCAAAAGGAAAGTGAATTGACAGAAGTAAGTACAAAAGAAGGTTTGTTTTCATTTTTAGAGAGCATGTCATTCATGTTATTGGCTTAGAAAAAAGCTAGCACATTTAAATGATAAGAAAGTGGATGCTGCTATAAAGAGATTGCCCTTACTTATATGTGGTCTCATTTGAAACACACAATAAATTCTAGGCATCATAGTGCCAGGATGCTATCAACAATTTGGAAAGGATTCAGGAGAATTTCAATGATTTCCAAAATTATGTTTGCAATAATTGGATATATAGAGACTAAAATGTGATCCTTACAAGGGGCCCTAGAATGGTTTTGTTTTCCTTCTTCGGGACAGAGAAAGAAACTCGATATGTGAAGGACATCTGATTTTTCAAACCTTGTTCCAGCCACTGACACTGACTGCTAATTAGGTTCACAGTATTTATCTAGTCTTAGAAAACAACCTGCTATATATAAAACCCTAGGAAGACCACACCTGGAATACTGCAAGCAATTTTGGTCACCGCATTACAAAAAAAGATGTTGAGACTTTGGAAAAAGTTCAGAGAAGAGCAACTAAGATGATCAAAGGCCTGAAGACTAAAACATACAGAGAATGGCTGCAGGTGTCAGGCCTGCAGTTATATTCCTTTTAGGATCTTTGGCTTGCCACACTTTCATTATGCTGTTTCATTAGTGTAGTAGTTGGGAGGGGGGGAATAGAAAGGTGTAGAATTGTGGAATGTGTTGTTGTCATTTTTTTCTAGAAGCCAAAGGTCATCTTTTGTCTCCGCACCTCTGTACCTGACTGGAATCAGCTGGGTGGAGATGCCAGCATGGAAGAAGAAGATTGGATCATGTGATGGATTTGTGGGTGTGGGGACAAGATCATGAACTTTCAACTGGGTGGGAATCCTAGGTAACTTCCAGAATTGGGATTCCCCAGATGTGCCAAGATGTGACTTATTAAATTGGAACTTTAAGGATCGTTTTGCCTTGGACTCTGATTTAATTCTGCATGATACTTGGAACACTGACAGCAGGATTTGGGTCTGGCTAGTTCTAAAGAAGAGAAGAATTAAGGATGACATGATAACAATATTCCAGTACTTGAGGGGCTGTCACAAAGAAGAGGGGCTCAAATTATTCTCCAAATCACCAGGAAGCAAGACAAGAAGCAATGGAAATCAATAAAGGAGAGAAGCAACCTGGAATTAAGGAGAAACTTCCTAACAGTGAGGACAATTAATCAACAGAAGTTGCCTCCAGAAATCATGGGTGCTTCATCACTGGGTGTTTTTAAGAAGAGACTAGATAGTCACTTGTCTGAAATGGCAAGGGTTCTCCTGCTTGAGCAGGGGGCTGGACTAGAAGGTCTCTTCCAGCTCATTCATTCTATTCTTATAGACGTATGACAGGATGAGAACCAGGGAGAGATTTGGATACAAAGAAAATTATCTACAGAAGTTAATTGAAAGGCATTTGAAGTTAGAAAATGGCCCAGGAAAAGTGGGTGTCAACCCAGTTTCTGGAAATATGGTAGAGCCTTTGCCTTCAGTTCAATCACTTATCACAGCAAGATGTTCTGCCATTTCTACATTTTATGAAAAGAAAATTGGATAAAGCATACTAGCAGGGTCTCAGAATGAAACAGGTGTTGATAGAAGAAATAGATTGCTCTATCTGCCAAGTTGGGGAGATAAGAATGTGTCAGTTGGCCAACTATGTATAAAGTACTGCAGACGAAGTGGGTTTGTAGGTGAATTTAATCCAATTTAATTTTCTGGCATTAATAGAATGATAATGGCTTGCCAGAAATTGAGTCAAATGCCAAATGAGAATCATTGCTTTTAGCTCCTTTTAAAATATTTTTCTCTTCCTGGAAAAAGTACAGAAGTCCAAGGTTAGTGCAATAATTAGGTACCAGTTTTGCTTTGCCCTAATGATTTTCTGGAATAAATGTTGGTAGAAACATGGGAGGCAGGCATGGTGGGGCTTGTCATCCACATGAACAAACCTGGAGAAGAGGCAATAAAGTTCTAGACTGGTAGATAAGTGGAATTGCCCCTAATTTCTGGAAAGAATCTGAAAAACATTCTTCCTGAAATCCTCAGCATATCAAAGTGTGTTATTTATTACATTTATCTATTGTTCAGGAAAATCAAATTGCCCCCACTTTCTTTGGTATCCATTGAGCTTCTTGATTTGCTTGACTAGAATGTTTTTAGATTAGTTTTTTATTCAAAAATGAAAAGAGCAAAGAATAACTGCTTATCTATTTTTCAAAATAACAAGCTCTTACAGATTATCAGTCATGAAAAGGTGAATATATTGTAGGTATATGTGCATCTAGAAATTTATTTTACCTAAAGTGGACGACTGGAACACTCCATTACTTTATTTTAAAGATAGCAAATCATTTGTATTAAGTTAAAATCTGAAAATTATATACATGCCCACAAAGTGAAAATGTAGGTAAAAAGAGTCTTATAAAATCTTACAAAGACTCAAATCTTTATAAAGTAGAGACAAGAAACATTAAAAGGGAAGCAGGAAATAGGATCCTAGGCATTTTTCAAGCCTAAATAATAGCTTGGCTAAGACTGTCAAACACTACAAAAGCAATGATTGCATAAAACATGCAATCAATTAAATCAAAAGAAATAGGCTTGGGGTGGCTGCTTTCCTATTAAATTATAAGTAAATCCTGCAGATCTCCCATACAGAGAGAGACCGGAAGAGGGAGGGAGAGAGTGGGGGAGAGAGAGGGAGAGAAGGACAGAGGAACTTTTGTTGACTTTTAGTTTTCCCAAGCTCAATACCTGATAGAAATCAAAATAACCTAAAGGAGGAAAAAAGGGATTGTTAATTGTATGGAGAAAATCTTTGATACTACTTCAATGAAAGGTACTTTGCATATTACAAAATCACTACACATTTGCTTGGTAAGAAGATTAATGTAACCAGAGTGAGCTCTGAAAAAGTAATGTAGTTCTCCTTTTCACAACTATATTTTCCACAAAGAGATTCTGTGAAACAAACTCTCCACTTCCTTGGTCTCAATAAAAATGAAGAGCTAAGAGATTAATTTGTCCGTGAACTGTCTTCACACAGTGCGTCCCTCTACCTTCAGGGCTCCTGAAGCATCATCCTTGGGTAATAATTGATGGAAATAGCACTGAAAATACACCCAGAACCCAGTTCTAATTAAGCCGGCCCTTCCTTTTTAATCCCTGCTGAGATCTTTTCCAAGAGTCTCCCTTATACCCTTCCAACATGAAAGGAAGACATTGAATCCTTTGTGTTCCCTGAAGTCCAGAATGCCCTTACCTGGGAGGAATTCCACTGGTCTTTAATAGTGATGTTTTGAAGTAAGTGGGTGATGAATTGCAGCCAACTTTTAGGTTAATTAGGCACTTTCCTCATATCAAGGGTAAGACAGAAATGATTTAATTGCTCCTTAATTATGGTAAATACTCATAATTACTTGTTTTACACATTGGAAAAAAACATGCGGAGAAGGGCAATTAACCATGAAAGCATAATGTGAACATATGAGCTCCATAGAAGCTAATTTTCTTTTTCTTCTGTACCAGGCCTGTCAAAGTGGCAGCATCACGTGAAGGCCACGCCCACTCTGGCTCTGCAAAGGCAAATAACGTTAAGGTATGTCATGATACATCACGTGACATGATCAAATTTGACACCTGTATTCTATACCATGAAAGAGATTCCCCAAGAAGAGGGATTCTGACTCAGAGAAGGGAAGTGCTACTATTGCCATATACAGGTAGTCTTTGAGTTACGACCACAATTGAGCCCCCAAATTTATGTTGTTAAGTGAAACATTTGTTAAGCGAGTTTGCTGCATTTTACAACTTTTTCTTGCCATGGTTGTTAGGTGAATTATTGCATTTGTTAAGTTAGTAACACGGTTGTTAAGTGAATCCAGCTTCCCCATTGACTTTGCTTGTCAGAAGGCCGCAAAAGCTGTTCACATGACTCCACCACACTGCAACCGTCATAAATATGAACCAGTTGCCAAGCATCTGAATTTGGATCATGCAACCATGGGGATGCTGAAATGGCTGTAAGGGTGAAAAATGGTCAAAAAAAATTTTTCCGGCTTTTTTCAACGCCATTGTAACTTTGAATGGTTACTAAAGGAACTGTTGTAAGTCGAGGACTAACTGTACTTGATGTAAATGTATGAAGTTTTTTTTTTTAGTGTCTAGGCTACTTTTTCTGCTTTCTGTGTTTTCAAGCAGTATTCTAAAACAAATCAAACCAAAAGGAAACCTCTCTTAACCAGACTCCTACTTTTTATTTTTCTCATAATAGAGCTCCAATCAATATTACAATTTCACAGCAGGGACATTCAATATTTCCAATTGTTCCTTTTTCTGTCTTAGATTACAAGGGAAATAAAGGGGAACATTGTTTTGACTGCACTCACAAAGCTAAACAAAAGAATGAAAGTTTTCTGTTGAATATTAATTTTTAATGGGAGAAATATAGTTGGAACAAGAATAAAGTCAGCATCCGAGTGAGACTTTGGGATGTTTTAAAGTCTAGTGAAATCAAAAACTAAAGAAGCTTGAAAGAAATCTTTCAGGAAGGACATTTTCATATTTCAAAGTTGCTAGTAAAAGGTTCTCTTCCTTGTAAGCGGGTTTACCGCCTAAAGTGGATCTGGGGATAAGAAAAATCTTCTGCTTTAAACCTTAAAAAACTAAAATTACATATAATTCTCTAGTTAATATCTTATTGAAGCAAAGGAGATTAATGCCAGCTCAGAGGACTTAAGCATTATCAAAATGGGAAAATCAATGCTAACTTTCTAAAGCATAAAGGATAAATTTAAAATCAAACAACTTGTTCTTTCCATTTTCCATCCAAGGGTGATTCTCAGGGACAGGTTTTTAAATTTCAACACAGGTGTGTTCATGAAAAAAATTAAAAGAAAAGATGTAAATTTTATTATATTTGCATGTCAAACTTTTAAATCTTTTTCCTTGGCGATGTTCTTTTTATCGTTACAATTATATTAAGCCGTTCAGAGCTACATCCTCCTTTTAACAGTTTATTTTTTGTTTTGCTAGCAAGAATACCTTCTCCTGGTGCTAATAATACTTAACATTATCTTGCAATAGTATTATCTTGCAATAGAGATAAGAAAGCCATCTGACCCGGATCAGATTTTCCATCATTTTGCATTGAGGTGCAGGACCCTCTCTGGAGAACCTTTTCTTTAGAAAACTTCTCAGATATTGTCTTTCAACTCTGTATGGGTAGATAGAAACTTCTGTCACGAATGGAGGCAATATAAATAGAAATTTCTGTCTTAAAACCAGACTTTGCTTCAAGAGCTGCTAGGTCTGGTTTCTTGGGTAATATTTTCCAAGCCTTAGAAAATTTTTCTAAAAGGTCTATAACCAACATAAACATTACGTAGTAATTTTCTTCCCATTCTTCTCTCCCGGAGTAATTTGTAGCCCCCAGGGCAGCAAAGCAATTTGGGGAGTAATTTTTAAGTAGAAAATGTAATGCGTTTGTAATTGGAAAGCCATAAGAAGAAAAGGGTGACACACTCTTCCTTTACCTTCTCTGGCAAATTGCTCTCCTGCTACAAAGCTCAGCCTCCAAGATAAAAAGGAACAATCAAGAACAAAGTGTGACTCATGGCATTAGACTTTTGAGTTCAGTTTATTTCTCCTCTATCCAGTGTCCATGGAGCTCAACTCAACTTGATTGATCTTGCATAGTCAAGGGAAAATAATTGCACCCAAATCTCAGATTTTGTAATTGAAACAACATAGACAGGGATTATATCTGGAAAAACAGAGTAAAATAAAATTCAAGCAAGATGTTTTCTTCCCTTTCCCCTCTGTAGCTACAGCAAGCCCTTCTAGAGAGATAAGGCAATTTTATTTTAAAAATGCAGATGTGCCACCTGTAGTCCTGGAAGCAGAAGTGGGAGGTGGGGAAAAACAGCCCACAGATGAATTGAGAATAATTTTTAGGATCCTGTCAAATGTGTCTGAGGAATGACAATATAAATTAAATATGGCAGTGACCATATTATGTCTCTTTAATTTCATGTTAATTATTTTTAGTAACATTTAAATGAAACAAAATCACATTTAATTTGTCTGTTGCTCCTGCAGACTTTTTTGGAAAGCAGAATTTCATACACCCTTCAAGATTAAATAAGGCCCAAGAAAGATCTTGGGCTAGGTAGTGTAAGGTAGGTCTAGAGAGGAAAGTGGTTCTGGCCAAGAGTCAGATGGAGGTATCTCCATCATCTTCTTTCTATGTGTGGTTTTCATAATGCAGACGTCTTCATTCATTAAATGGAATTCTTACCAAAATTATTCCATGAATTCTACTACATGATTGATGTGTAGTGTATTGCTATTTACACATTCAGCTGTTTGCTTGGAGTCTCTGATGTGATTTTCAATTTTTGCCTGCAATTTTTTCTGGTCCTCTGTCATTTCAGTATAGACTTTTCCTTATTTATCCAGTTAGGCAGGATTTACCTCTGTTTCACTACAGTACATTTTATTTAGAATAGTTCAAAGCAGTTTTCATTTACTTCCAGAATAATTCTCCATTTAGTCCATATAGTTTTACTCAACTTCTTTTTGTTCTTAAGCATTATGTGAATACTTTATTATTAGAAAGAATCTCTAAGGGTTTAGCTAGTCTTTTTGTTTAAAATTCTTCCCCCCACCCTCCGGCTTTTACTGATGGGAATAAAGGACTTGTGAGATGGAATTAAAATGTCTTGTGTGTATTGTGACTATCCAGAGCACACATGGCAGGAAATTATAAATAACTGGCAAGAATAAATATATTAGGATATTTTACATATGCATTTCTTTTAAAATGAGATGCAAATGTGATTTTAAGTCTCATCTCTTGGGATTTCAATCAGTGATTCTAATAAAATATTCAGCAGTTAAACGAGAAACATTTGAAGGCTAAAATTTTCTAATCTTTGCTTTTGGGAAGAAGAAGCTTGAATAAATATTCTAAAAGATGGTTTGAAGTAAAGGTTGAGATTACATTTAGAGATGTAAATGAGGAGAGTAAAACAAAATGCATTAATTTCACTTGTATTAAATGTTATAATGGTATGACTCATCCAACACCATTGTCATATGTAATCTACAGCCTGTACAAATTATAAGTTCAAAATGAAATTGACTTAAAAAAAATTAACAAAGATTAGGACAAAACTGGAACCATGAAGAGGAGAAATAATGTACATTTTCTTCAGAGAGAGAACCTGAAGGCACATAATCAATATTATCCAAGATTTATTGCTCTTTACAAAATGAGGCTGTTCAGAATGGATAATCAGGACTATAGTGAAATTTAGTGTGCTTTGGGTACAGTTTTATTTAACTTGGTACTCAGGGGTGGGTTCCAGCTGGCTTTACTGCCGGTTCACTAGGGTGCATACTTTGCTGTTCACACACGCTGGATGCACGCTGTGCGTGCATGAGCAGTTCAATTAAAATTGTTCTGTACATGTACAGAACTCAAAAACAAGATGGCAGGGGCGATGGCAGCGACCGGGGAACTGGTTCAGGGGTATGGCAGGCCTGGGTCACTGCCAGTTCCAATTTGGGAATGTCTTGGAGGATCAGCTGATTTTCAGACCTGTTGTGGGTCATGGGTCAGTGGTGTCCAGAGTTTTTAGACACTAGCATGGAGTGAAGCCTTGAAATGGGTGAGGACTGTCCAGTGTCTTGCAGCTCAGAGCAGAAAACAGACAAGGACATTAATTTTTGATCACAGTGTGGAAGTTGATATCACATTACTAATCAGGTATGATTATTTGGTGGTCCATGGCCTGGGAAAATTGGTGGCGGAAGATGTGGATGATTCAACTATGAAGCTAGTCTCTCTCTGACAGTAAAATGGCAAAATTTCAATGTGGCAGCTGCCTCCATCAAGTGTTTTTGTTTTTCTTTCCAGTTTTTAGTGGAGGCCAACATATATGTGATTTTGATTGTGAGTTTTGGGGTGGGGTGGATCTTGCTTACATTGTAACATTGTTTTTAAGACTTATTACGTTTTTAAATTTTTGGATTGTGAGTTGTCTGGAGTTACAAGGTATATATAACTAGAAGACCTGGAACCAATTGGTCATTGTTTTGGAGTGATTTCCTGCCTAAATTGAGAAATATAATAATAATGAGTGTGCGTGGGGGGGGGGGGGGGGGACAGTGGGAGCTGAAGCAATCTCCAAATTCCTGTCAGCTTCCCCATTGAATTTTCTTGGCTGGAAAACTGTCCCTCCCTTTTCTTTTGTATAAATTTTATAAATAATAAAGAAAGAAACTAGAAAGCAGCTAACAGTCACATTTTTCCATCCAGATAACTTCCCAAAATAATGAAACAATCTGTTGCATCTTAAGTAGAACAAAGAAGACACCTAAAACAATGCTAAATTGACCTTCTCTATGATGATTTGCATGCTATAATATGAATGATATAAATTGCTATAATGGTATAATTTTGTATTTAAGAGACATTTGGGAAGGAGAGGCATTTCTCCTTCAGAGTGATCTGTTGAGGGTTCAAGAAACTGTCACCTTGAGCCTACACGCCAGGGTCACAGAAAACATTTGGCATCAACATTTAATAAGGAAACTGAGCAACAGCGGATTCTTTACCAGCTTTCAAAAGCAGCTATAAAGTACCGGTACTCATTACAGGAAGTTGGAAAAACTTTACTTATTATAAACTACCAACAATTTAGGAACATCCACAACAAAAATCAATATATGTCTTACACACACACATCATAGGACTGCCATGAGGATCAGGGGCTGTTTACTAATAGCATCTATCATTTCCTGAAGAGATAAACGTGCAGCTGGAGGAACAGTGCTGGATTCCTTGGCACTTGTAACTACCATATTATCAACTCCCTTGAGTTAGAGTTATAGAAAGCAATTTCAGGGAGGAAAAATATATTATCAGCCCTTTTTACTTTTGCTAAGCTTTAGAATTTGGCACTGATGATCCATAGAAAAATTTATTTGGCTAGGCTTATTTTATTGGTCTGAGCAACAAGAGAGATTGGACTCATACCATCTTCCTAACTGAACCATGTACTTGGCTTTCATTGCACTCATTTTGTTTTGAATAGTCATTCAGATTTCACAACCCTAAGACATTTATTTATTTATTTGTTTATTTGTTTGTTTATTTATTTATTTATTTGGTTATTTATTTATTTATTTATTTATTTATTTCTACGTTTCTATACTGTCCATCCCATCTAAGTGTCTCTAAGTAGTTCACAACATCATAATAAAATCATACATGATAATAGAGGAATAAAATCATAAATTAAAAACACATTAAAACTTCCAAGTAAAGAGAATGATGGTCATTTATTGGCCTTTTGATGTCATATCAGATTTTCAGGCTCTAAGGTGCTGCAATTTAGTTTGATATGAGATAAAATAGTTTGGCATACAATTCTGCACCTTTTATCACATTATTTAATCCAGTGGATAGTGCAAAATTTCCAAGAGAAACTGTGATGGCTGAAGCAATGATAGTTCTAATACTAGTCTAACACTAGCAAACATGGATGTCATGTCACTAACTACAAAAGTAAATGAAATACACGCTTGTGTTTGCCTGTTTATAAGTAAATATATTACTATCCTTACAAATGTATCATTACAAACACTTGAGTGGTCAAGATAATTCCTCCCTAAGAATATTAGGTCCAAAGTCATACAATGCTTTCCTCTATCAATCTTTCTTCGGGGATCAGGTTGGAAGGCTTCAGCCGACAGAAATAGAAGACCATGGAATTAAGGAAAAACTTCCTACAGTGAGGACAATTAACCAGGGGAACAGCTTGCCATCAAAATTGTAGGTGCTTAATCACAGGAGGGTTTTAAGAAGACACTAAACAGTTACTTGTCTGAAATAGTATAGGGTCTCCTGCTTGAGCAGGTTGGACTAGAAGACCCCCAAGGTCCCTTCCAGCTCTATTTTGATTGATTGAATCCACTCCAATTCTCCTACTTCTGTTCCTCAAATAAAATGCCTGAAAGAGTGAGTATGGAGAAGATAAAGGCTGCAATATAAACATTCTTATTAGAGAGAAAACCTTGCAGAATAAAGTGAGGCTCACTTGCAAATAGAAATATGCATATGGTTGCTCTGGAAAGCAAAATAAGCAAATATGCCGTCCTTTAGGCTTTGTCACCCACAAGCTGTTGCAAGGAAAAAGCAAACAAAAATATCTCTGGTGCTCCTACACAGATGGCCAGAACATATGTCCAGCTCCTCTCAGGCAAAAACATGCACTTGCAGGAGTGAATGAAGTCTTCATGATAATGTGGCTTCCATCCTCCAAATAATATTAAACATACTGTCTGCCAGAAGGCAACTGAATTAACATGTTTGGTTCCTAATAAATGTACTCCCAAACTGTTGGTCCTGTGAAATATTTAAACATGGCTGCGACATCAAGTACACCCTACTCCTCCAGCATACACAGCTCAGGTTGGGTTGCTGAAGAATTTTTCAGGCTGCATTGCTGAAGGATTCTCTCTATGTGAGATTCAGGAAGAGCCAAAAGCAGTTTCATATCTCAGCAATGGCACCGTGACCTGGAAACAGTTTACAACCAGAAAAAAGACGACAAGGTTGCTCCCTAGAATAGCTGGGCCCTATCCCTGAATCCCTGCAGGAAAAAGATGCAACGGCAGTAAAGGTTAAACATTAAAACATATGAGGCAATAATAGTACCCACCATGCCAAGATAGGGAATAATGTCAAAACAATTGAAAACTGCAATGTGGTTTTGTATCTTAATTTTTACATCTTCGGAGAAAAGTTCAGGTAAAGAAGGCTAGTCAATGTAACCACAGGAAGATGAGGAAAAAGTAACAACAACAAAGATTATTATTGACGGGCATCCTGAAGAGTCCAAAAGACAATTAAGTAAAAGGCTGAAACTCTACAATTAAAATCACACTCCTTTTAAATGTGTGTAGCATGAGTGCCACAGTGTTGCAGTGGTTACAGTGCAGTACTGCAGTACTGCAGGGTACTTCTGCTGATCTGCTGCCAGCAGTTTGGCAGATCGAATCTCACCAGGCTCAAGGTTGACTCAGCTTCCATCCTTCCGAGGTGGGTAAAATGAGGACTCAAATTATTGGGGGGCCATATGCTGACTCTGTAAACCGCTTAGAGAGGGCTGTAAAGCACTGTGAAGTGGTATATAAGTCTAAGTGCTATTACTAGTGTGCTATAAAAGAAAGGATTGGGGCTTCAATGGTGCAATCATAGCTTCCAGATTGCTATTTTTGAACCTTCACTAACACCCTTGCTCTTATTAATTCATACAATATGTTATACACTTACTCATATACGAATGAATCTCTAGTATAAAGCAAATAAATACACAAACACAAATTCACATGCACTTTGGACTGGTATTTTTAAAAATAAAACACATACATATACCTTTACAATCATGGATATTTTTGTTAAAAAAAGTTAATTCTAAAATGCACATGTGAGAATATGCTTTTTGAATCAAAAACCAAAAACTGAAGGATGGTCTAAAATTAAACAATGGTCTCCTTCATACATTAACCTGGAAGTGATCATTTGCTATTAAAAAAAGAGCAAACTAAACAAATCCCTAAGCATCCCAGTTTGATGCCAAGGGAATTCTTGAAAAGGGTGTTCAACAAGGGATTTCCTGTTTTTAGTTCTTGGTTAAAGGGATCAGATGGTCCTGTAAACAGATGCCATAAAGCTTCCTTTGTTCATTTTCAAAAGTGCAATTTGTTGCTCTGCCAGCCGAAGTAAATGGAAGCTTTAAGCCAACTAAAAGGTTACAATTTGTCTGGAAGAAGCATTTAACTTAGATTTAATGAGCTTGTTACTGTATATTAATTAAATTTAAATCCTTCTACAAAAGCCACTTTTCAGAGGCTTTCTCACCATTTGGTTAACTTCCTTTAAATGACAAAAGCAATAAGAACTTAATTATCTTCCTATTAATATATTTTAATTTCTAGAGCATCTGAGATTTTTTAATGGGCCATTCACAAAGAATGATGAAAGAAAGGAGATTTTATCATCTTGAAATAATTGTGGCATTAACTGTTCTTCTATGGTTAGAAGATAAAGCCTATCACTGTGCTAATGGATCTCCCCCCCCCTTTTTTTTTGAAGCAGAGAGGAATAAAATTTCGCTATCTTGTGTATATCATGCTATCTTTGAAAGTGGGAAAATATTTTCTTGCTTTTGTATAACAAATCAGAAGATTTTTTTAATTCTGATTTTTTTCAAACATAAGAGCCCTCTTCACTTATTTCTTCTATGAATAAGAAAATAACAGGAAAGAACACAGAGAGACACATTTCTGCTCACAAAGTCAGTGTACAGGATATTCAATAGTAGCCCCCCCCCAATTTCAGATTGAATAAACAACAAGGTAAAAAAAAATCAGGGTGACAGGGACAATGAATGGTTGCGTTCAAAGCCCAGTACAGGTAGTTCTTGATGTACAACCACAACTAAGCCCAAAATTTCTGTTGCTAAATGAAACATATGTTAGGTGAATTTTTTTCCATTTTACGATTTTTCTTGCCATAGTTGTTAAGTGAATTATTGCAGTTGTTAAGTTAGTAACATGGTTGTTAAGTGAATCTGGCTTCCCCATTGACTCTGCTTGTCAGAAAGTAGCAAAAGGTGATCACATGACTCCGGGATACTGCAACCGTCATAAATATGAGTCAGTTGCCAAACATCTAAATTTTGATCACATGACTGTAAGGATGCTGCAACAGTTACAAATGTGAAAAACAGTCATAACTCACTTTTTTCAATACCGTTGTAACTTCAAACAATTACTAAATGAACTGCTGTAAGTTGAGGATTACCTGTATTACCCGTAAAAAATTAACTCTTTCAGTATGCCTACCTGGTTTGATTGGAGTAGCATTAATCTAATAAGTACATTGGTTCTTGTGAGAGCATGAACACAACATGTTCAGCTTCATTAAAGCAGCTGAATTCCTTTGAGACTTCACACTGAGAAAAAGATGACTGTTTTAAAGACTTTAGTCCCTGTGACTCTTTAAGTAACATCTCTTTTTTTACAGCCTCACATGAAAGCCTCAGATAAGTTAAGCTGTTTAGATGAATAGCATTGTGCATTCATACAAAGTCTAAACTTCTTACAAATCATTTCTGAAAGTATACCCATCCATCTCCATCTCTGGAAACTCAACCTGGATATATATATATTTTTATCACCTTTCCCCCTATCCTCTTACTGATACTGTTCCAGCCTCTTATCTGAACAGTTATGAAGATAATAAGATATCATTTCTTTTTATTTGTTACTCCTTATATACCCACCATTTCCTCAAAGAACAGTATTGTTATAACTAGCATTGTTGTGGCCAGGTATTCTACAAATTATATTCCAAAACACCTGGAGGACACTAAATGTAAAAATGGACATATTTTATCATTTCATTTGTTTTCATAAATTTTCACGGGTTCGTAGATTTTCACGGGTACAGGTATAAAGGTTTTGGTGTATTTGGGTCTTTTCCCATGTGAGATTGAGAATATTTTGGCGATGTTTCGACGAGGTCCCACTCGTCAACTTCAGGCTGGTGTCTTCGGCCTCATGCCTGTGCGAGCAAAGCATGATCGGAGCTGCCATCCCTCTATAAATACTGGTGGGGGTGTGTGGCGTGCTGGCTCTGTTCTGCAAGCAGATTGGTTGGCTGTGTTGTAACAGACCCGAATACACCAAAACCTGAATATCCGTGTGTGTGTGTGTGTGTGTGTGTACGTGTGTATACATGTGTATATGTATATGTATGTATACACACACACGTTTCAGATTTTGAATTGATTTTCTCATTGTCTTAACTGAGAATTTTTGTGATTTATAATCTACAACTAATTATTTCAGAAATAAACTGAAATGAAATCTTCTACATATCTTTAATTTTGCTCACAAATATGCTGTCAGTTCCAATGGAGAAAATACATCAATTCTCTTATAATTTTGGCAATCTTTAATAAATGCTGTTACAAGCTACTTTTTAACATTTAGTTTGTTTTGAAAAAATATAAGCAGTCAGTTGAAGCTATCAAATTTTCCCCCCTGTGTTTTTGTGTATCTGACTCCCACTGCACCAGTACATCAAGTCTTGTGCTCAGCAAGGATGTGTAAATCAGCACTCATTAATTGAATTTGGCTCTGACTGTGGAAATGTACAGAGAATTATTATTTCCAACTAAAAGTAATGATTTGCAGTTAAAGAACAAGTATGTGAGATTTGCTAGACACTTGTGAAATGTCTGATGTAATGCAAAGTTCATGATAAATATCAAATAAATTTGAAAAGATAGTGATTAATAGTGCAATCTGAAAAAAGTGAAAAGGGATGGGAAACAAAGGTGCTTAAAAACAAGGGGAGAGGGAAATTACTCATGTGCAATGATGATGAAGATTCCAACATGTTGGAAGAATCTTAAATACCAAGGTTGAAAAGTTGGTTAGCAAACAGGTATTGCATTAAGACTTTAATAGATTACATCAGTCTACAAACAACCTTTAATTAAAAAAAAATATATATATCAACTTGATTTCCAATTATTTCAATTAATGCAGGATGTATTATATACATAATTTGGAATTGAATCTCTAATTAATTTGGTTTGATAGCTTAGGAAAGGAGAGGGCCCTGCCTTTGGAATTGAGAAAGAGCATAAAGCAGGAACTATTCAGTGGATTCTTTTAAAAATCATTTTGATCAGCTCTTGCAAACTAAGAAAATTAATTTAAAATGTAATACTACCGCTTCATTGCCACATGGCTAAAATCTCCAATTAAAGTAGAAAGAAAATAAGAGGAGTTTTTTAAAAAAAAATCACCAAAACTTCTAGCTCTATCTTCATTCATGTATAAGAAAGAAAATTACTTTTTAAGTTAGTTTCTAGAATATTACTGTGAACATTAGATTTGTTAAGTATCTTGATAACAACTCCTCAAATACCTTTTTAAACCGAACAGAAAGAACTGTGGGAGAAACAAATGGACATAGACTCAAACTCAAAGTTCAAAGTTTTCCATGTTTTACTATTAAATTTTTGGTTTGAATGTCTGTGTATTCTGAAAAGCAGATATTGGAATCCCAGTTTTTTCTATTTCAATACACAGCAGACCCTTGTAAACTTTCATCCATATAATGTTCACTTTTAGGTGCAAAAGTTCAGAGGCATGTGCAATTATACAAGGCAAGGAATGCTGAATATTGGATGGTGGCATATCACTGCAGCCATTGTCATTGCTTGCTACTTTCAGACGAATTGTTCAGCATCCTTCACTCTTACTCATTCTTGTTATGTTGCTGAGAAGTGCAGTTAAGCAACAACTGAATAACCAAAGTTTCCCCAACAAAAGCATATAATTATCATATATCTACCATCTATCACAGGAATATGTGTATGTGTGTGTGTCTGTCTGTGTCTGTGTGTCTATGACTGTGAGGTCTACATTCTTCCCTTGATTTTACATTTAATGGGTTTACATGCTTTACTTATATGTCTGTGGGACTAGTTCAGGTTAACCCTGACTTGAATTCTCCAATCCATTCAGTGAGTTCCATAGAGGTAGAATACAGTTTGTAAACAGCTCCAGATTGTGAGAAATTCTGTTTATATAAAGCATTACACAGATCAAACAAAGAGTATAGTCACCATGTGCTTTACTGTTCAACTATATAACTGCAACAGGAAACTCTACTTAGAATAAAAGAGCATAGAGTGCATACCATGGTAAATACTGTCATTTACTGGTTGCATACTACTGTAGTTTTTGCATTGAAATGCATTCCACCAATGAATGAATGCTATTTGAATGATATTGAATAGGCCACATTTTAATGATTTATTTGACATTTTGACCATAGGGTTGAAGGGAAATTCAACTTATTTATATTATTTTCAATGAATAGAGAGAACTGCGATTTAAGAAGAATATTGATCTAAATAAACTGAACAAAAGTGAAAAATAAATATATTTTTTCCTCTTTGAAAATAAAGCAACCAAAATAATGTTGCTTATTTATTCCCATGGAAAGGAAAGGCAGAAATCAAGCCATGCCTTGAATTGAAAATAACCATGACTTATCAAGTGGCAAATAATGCAATAATTGACAATTTGTTATTTATAAGTTTTAAAACACATCTCTTTAACCAACTTTTCAGCTACAGACACAGATAGGATAAATGAATGAAAGGAATTCATTTGCATTTTTTCTAACTAATACATTAAAATGAAAGCTCTTGAGATAGTGAAAAGATCTACACAATAATGGGTGACCATTTGTTGGGTTGAATAGATGAAATAACACAAACATACTAATCTCCAACTGATTCCAAAGAAAAACAATTACCAACCTAATCCAAAGGAACACTCTCCCCCAAAACCAAGACACAGAACAAGACAAAGGCATCGCCCTCCTCCCTCACATCAAAGGCACCACAGATAAAATCAGCAAAATTCTCCACAAACACAATATCAAGACAGTCTTCAACACTGACCAAAAAATAGCCAACATCTTAAGAAACTCCAAAGACAAAATCCAGCTAGAAAACCAAGGAGTCTACGAAATACCATGCAAAATCTGCCCTGCAACATACATAGAACAAACGAACAGGAGAATAAATGCATGCATCGCAGAACACAAGAACACAGTAAGAAAAAAAGAAAAAACTTCCTCCCTTTTCCAGCATCTTAAAGCTATATAGGACATGAAATTAATTTTGAAGGAACAGCTTAATCTCCAAAACTGAACACTTCAACAAGAGAATAATTATGGAAGCTATCGAAATAGAGAAACACCCCTACAACATGAATAAACGTGATGATACCTCCCACCTACCAAACATCTGGAAACCAGCCCTAGTCAATAAATGATCCCACCCACTACCCAGGCTGTTACAACACGAAACAACAATGTACACACAGCCAGTACCAATTAGCACCAATCTACCAATCATGATACAACCACACAACCAATCATTCCACTTACTGAAACAAAGCCAGCACTCCCCACCCTCCCCACCAAGATTTATAGAAATATGGCAGCTCCAACCACGCTTTAAGCCCAAAACCCAGCCTGAAGATGGCAAGTGAGATCTCACTGAAACGTTTCCAAGACTCGGTAAAAGACCCGAATACAACAAGACCAGCCTAGATATATAATACTGATTCATATTCTTTGAATCAGTATTATATGGCCATTGGCATATTTTAGAACACACATTTGAGATTGCAAACAACTTCTGCATTTGTAATTCTTTCCTTACTTTTCCATGTCCGTTTCTGTCTTTAACATCTTTTCAGATGTTGTTTGTAGTACTGCTTATTGTCTTTTCGAATAGCTCTCTGAAATTTTTCATTAAGTTCATACCTGGAGTCCTTGGGTTCTTGGATTTTTTTGGAACTTTATAAACTACATCCTGCTTTTCTTCACTAATACATGAGTGGAAGATTTCAGATAGCTACCATTGAAAATTTTTGAACTGGAACAATAGGAAATAGCATAAGAAATAAAAAAGAAATTCCCTTGGGGTTCTGAGGATTGAAGAAGCCACTACTTCATATGAGAGTGTGAGTGCATGGTTCTTTGAATGTGGGCCTATACAGTGGTATAGTTTCCCAATGTTTCAGTTTCCCAAGGCTGCTGTTCAGATGCTGAAATTCAACTTTGCACTAGTGTGAGTCATATTTAAGGCAACAAGGTCTCTGGTGAGAGCTGGATTCTGACCTAGATGTCATTGCATATATTTTTGTTGTATAGCAATAGCACTTAGACTTATATAGCTTCACAGTGCTTATTGCCCCCAACAACATAGGTCCTTATTTTACTGATCTTGGAAGGATGGAAGGCTGTCAACTCAGATAGTGAGACTCGAATAGCTGGCAGTCAGTAGAATTAGCCTGCAATACTGCATTCTAATCATACAACTTAATGAGAGGTAAGTTTGCTCTCTAAGTTATCCCTCATCTATTATTTGAACATGGATAAGCAGGATGACCTGGTTATTAAAATAGGACAGCTGACGATGTGGATTAGATCTAGGTCAATCAAGCTGATTTTTCAAAGTGAAATCAACCCCTATTGGCAGACTAGGATGCAAGAGTGGGGAAATTACTACAGTCCACTGAGATGCCAGATATTGTGTCAATTATACAAATTTGGACTACTCTGTTACCCAATTATGACAAAATCAGCCACAATCACTCTGATTGATACTTTCATGAAGATATTGTTTGTAGTACTGCTTCTTGTCTTGTTCTTGTTGACCAGCTTATCCTCCAGGATTAATTCTAAGTATTGAAGGGGATAAAAGAGGGTAAAAGAGGGAATATGATTCTGATGACCATGATATCATAATCCATGATATCAACAGTTCTTGAGACATTCATCCAACCTTTGTTAGAATTTTGCATTGCAGATCCTAGAGATCATAATGTAGTCTTAATTTCCATAAAAGCATACTTTACACACTTTATAAATACTTATTTGTTCCCTAAATTTCTGTGTTATAGTTGTGTAGATATTGTTTTTACATTCTCCCATCCCCACCCTTAATTGCAATGAACTGCAGACTGAAAGAAAGAAAATTGCTGAATAGTTAGGTGTGTGGTTAGATTTTTATAGTTAGGTTTTTCATGATATGCAGCTTTTGCTTTTTTATTTATTTGTTTACATGCAATATACTTGATTTCAATTTTCATAGCTGATCAAAGAAAGAATCTCTAGGGTATTGGACTTACCCATAAAAACATGTTATTCTGAGCATTATTAAACCTTTCAATACACACACATTCCAATAATGCAGTTGCCATAATTTTCTGTCTGAAACAATGCATTGAGATGTATCAAAAGGGCATCATACTAAACATAAAATTGAAACAAAGCTTCTTTTTTCTTTTGGAGTGAATGAAGAAAAATGAGTAAGCATTTTGGATAATAGTATTTGGTGTAGGTTGCTAACAAGGTGTCTCTCTCTCTGTGTGTGTGTGTGTGTGTGTATGTCTGTCTGTGTGTGTTTATTTGTGCTGATAAATAAATAAAGGGAGACTAGTATAGATCTATTTCAAGCTATATAGCTCTCATCAGCTAGCCATACCCTTACTGGGATTTGAACCTGGGCTATCTTACATACTAGGCAGATATCTTAGCCATTAGGCCACAGGCTCTTATCCATTATCAGCGAAGCCAGGGTGAAAGGTATCTATTAGATTTTTACAACCCCTGGTAAGCCCCAATTATGGGAGGAAGCTAACTGCTTCCATCATCTGTCAATTGGCTCATCACAATATATATATATATATATATATATATATATATATATATATATATATAGATAGATAGATAGATAGATAGATAGATAGATAGATAGATAGATAGATAGATAGATAGATAGATAGATAGATAGATAGATAGATATATAGATATATAGATATAGATATAGATATAGATATAGATATAGATATAGATATAGATATAGATATAGATATAGATATAGATATAGATATAGATATAGATATAGATATAGATATAGATATAGATATAGATATAGATATAGATATAGATATAGATATAGAGATAGATAGATAGATAGATAGATAGATAGATAGATAGATATAGATATAGATATAGATATAGATATAGATATAGATATAGATATAGATATAGATATAGATATAGATATAGATATAGATATAGATATAGATATAGATATAGATATAGATATAGATATAGATATAGATATAGATATAGATATAGATATAGATATAGATATAGATATAGATATAGATAGATAGATAGATAGATAGATAGATAGATAGATAGATAGATAGATATAGATATAGATATAGATATAGATATAGATATAGATATAGATATAGATATAGATATAGATATAGATATAGATATAGATATAGATATAGATATAGATATAGATATAGATATAGATATAGATATAGATATAGATATAGATATAGATATAGATAGATAGATAGATAGATAGATATAGATATAGATATAGATATAGATATAGATATAGATATAGATATAGATATAGATATAGATATAGATATAGATAGATATAGATATAGATATAGATATAGATATAGATAGATAGATAGATAGATAGATAGATAGATAGATAGATAGAGTAAAGAATCTGATTCTTTCCACAGAACAAGGAAACAGAGGCTTTTGTGAATTTATCAAGGGCAATATTAGGGACTCCTGATGCTACAGCTAACTGAGAATGAAACTCAACATGTACAGTACAGTTGAATGGACCTGCCCTGGTGTCACTTACTTTCCAAGGGAGAAAGGGGAATAGAGAACAGAGTGCTACTAGTTCATCAGAAGGAATATGTCTATTATTTCATAATAGGTTACATAACAAAGAACCTTCAGACTCCTTAAAAACCCACAACTTTATTGTTCCACTTGTCAACCTGTGACCCATTTGGTAATCATTTCAGAGATATTGTATTACCTTACCATATTCCACAGTGGCTTCAATATGAAAGAACTTCTAAGGTACTGCCTTCACTGGAAAATTTCTTAACAATTGTGGGAGATATTCAGCAATGTGTCTGTCCTGAAAGTAGCCCATGTTAAAATGTACAACACATTCAAATATCAGAAGCTGACATAATAAAATGCTTTATGATAACTTTATGTCATAAAATGCTTTATAAAATTTGCAACATTTAAATTCTGTGGGAGTTACGGCTTCTGAATTTTGGACTCATTCTGTAAGTTAGCCCATTTGAGGTAGCTTGGTTGGAAATGCTTTGCCCGATTATGTACCATTATGCCCAGTTAGGGATTATATGCATGAGAAGTTTAATAGTATATATATATAGATAAATTATTAAGAATCATAGTTCCATTTCCAGAGATGTTTGGCATCTAGGCATCTAGTCTTGAGAAAGGCTAGAATTATATATATGTATGTTTTCAAGTCTGACTCGTAGGAATTGTCTGGCAAAAATCTGCATGGTACACATACAAAGTGGGGCTGGGTGGGTGGGTAAGAAAACAGCTGTTTCACATTTTATGTTAATGTTTTTCTTATTATTATGTATTGGCATTTCTATCAGGTTTCTCCTATTATTTTCTCCTTCCTTTTCTTTTCCTCCATCCACAAAAATAAATGTATGGGTGTTCAACACTCCTTTCTCAAATCTATATGTATCTAATGAAATTAACTTACTTTCACATAACCTTAATGATGATGAATTATCAGTAATTGAAATTACCACAGAAATTACCAGGGGGGGGTTGTTTTTGCCTTTGTTTTGCTTTTGTTGCAATAGCTTAACAGAACTTCCTCTCTGGAAACCAGTTTTTGTATAAAATTTTTGTATTCTGGCTTGTGTTGTGCTGCACAGTGGAAACAGGACTTGACTTTATATTGATAAGAAGTTTGATCATTTTTTAAATTAAATATGCATTCTCCATTTTTGCTGGACTTTTCTTAATTATTCACTGACGCAGTAGTCATGAGCTTAAATGGACTCCAGAGGATGGTTTAGGACAGGAAGAACATTGTCCATGGGGTTGCAATGGGTCAGACATGACTTCACAACTAACAACTTTATTCCCAGAAATATAAAGGTAATCTCTGATCATGGATTGCTTCCAAAATATTCCAGAAGGTACAATCAGCAATGAAACTATGGACAAAGCCTCATACCATTGCTGTAGAAATTATAAGGAAGCAACACATAAAGTATGACTCTTAGTGGTGATGCTATTCCCAAGTCTCATGAGAGATCCAAGAGTTTGTTATAGATATTAAATCAAAAAAGCAAGGGGAGGGAAGGCGAAGGCAGGAATTTCTTAGTAAACTTGGATTAAATAAACTAAATGGCAACCTGTCATCACCATTTCTGAAAATTTCTCAGTGTGGGTGTGAGGGTGTTGATATGTGGACATATTTTTCTCTCTCATCAACTGAACAAATGACTGTTTCAAACTATTCAGTCCAGCTTTAGAAAATATGCTTCATTTTTTCTTTTTTTATACAGATAGATGTTGAATTGGTGAATCTGATTTGACAACCTGGCGCTTTTAAGAGTAATAATAAAGATGAGTTATATCCATTATTCTCCTGAAAGACAGAAGCAAATGTGCCATATCCTTTTCTATAGACAAAAGCATAACCTATGTGCTGCCTAGGATAGTGCTTTGTCATATTGATGACTTATTAGATACCTTTGTGCCATTCTCTCTTAACAAACAAGTAGGGAAAAGGATCGCAACATTTGGCATATTTTGTTTGTGTACTTAGTGCTTTGAGACATGCTGTTTTAGGAAAAGACTGGAGGAAAAATGTACGACGCTTGGTGTGTGGCCTTGAGAGCATCTGAACTGGATTTTAGTCAAAGACATTGCCTAATTAGGTATTGTACTTTAGAACAGAAGGTCATTTTATGTATGGAAGATTTGTTAGGGCAGAATAAAACCAGCAGTTAGTGAATGCTTTGCCTAAAGTGTTATTTTTATTTCAGATAGTATCTGTTTTGATATAGGATATGCCAATTAAACAATGGTAGAGAGATCTATTTGTGTCAAGGGGGAAAAAACCCCACGAGTTAAATATAAGATTCTACAAGATGCAAGGGGAAAAAAAGAGAAGAATATTGGATTTACCTTGGAGAATATACTTAAAGGAGATGAACTAACTTTTGGTTTTGAACACTGTAAACGGAATTTGAAACAGAATTGCATACAAATGATAAAATGTTATTGCTAAAATGTATAAACTTGTATGGAAATTTGAAACAGAAGGAAAAATAACTGAAAAAAATGCATGATAAAATGGACAAAAACTTTCATTGTAACATACAAATGGAACAGTGGGAAAATCTGTGGTTCAAAGGATAATGATAATGATGTATCATTGGTACATGTCACCAGAAAAACCCTCTAGAATTATAAAGACACTTCGCATTTATGCCTGAAATAAAATCAACAAGAAGTGACATTTTATCATGCTTGGTGGATGTGTAAAAAAGCTCAAAAATGTTGGACTCAGTTTCATATAATAATACAAAATATATTAAAGATTAATATGCAATTGAACAGAGACTTTCTTTTTGGGATTAATGTATAAAGAGGGCAGGGGCAGGGGCAGGGGCAGGGGCAGGGGCAGGGGCAGGGGCAGGGGCAGGGGCAGGGGCAGGGGCAGGGGCAGGGGCAGGGGCAGGGGCTGGGGCAAGGGCAAGGGCAAGGCAAGGCAAGGCAAATTTTCCCCTATGAAAAATCATACGTCTTTGGAGGGAGCAGACTAACAATATTTCTATCAAGGCATCTCCAAAATCTCTCCCAAAGGCCAATACTGAGGAAGAAATTAATTTGGGAACTTCTCTACATAAGTATAGGCAGGAGATATGGAAACCTCTGGGAAAAGGCTGAAGGTTTGAAAATAAAAATGTGATTTTGCAGTATATTGACTGCACCAGAGAGCTGTTATATGTATTTTATTGTATCCTTGAAACTTTCATCAGCATCTAACAATGAATACATATTATTCAGTTTGCATGAAATGGAACTATCTCCTCCCCTTCAAATACAATGAGAAAGTTATTAAACATATTAATGGCTTTGATTTTCTTAAATTAAAAAGAAAGAATGATGCATGATGCCATTTTAATTACTATACCATTTTGTTTTATTTATGAGCATCTGTGGTATACTTTGAATAATAACATTATCACAAAGGCCAAGGCAATTCCCGAAAGGACCAGTGAATTGAAATAAAGGAATGTAGAAAATGAGTAAAGGAAACTGTTTAAGGAAAAAAAAAGCTAGAAATATTAGTCCCAGCAGGAGCAAATAAAAAGTATGGAAAGAATCCATGCTGCTTAACAAATCAGTATGGTTTATCATCTACATTGTGAAAAGTAAAACTATATTATGCATCGTGGGATGCATTGTCTGCAACCTGTGTATAATTGTGGTTTTTATTTTTAAGAAAGCCTGGGAAACAATTCACTGAAGACCGAACCATCAATGATGCAAAAATATATCTCTTTAAATTGCTAATATAAATTGATATGATGAGAAGCATCCTGACAATACGGCCTAAAATAGGGGAATTATTACTCCCTTTTCCCTTGACCCCAGTGAAAATCTCTTCATTGCAGTTGCTATTTCCACTGAAAAGAGAGCTCTTGTTGGCTTTGAAGACTCCTGATCTTCTCTTCTGAGACAAATTAGGGATGGTTCGGAAGGAAAAAAGGGAATTAATACAATCACTTTCAGAGGCACATTCAGCAGCTATTGAAAGCTGCTATATCTTTTTATGGGCTCATGTGACTACCATACAGAGCAGCTGGTAAAAGAAGTTTCCCTAATTTGCCTAATGAAAGTGCACACAGAAGCTTGGTTTGTTTCCCCCCCATCCCCAATCCCCATCATGTGTTCCACCAAAGCTTTTTGGCATTCAGATGGAAAATACTGCAGACCTTGTAGGAATGATAGACTTAGAATAACTCTATTGTCACTTTAAATGAATACTAATTGGCATACATTAAAATGAAATGTTGTTGTACACAGCTCTGAAAGTATCACCGTGTCCAATATACATTACATAAACATTACAAAATAATACAAAATAAATAACTAGATAAATGCAAAATGATGCATATACCCACATATATTATATGACACAGAGAAACAACACAGTCTAGTTTGGATGTATATATGTATGTAGTGATAAAAATGAATCTTGCGAGTTTTTCAGATGGATGGCATAGGGAACAAAGCTGTTACAGAATTAGTCCTGCTAGAAATATTTCAAAACCTTCTCCCAGAGGGGAGAAAGCGAAGCAAGCTATAAAGTGGGTGTGTGGGGTCTCTAAAAATGCTTTCAGCTCTAAGCATATAGTGGTTATATGCACGATCCTGAATAATGGGGAAAAAAGTTTCCTATAATCTCTGCTGTCCTTACCACTCTCTGTATGGACTTTCTATCTGAGCACTGCTACCACCATGCGGTTTGTTAAAACGCTCTCAACTGTGCCTCTGTAAAAAGTGGCCAGGACAGAAGGAGAAAGATGTGCTCTCCTCTTCTGATGCAGGAAATACATACAATGGTTTTTAATGCAGAGTATGGATTTGTATCCAGAATAATAAAAGGAAAAAAAATGGGGTGGTGGGTAGTATGTTTAGCTGCTACTTGCAAGTGCAAAATAGGGCAAGATAGAGAAAACTGTTGAAACTTAAAATAAGATGACTAAATACTAAAGTCATACCTTTTGCTGCCTTACCACTCTCTGCTGTCACAAAGGATGGGAGGCTAGCGAAGCCTCGTTTCCACCAACATCAGAAAATAAAAACACCCATTTTGATTGTCCATGCTTCTTGGATAATATATATCATTGCAGCAAGTAAGCTCTATTTATAACAAAGTCATTTCACTTAGATATCACATATTTTAAAGAATTACATTTACAGAAATATTAAATACTATTCAGCTAGACTATAAGGTCAATTTGGCGTATGGTTAAAGGATCAGGCTAGAAATGAAAAATAATTAATTCTAGTCTTGCCTTAGGCACAAAGCCACTTGAGTGACCTTGGGGCCAGTCAGTCTTTCTCAGTCTGAGGAAGTAGGCAAGGGTAAACCACTTCTGAAAAGCTTGCCAAGCAAATTCGTAACAAGTCTAAGAAGTCACCTGGAGTGAATAACAACTTGAAGGCACCCCAACCCAAAATCAGCTACATTCTAAACCAGGGGTGTCAAACTTAAGGCCTGTGGGCAGGATCCGGCCTATGGGGCTATCCTGGAAACAGTGAAGGACTGGTGCCAGGCTTCATTTTAGGCTGTGATGGCCTCCTGCAAACTTCTGCCAGCAAAAATGGAGCTCAGAAGGGCCACGTGTGGCCCTCCCGAGCTCCATTTTTGCTGGCAGAGTGCTCAGGCCATCACAGGTGTCCCTAATATGAGTGATGTCAAGCTAAACACTCCCACCCTGCAGAGAGAGAGAGAGAGAGAGAGAGAGAGAGAGAGAGAGAGAGAGAGAGAGAGAGGGAGGGAGGGAGGGAGGGAGGGAGGGAGGGAGGGAGGGAGGGGGGGAGGAAGGGAGGGAGGGAGGGAAAGAGAGAGAGAAAGAGTCAAACACAACCCTGATGCGGCCCTCAATGAAATTGAGTTTGATATCCCTGTTCTACACACTCTTTCTGGATGGAGCCACAACATAGTGTATGCCATATAACCAATTATGTCACTCTTCCTGCTACCAGTTTGTCATTTTCTCAAGGTGACAGTCAACTCACTGCTGCAATGGGCCACTTACACCTGTCTGCATCTTTTGCATAACAGGCATTTAGTATTAAGGCACAGCAACCAGGACTCACATTCTAAAAGTGTTCTTGGCAGGTAATCAGAGTCTTTGCAACAGAGCAGGATGGTGTTGAAAAACCCTTTTGTCAGGAGAGATATGAGCAGATTGATGAATCAATTACATGTCACCTGATAGTCTTCCAGTGAAGCTTCTTTATCACATTTCCCTTATCAAGGTTCTCCACAAAGCTCAAATATAGCCAGAAATTCCAACATTCACACCAGGAAAGAAATTGGTTGGATGATATACAGCATGAGCTGTTGCCCCTGCCATCTGCTCTCCACAGTTTCACTCATCTTGCTTTATTGTTATTGTCTCCCTTTACATTGTTAATGCTTTTTTATTGTTATGAAATTTTGGGCCTGGGATGGGATGGGATGTGATTGAACCAAGAAACCTAACTGCAAGCAGTTTGAAAACAACCTAACTGAGTATATCAACAGGATTTTCACATACAGCTGTAGCATTTTTTGTTCAAAATAATATGAATGTAACAAATGCAGAAGTGAGATGGAACAACAAATTTAAACACTGGAAGTATGGGGAAAGATTGGGGGTCATTGGTGAGAATGAGAAGCTAAACACTTCTTTTCTATTTGAAGAAATAGTTTTAAAGGACCAGTAGGAAGATGGAAGTATGTTGGCTAATTTTCTAAAATTCAATCAGGGAATATTTTTTCAGCTAAGCATCAGAGTAAATACACCATTAGTAGAAGTAGTGATCATAGTTGTTAGAGTAATAATGTAAGGAAAATGATTTGATCTTGGGGGTACAATTTCTGTAGAGCACAATATTACCTCTACCTTTCATTGTTATTTTATTTCCTGGAATATGCTGAAGAAGCTGAGCCAACTAAAAAGCAATCTCTTGGTTCTCCTTCTCACATTAGCAAGCTGTTTCCTGTTCTCTGTTTTGGGTAAAGCTCAGCTCAGGGACTATTAAAACCAAATCAACTGTTTAACACAGTAGGAGCTGTTTTACTCAGTAACTCTACCCTTTTTTCATGGGCTTCAATTTCTTCTTTAATAAAGATTTATTTTCTTTAAGAACAAATGTAAAGAAAAAAGTGAAGAAACTTACCAAATCCCTTGTGGTATCTTTATGACTTAAGATTTCCTAGAAGTCACTGAATTGCCAAGTAAATACATTTTTGTCATGCAAGCACATGCCTGCCTTGCTTTCATTAGAGCTGCATTTTAGTTTGTGCCTGATTGCAATTTTTTTGCAGGATTCTTTTTTTCAACAACTGTGTGTGGTCCTTAAGAGTTGTGGACGGAGAGTTTGGGAGAGTGTGGGAGAAGCCATGGCATTGGATCTTTGTCCCTAACACATAATATCATTGGTTGTGGGACTGGGCATCGGTTCAACTACTGTAAAGCCATCTCTGGAGCTAGAATTGCACAACATGCTAAACTCAAGTTAATAAAGATAGTTATGGTGGGACCATAACATGCTGTGCTAAAACTATACCATGGTTTAACTTGTACGGGCTGTTCATACAGTAGAGAGTTCCCATTACTCATTGAATGAGCAACTATCTAACCTCATTTTAGCATAGCATATATTCCAGAGTTACTTTGGTGAAATGGGCCATGCTGAAATGTAATAACTATTTACATGTCAATTGTTCAGACTAAAACATATGAAGAATAGTTGCAAGAACTGGGTATGTCTAGTTTAGGGCTAGCCATTACCAGGGAAGGAGGGTTCGCTATGTCACAGAGATCCCCCCTTCCGGCCCTATTAGTCCCACTCCAAGGCCAGATGGTGTGAGTAGTCAGGGCCCTGGTCTCAGGCTGCTGCTGCTAAATGCCAGATCTGTGGTTCACAAGGCTCCCCTCATCCGGGACTTAATTTTAGACGAGAGGGCAGACCTGGCATGTATTACTGAAACCTGGTGGGGCCCGGAAGGAGGAGTCCCCCTCTAAGATGTGCCCAGAGGGTTTTCAGGTGCTTCATCAGCCGCGACCCCAGAAAAGCGGTGGGGGAGTGGCCATTGTTATCCGTGGGTCTCTGGTTCCTCATAGGACCCCTGCTCCGGAGCTTGTCGGGTGTGAGTCCTTATTGGTGAAGTTGGACCTTGGGGGTCAAGTGGGCTTGTTGTTAACATACCTGCCTCCCAACAGCATTGCAACAGCCCTCACCTCACTCCTCGAGTCAGTAGCCGAGCTGGCAGTTGGGTTCCCCAGGCTTATGGTGCTGGGGGATTTCAACCTGCCTTCACTCGGCGAGCACTCTGATGGAGCACAGGAGTTCATTGCTCCAATGACAGCCATGGGCCTTACCCAAGTAATTCGGGGTCCGACTCACTCAGCGGGGCACATGTTCAACCTCGTATTTCTCTCGGAGCAGTGGAGTTGTGATCTTGGTTTGAGGGGTATCGAGATCTTGCCCCTGTCATGATTGTACCACTGCCTACTGAGGCTTGACTTTCAGAGGCCAATCCCCCACTGTAGGGAGGAGGAACCGATTAGTGGTTCCACCCCAGGCACCTTATGGACCCTTTGGACTTTCAGACGGCACTTGGGGTTATACCTGATACTGTCGTCCACAGTCCGGCTAAGGCCTTGGTCGCTGCTTGGAACTCAGCGGCGGCAGAGGCTCTTAACCGGATTGCGCCTTTACGGCCTATCCGAGGCAGCGGATCCAGGAGGGCTCCTTGGTTCACTGAGGAACTCCGGGAGATGAAGCGCCAAAAGAGACGCCTGGAGCACCACTGGAGGTCCAGCAAGTCCGAGTCAGACCGAGCACTGTTAAAAGCCTGCATCAGAGCCTACCTTCTGGCAATTCGGACTTCAAAAAATATATACATTGCCGCTCTGATTGCATCTGCTGAATCACGCCCAGCCACCTTGTTCAGGATAACCCGCTCCCTCCTGAAAGGGAGGGATGTGGGCAATCCTTTACAAGGCAGAGCTGAGGAGTTTGTCCAATTTCTCGCGGATAAAGTTGCTTGGCTTCAGACAAACCTGGACTCCAATTGCGCAGAGCCAGCCGAGGTACCGGGGGAAGGTCTTGAATGGCATCTTTGGATTGACTTCCAGTCTGTTACTCCTGAGGAAGTGGACAAGGCCATCGGAGTGCCTCCACGTGTGTACTGGACCCGTGCCCCTCCTAGCTGGTTGCGAACAGCAGGGAGGTGACAAGGAGCTGGATCCAGGCAATAGTTACCACCTCCCTCTTGGAAGGATTCTTTCCGCCCCCCCTAAAGGCGGTGGTGGTGAGACCCCTCCTGAAAGGCCGTCTTTGGATCCAGCCATTTTAAATAACTATCGTCCAGTCTCCAACCTCCCCTTTGTTGGGAAGGTTGTTGAGAAAGTGGTGGCCTCTCAGCTCCGGCAGTCCTTGGATGAAACCGATTATCTAGACTCCTTTCGGTCTGGATTCAGGCCTGGCTACAGCATGGAAACTGCTTTGGTCGCACTGACCAATGATCTCTGGAGAGCCAGGGACGGGGGCCATGCCTCCATCCTAGTGCTCCTTGACCTCTCAGCGGCCTTCGATACCATCGACCATGGTATCCTTCTGCGACAGTTGCGAGAGGTGGGGGTGGGAGGCACTGTTCTTCAGTGGTTCTCCTCCTACCTCTTGGACAGGTCACAGTCGGTATTGGTTGGAGGGCAGAGGTCGACCCTTAGGCCCCTTAAGTATGGGGTGCCACAGGGTTTGGTCCTGTCCCCCCTCCTGTTTAACATCTACATGAAGCTGCTGGGTGAGATCATTCGGCGGCACAGGATAAAATATCATCAGTACATGGACGATACACAGTTGTATCTGTCCTCCCCGTGCCAACTCAGTGAAGTGGTTGACGTGATATGTCAGTGCCTAGAGGCTGTCAGAGTCTGGATGGGGGTAAACAAACTTGCTCTCAATCCTGACAAGACCGAGTGGCTTGTGTTTTTCCCTCCCAATAATTGGCCATGTATTCCAACTCTCAGGCTGGGGGGTGAAATTATACGTCCCTCAGACAGGGTTTGCAATTTGGGAGTCCTCCTGGATCCACAGCTGACTTTAGATCACCATTTGTTGGCTGTGACCAGGGGGGCATTTGCCCAGGTTCGCCTGGTGCACCAATTGCGTCCCTACCTGAACCGGGAGGCTCTCACAACAGTCACTCATGCCCTTGTGACCTCAAGACTGGACTACTGCAACGCGCACTACATGGGGCAGCCCTTGAAGAGTGTTCAGAGACTTCAGCTTGTTCAGAATGCAGCCGCGCGAGCGATCGTGGGTGCGCCTCGGTACACCCACGTTACACCTATCCTCCGCGAGCTGCACTGGCTGTCTATTGGTCTCCGGATACGCTTCAAGGTGCTAGTTTTCACTTATAAAGCCCTACATGGTATTGGACCTAGGTACTTAAGAGACCGCCTCCTGCCGATTACCTCCCAAAGACCCATTAGATCCCACAGACTAGGCCTCCTCCAAATTCCATCTGCCGGCCAATGCCGGCTGTCAACTACCTGGAGGAAGACCTTCTCTGTGGCAGCTCCGGCCCTCTGGAACGATCTCCCCATGGAGATTCGGACCCTCACCACCCTTCAGGCTTTCCATAAAGCCATTAAGACCTGGCTGTTCCAGCAGGCCTGGGGCTGCTGAGTTCCATCCCCACTCGAACTGGTGTGCTTGTTGAGACCTTTTAAATTGCTTCTGTATTGTTGTTTGTTTTTGTTTTCTTTCCTTTTGTATTGTTCCCCTCCCTTCCGGTTTTGTTAGCCACCCTGAGTCCCTCAGGAATAGGGTGGCATACAAGTTGAATAAAACCTCTAAACCTTAATGAAAAGAAGGGCTAGGGGAGACATGATAGCAGTGTTCCAATATCTCAGGGGTTGCCACAAAGAAGAGGGAGTGAAGCTATTCTCCAAAGCACCTGAGGGTAGAACAAGAAGCAATGGGTGGAAACTAATCAAGGAAAGAAGCAACTTAGAAATGAGGAGAAATTTCCTGACAGTTAGAACAATTTATCAGTGGAACAACTTGCCTCCAGAAGTTGTGAATGCCCCAACATTGGAAGTCTTTAAGAAGATGTTGGATAGCCATTTGTCTGAAATGGTATAGGGTTTCCTGCCTAGGCAGGGGGTTGGACTAGAAAACCTCCAAGGTCCCTTCCAACTCTGCTATTGTATTGTATTGTTTCTTAGACTGGCAGACTGCAAATGAACCTGCAAAAAGAAATGACCACGTGAACAGAAACTTTTCAGAAAAAAGCTGTAGCTGACTTGATTTTCATGTCATGGTATGAATTCCTATTTCTTCCATTGTTTCTAGATGGCAAAAAAGCCCCAAACCAATTCACAATAGAGAACACTAAACTGTTTGATTAACTTAAGTCAGCAGCTTAAGTTTTATGATGAAAGCTGGAAACTTTCCACATATTGGGAGAATAGAAAAATCTCCCCTAAGTGACAGTATTGGTAATTCCAAATGCTGTTATTATGAAAAGACTAATGAGGGAAATTTATTACAGCACTGACTTTTGTTTTAATTTCTTCCCCATGATCAAATATTTTTTTAATATGATCCATGCAGACTTTGACAAATGTTGTAAGTTCTCAGCAGAATACCAACGAAAGGAAATTCATTCCTACCACATTCATAAGTGCCGGATTTTTTCCCCCCATGTCCCTGATGCTAATTCGTCCTCTTAGTGAACCAGTGAACCAGTCCTATATTATCTTAATATTGCAACAAGAAGGGTTTCTACTTATGGTGGGTTCCAGATTCTGTTCCAACTGGTTGGTTGGAACGGCCCCAGCGTCACACATATGCATGCATGGGGCGCGCACATGCATTGTATTTGCCTGCGATGCTTCCGCAAGCCTCCACAACGCTCCAGCTGCTTGGCAGAGCGTTGTGCAAGCACTGTATGCGCCAAAAGCTTAAAGCACAGATAAGGAACGAGGGTGGGCGGGCTCTCCAGAGCACCGTACAGGAAAAGTATCCGGTGCTCTGGGCTGGCTCCGATACGTACTGCCTGCAACCCACCACTAGTTTCTACCCATCTTAAGGAATAAATCAATGTCCTGAAGCCCACCAGATGTGCAAGCTATATTAGGAATTATGGTAATGCAAAATCTAAGGGAAGGTATCAAGTCAAAGAAAGGCTTAGCTCATTCCAAGTCAATCATTTTCTCATCCAAGGGCCTATTCATATTTCCTATCTTTGAATATGGAGATTTTAAGGATTTTGATTTTTTTATACTATTGATAGATATACTATGAATTGGAATCTTTTTTTAAAGCCATCTAAGTAAACAGTCAATCAGCCCATCATCATAAATCAAAGCAATGCTCTTCTGTTAATAGTTACTTCCTTTGGCTGATATCTTCTTGTGACTATTATCCCTAACTTGGAAGATTAAAACTATGGTCATCATCCTGAAGGCCAATAATAACTTGCTCAAAGTCCAGCCTGGTTGTCTGATGTTTCATCCACCTGAACGTGATTTTTCAAAACACAGATGAGAGAAAGAATGCATTTTGAGAGGAGGTCAGGCAAAACTGTTGCCGTTTCTTGACAGTCTTTTGCTATATCACTTTAAAATGAGTTGTTTGGTCCTGGGATAACTCTGTCAACAATACTGTTAATGCAGAATCATGTGTAGGTCCAGTGTTTGTTAGAGGACAAAAGATTGTAACTGAGTGTGCCTCTCTAATCATGTGCCTCTGGCTTTTATAGAAAAATGAACAAATAATAATAAAAACCCAGCTTCAAGGTTGTAGAATATTTCAAGAGACAAATTTAGAAGCAGTTACATTTCAATTTTGAGAAAGTGATAAGCCAGCTTCAGATATGAAAATGACTTTTTTAAAAAAAATAGGATCACCTTTAAAGTAGCTTCATCAAGGACTTAAAGTATAGATAAAATTAGTCAAGGGCAGAAAAACAAAGCAGTGTCTAGATAATGGTAGTCATTGACTACATTTAACAAAGCAAAATAGACATTGTTATCTGTGTTTAAGATGATAAAATTGTTTGAACAATGGGGGTAGGAAAGAATAGCTTACTCTTTCTCTCTAAAGCATCAAGTGGAGAAAAATCTCAATTTTGATGGGCTTTTACAGCTTTCACCTCACAGATCACTCTGCTTAGAAGACTTTAAAGAGAAGATGTAGAGCAGTGGTGTCAAACTTGTGGCCTGCAGGCCAGATGCACCACATGCTGGCCACGCCCGGTTTAGGGAAAGGGAAAAAAAGTTGTGATACATCACATGATAACTCGGTGATGACGCGAGTTTGACACCCCTGGGGTAGAGAGAAAGTTTGCTGGGCAACATAGTAGCTGCAAAAAGAGAGTCACTACAGATAATCTCCTTCTGCAGTCTTTTTGAGCCAAGGGGAAACATTTTCATTGCTTTGCTTGCTCTTTCTGGTGCTCCTTCGTGGTGATTTGAATTGTCAGTTTTCTGACAACACCTGAGTAATGAAAGATTTAGTAGAAAAGTCTTGGAACACTGAAAAACAGTAATAGACAATTGCACATGTAACATTGCAAGCAACTTTTTTTTCTGACTAAATATTCAGCCTCATGGTCGAGAACAAAAGAAATGGGAGTGAGAATTTCTCTCTTGGAGTTTGAGCTCTGTTTTCCATTTGCCTGATTTTATGTTCATTTAGATCTATTTCTTTGTTTAAAAGGGGATTGCGTGACTCTATATATTGCTTGGGGTGCTATTGTTATAATACTTGAAATACGTACTTTTCGGTTGTAGTGTCTGCCCTCAAGGAACCCCTATTCCACCTCGAACTAATTAGCCCCAATTCTACTACTCTTTCAAACATTCCTTAAGACCTGATTTCCCCCCATCTCAGACATGGCTGGAATATGGTTAACTGGTTAATCTTTGATGACTTTGATGATGGCGCAGTGGTTAAATGCAGCACTACAGGCTACTTCAGCTGACTACAGTTCTGAAGTTCGGCTGTTCAAATCTCACCGGCTCAAGGTTAACTCAGCCTTCCGAGGTGGGTAAAATGAGGACCCGGATTGTTGGGGGCAATATGCTGACTCTGTAAACCGCTTAGAAAGGGCTGAAAGCCCTATGAAGCAGTATATAAGCCTAACTGCTATAGCTATTGCTATTATTGTATTGCTTTTATATTGATGTTCTCACTGGGTTAACCACCTAGAACTGCTCATATGAGATAGGCAATCATACAATATATATCTAGCAAAGAAATAAGTACTTACAGTTTATGTAGTTGACATTTTTCCTAATATATACACTAAGCAACTAATGCATACTAAAACAAAGTATTTTTGTGCTCAATTATCTCTAATATATATTTCTCTGCATATTAACTATATATTTTTGTGCATCTTTTCTTGAATGGTGAACTGCTTGTAGAGTTTTGCATGTTCCTTTCACATACCTTTATTACATTCCCCTAGTGAGCTTAAATCATATTTTGTTCTCTCTTATATACAGAATGGGTAAATATGGCTTGATGCAGGTTTACAAATGGATAAATATGATATAATGTTGGATTACTAATGAGAACCCATTGTGAATTCATATTCAACAAACAAATATGCATTTACTGTTTCAGGGAGAGCCAAAGTTGATACATAAGGGAAGAGAAAGAGATTATGGCATCCATGGGATACTGCTTGTATTAAATTATGGTTTATTAAGCAATAGATGCCATTTGTAAATAGGTTCAATTTGTCTTGCAGCTGGAAGCCTCCATATTCCATTGGGAAACATGAGTACTCCATTTTCTCTAATTGATGTCAAAAGGACTTTAACGATATGCAACTTGGGCTGGGATGTATAGTAAATAAATAACTGCTTCAATAAGCACACTGAAGATGTGTCATAATCTTTGAACTTCACTTTCGAAATGTGTAGAAAAATATGGCTTTATTTTATAAGATTGATAGGATTACAAGCTTAGAAAATAGCAAAGAGATTTCTATAACACTTTATAGAATAAACATTTGGATGTGGAAGGATTAAAATTGAATACCCCATATGCAGCCCCAAAGCAATTTTTGTAGCTAGGAGAGCCATAGCTGTCCAGTGAAAGCCCCAATGTGTGTCATAATGTATAATATGTCATTTTCATGATCACATAATTTTACTTGTGGTCCTTGCTCCTCTGTCAATGCCCACATCAGAGTCCCTTTTGACTACTTCATCATTAAATTTCAGTTTCCTACCATTTTGAGGCAGAAAACATCATGTATCAGGGGTCCCCAATCCCTGGGCCATGGCCCACTCCAGTTCTTTTCAGAAGTGGGCCTCATGACTGGTTGGTCGCCGCATGGGTGCACATTCAGAGCTTCACTTCCACAAGCGGTGGGCTGGCGTGTGGAGCTCAATTTGCATGAGCAACAGAGCTTAACTTGCATCTCCCCCCCCCCGGTCCGGCTGGGCCACCAAACTGTAAAAGTCAGTGGTTTATATTCAAATAATTTAACAACCGATTCCCTGCCCTAATGACCAGCTGGGTGGTCATGTGATTGGGTGGTCATGGCCAACTCAATGTCACTCACGTCGATTGGTGCTTTGCCTTAGCTGTTACAACATAAGGAGGGTTAACCAGAGAGGCAATTTCTATAATCAGGGCAATAAAGATTAGGCTAGAAACAACACCAGAATGTTTTCTTCTGCCTTCCTTATAGGATTAGCCCTGTAAAGTGGGGAAAAAAGGAGATTTTTTTCCAACAACCGTTTCTCTGAACTGCTTAGAAAGTTAACAACCAGTTCTCCCAAATAGGTGTGGACTGGCTGAATCCCACCACTGCTTACAGTAAGTTTAAAATTTGGGTTACAAGAGTTTAATCCAGGGGAGGGGAATACTTTCAAGTAGTCCAAAAAATAAAAAAAGTAATTCCATGCCCATTTTAAATTTGATCCTACTCAAACAGTCCCTAAAATGTTTAAAAATCCTCTACAAGGACAGAAAAGTTTTCTAATTGGAACTTGTCATTCAGTGTAGTAAAGCCCAAATGGAGGACTCAGATCCTCACACCTCTGATTCTATCACTCTACTCTCTTTCAAAATCTTATAGATTCAGATGTGTGATATAGAAAAAAAGGTCCAGAAATCACATAGCCAACAGGTCTCTATCATACTTTCTCCCATTCCAGTGGTAGATTACCTATTAGCCTCAACTGCTCTTTTTCCTTTTGTTTAGCCCAATTGATTTTCAAATAATTGTTTTTCTCATTCTTTGCATTTATAATCCATAATCAAAAACTGGAGATAATGTTATCCTGCCTCATAGGCTATTTTAACCACTTGCAGCTGTGAAATAACTTCCGTGCAGATGACATTTATCAAGAGCTTATGTATGAGTAGGGAAGCTTCAGTAAAGACCTATTGAGCAAACAAGGATAAGAACAGCGTTTAATAAAAGTTTAATCATAAAAAAATGCTGTGGTTCAAAGTAGGAGTAATAAATCATTCCTTTTTCTATTTGTGCTTCAAAATCCAGGAAATTGAAATCATGATTCTGCACAACACAAATTGTGAAGACTTTCTTCAAACTCCTCTGAAGGTCAGATTTGGTTTTGGAAGAGATATTCCCATTCAAGTGATGCAACACCCCTCAAGAAAGGACTCAAAAGGCCCAGAGGTGGTATTCAGCAGGCTCTGACCAGTTCTGGAGAACCTGTAGTGGAAATTTTGAGTAGTTCGGAGAACCAGTAAATACTTCCTCTGACTGACCCCACTTCCATCTATTATCTACCTCCTGAGTCCCAGCTGATTGGGAGGGAATGTGGATTTTGCAGTAACCTTCCCCTGGAGTGGGGAGGGAATGGAGATTTTATAGTATCCTTCCTCTGCCACACCCATCAAGCCATGTCCACAGAACCGGTAGTAAAAAAGTTTGAATCCCACCACTGATATGGCCTCTGGACGAAGCATGATTTCATTATTAACCTAACTGGTGTCGTTGTAAAGTCCTAGGTATTTCTACAGTGACACTGGCATTTTTTTGGGGGGGGGGGGGGGAAGGGGAGGAGGAATGGAGTGATCTTATATGAATTTTCCCTTTCTGTTTCCTGCATTACTGTGTTAATCTCTACAGGAAGCTTCTGTTTCTGTTTCCCTGCAAAGATGTAGTGTGGGAGGGTTTGGTTAGCATTGCTTTAAATAGCTGGTTTTAAGTGAAAAGCTTCAGTTCTTGCCTAGATATCTTGTTATCACAAACCTTTGAATAAAAGTTTCTTTTGGAAACTGCAGGTTCAAGAGACCTGCTTTCTTGGGAAGATTGGAGAGCCAAGGCCATGCAGTTTGTTTTGTTTTTTTAATTTTGAGGAAACCTGGATCACATTTCATTACATTTTGTGTACTCCTGGATGTAACTTAGTCCATCACATGTATTGGATGAATATAAACTTTTATAATAAACATTTTTATAATAGTATGTCTAGAAAATGGATGCTAGAATTAATAATTTCACTCCAGTTTAATATATGGAGCTAACCCTAGCAGTTCTGTGAATTAAATTTATCTATTCAAAGGGAGAGGGGTGGATGAGTGGAACCAACAAAATGCTGAAACTTCTGAAGTACACAAATATAGCAGGCAATATAAATGTTTCTGTGCTGACGATGGATTCTGTTTATTTGCTAACCGATGGTAATTTTAAAACGTTTGAGTAATATAAAGGCATTTCCTGGCAACACAAAGTACAAGAAAAATTAATTTATAGCAATCAGTGGAAGTGGGCGGGGAGGAAGCAAACAATAACAGGCATTTACCAGAGCTATACCAGAGCTATTTTGCTATCACGATTCTCAGAGCTAAATAGCTTAAAGAGGAATATGTTAAATGGATTTGCCTCCGATGACAGATTAAGGCTCAAAAGACACAATTTCTGGTTATATGGATCATTTCTGGTTAGAGTTTAGGCAGGGATTCAACTTGAATTGAGACTAAACCAGAAAATTGCAAGGAATATAAACATAGTTCTGTAACCTAAAGTCTCAGGCATGTCTTATAATAAAACCTGGGAAATACTGTCCTGTGTAAAGCTGTTGATACAAAAGAGGTGAAAAGGAAAAATACCAGGTTTAGAATTCCTATAAGGTGGACTTACATTAAGTGGAAACTTAAGTTTGTATTACAGATAGTCCTCAACTTACAACAGTTCATTTAGTGACTGTTCAAAGTTATGGCAATGAAAAATGTGACTTCTGCCCATTTTTCACAGTTATGACCTTTGCTTGGCAGCTGGTTCATATTTATGATCATTGCTGTGTCCGAAGGTCATATGATTTACGACCTTCTTACAAGCAAAGTCAATGAGGAAGCCAGATTCACTTAATAACTGGGTTACTAACTTATCAATTGCTGTGTTTCATTTAACAAGTGTAGCAAGAAAGGTCGTAAAATGGAGCAAAATTCACATATTAAATGTTTCACTTAACAACAGTGTCGTAGGATATGTACTGGCTTCCAGGAGATTTTTGAGTGCTACTTATGTTGTACAAAGCTGTGTGTGACTTGGAGCCCAGGTTTTCATAGGACTGCCTTCATCAACCAGAATCAATCCATATAATGCTTTCATCCTGGCAAACACTGCTGGCAGTCCTCTATTTTCATTAGACTAGGGTACAGGGACTGGAGATACTGTTTTTCAAAGATGGCACTTATCTCAGGGGACAACTTTCTCCTTGAATTAGGTTAGCTACTTCTGTGATGGCCTCTCAGAAATTGTTTAAAATAGACGTCTTTCGAGAGGATGATTGGATAACATAATTAGTTGATTTGATAACCTGATAACCTTTCCTTTTGGAGAATTCAAACTACCATCCATCCATCCATCCATCCATCCATCCATCCATCCATCCATCCATCCATCTATTATCTATCATTATCTCTATCTAATCACATTTTTGAACTGTCCATCTCCCTCACAGAGGGACTAATACTAACCTGTCACTGTCAACTGTTAGGCATATATTTTTACGTATTAGAAGCTGCATTTTCATTTTTTAAATCAGGAATCCAAAGAAAAATATGAAGCATTCCACATCCTGCACTACTAATTGAAACTGTAGATGTTGTAGTCCCAAACAAATATGGAGGGCAATATTATATTGTGTATCATAGTAGACCTCAATGTGCTTATATTTGGAAAATCACTTTCCAAAGGATTCTTTTGCATACCATATAAGATGCATAATAACATCATACAAATCCCTGTTACAAATGTAGAATTGTTATTCTCCTATACATTGATTCAGATTATTATTTAAATAGTGTGGACATATAGAGCTTCACTGGATCTGTGACAGAGGTCCCAGTAGGATCTGCATTCTCCTTTGTCTAAACATGGTTCAACCTTATGCTACAGAGGAAGGCAGCCAATATGTCATGTCTGTGTTGATTATAGGTATCTCATTTTTAAATCTCTCTGACCCTTTGGAAGTCTTCAGTTCAACAACTTGATCTCACATTAATAACTGAATTACGGTTTTGTCTATGGTTTCCATCCTCAATAATATCCACATTTTTCTAATCTTTCCAAAGGTCAAAACCTCTCATTAACTGCATATCTACCACCAATGCCGTATTTCTTCTGTTCCCAATAACCCATTATCTCTCTGTCCCTTTCCAAGTCTCCCATTATTATACTATATTGATTTATTACATATTTGGATGATGATCTCAAACAGAAGAAAGTACTTTGTGCCATTTTAAATGAAAACAAGAGATAACATGGACCAGAGGGGGAAAAATGCACGAGTCTACTTTGTTTAAAGGACTAATTCTGCTGACTCAATATTACTCACAAATCAACAAGAATATTCTTTATTTCTTGCTGCTGCAAAGATTGCACTTTATATCCATAGTCAATCATAAAAAAATCAGTCAAGTGGACAGCAGTATTGAAAGAACAGAATGCCCTGAGACATTAACTGCAACAGAAGATAAAGCTGAGCCATACATTTATTAGTCCCTTGGCAAAACAATATGCAGGCTGGAATGGCCAGACATTCCACTCTGGTAGCTGTGTTGAAATTGTGCTGATGCACACTCTGTTTCAGACATCCATAGGGAGATTGCTTCCCTCTCACTCTCTCTGCATCTTCCTTAATCTTTCTTTCCATACATTTGTATTTCCTATATAGTCCAGATTTATATTCTATATACAGTAATATTTTTACCGATGAGTTTCATTTCATGAAGCATATAAGGACAACTTTTAGGAACATTGTGGAACAATAAGAAGAACTGCAGTTTTCAGTGTTCTTTGGCTGAATGCAGAGGTGGTATTCAGCAGGTTCTGACTAGTTCTGGAGAACCAGTAGTGGAAATTTTGAGTAGTTCGGAGAACCAGTAAATGCTACTCTGACTGGCCCCACCCCCATCTATTCTTGGCCTCCCGAGTCCCAGCTGATCAGTAGGAAATGGGGATTTTGCAGTAATTTTACCCTGGAGTGGGGAGGGAATGGAGATTTTACAGTATCTTTCCCCTGCCACACCCACCAAGCCATGCCATGACCACCAAGCCATGCCCATAGAACCAGCAGTAAAAAAAATTGAATCCCACCACTGGCTGAGAGGATGGTCATTTGGAAAATCCTTGGTTTGCATTTTGGTGTCTCCTTATGGCGAATGAAAAACCTATATTATATCAAGCTCTTTGGGGTAGTTCCCACTTTCTTGTAACTGCTGGTTAAACTAGACAGTCTTTTTACTGTAATTCCAAGCCTCCACTTTTAAGTTATGAATATTTGTTGAATGTTGAATGTTTATTTCATTTATATGCCACCCTTTCCCCCCGAAGGGGACTCAGGGCGGCTCACAACTCAAACCAGAGAAGGGGGGGTACAGACAAATTAAAAACAACACAAAAACAATACATGATTTAAAACACACAACAATCATACCATTCGAGACGGGGACAACGGTTCTTTAGCCCCAGGCCTGTCAGAACAGCCAGGTTTTAAGGGCTTTGCGGAAGGTCTGGAGGGTGGTGAGGGTACGAATCTCCATGGGGAGTTTGTTCCAGAGGGTCGGAGCAGCCACAGAGAAGGCTCTCCTCCGGGTAGTCGCCAGTCGACACTGGCCGGTGGATGGAATTCGGAGGAGGCCTAGTCTGTGGGATCTAATCGGTCTGGTGGAGGTAATTGGCAGCAGGCGGTCTCTAAAGTACCCATGTCCAATACCATGAAGGGCTTTATAAGTGACGACTAGAGTCTTGAAGCGTATCCGGAGACCAATAGGCAGCCAGTGCAGCTCGCGGAGGATAGGTGTTACGTGGGTGAACCGAGGTGCACCCACGATCGCTCACGCGGCTGCATTCTGGACAAGCTGGAGTCGCCGATTGCTCTTCAAGGGCTGCCCCATGTAGAGCACGTTGCAGTAGTCCAGTCTAGAGGTCACAAGGGCACGAGTGACTGTTGTGAGGGCCTCCCGGTTCAGGTAGGGACGCAAGTGGTGCACCAGGTGAACCTGGGCAAATGCCCCCCTGGTCACAGCTGACAAGTGGTATTCAAAAGTCAGCTGTGGGTCCAGGAGGACTCCCAAATTGCGGACCCTGTCTGAGGGGCGTACTGTTTGACCCCCCCAGCCTGAGAGATGGAACACTTGGCCAATTAGTAGGAGGGAAACACACCAGCCACTCGGTCTTATCTGGATTGAGTACAAGCTTGTTAACCCCCATCCAGTCCCTAACAGCCTCGAGGCCCTGGCACATCACGTCAACCACTTCATTGAGTTGGCACGGGGCGGACAGATACAGCTGCATGTCATCCACATACTGATGGTATTTTATCCCGTGCCGTCGAATGATCTCACCCAGTGGTTTCATGTAGATATTAAACAGGAGGGGGGACAGGACCGAACCCTGCGGTACCCCATAAGTCAAGGGCCTAGGGGCTGATCTCTGCCCTCCGACCAACACTAACTGCGACCTGTCTGAGAGGTAAGAGGAGAACCACCGTAGGACAGTGCCTCCCACCCCCACCTCCCACAGTCGTTGCAGAAGGATACCATGGTCGATGGTATCGAAAGCCGCTGAGAGGTCAAGGAGCACTAGCACGGAGGCATAACCTCCATCCCTGGCTCTCCAGAGATCATCGATCAATGTGATCAAAGCGGTTTCTGTGCTGTAGCCAGGCCTAAATCCCGACTGGAAGGGATCTAGATAATCGGTTTCCTCCAAGCACCGCTGGAGCTGAAAGGCTACCACCTTCTCAACAACCTTCCCCACAAAGGGGAGGTTGGAGACTGGACGATAGTTGTTTAAGATGGCTGGATCCAAAGATGGCTTCTTCAGAAGGGGTCTCACCACTGCCACCTTTAGAGCGGGGGGAAAGAACCCCTCCCAAAGGGAGGCGGTAATAACCACCTGGATCCAGCCCTGTGTTACCTCCATGCTGTTAGCGACCAGCCAGGAGGGGCACGGGTCCAGTACACATGTGGAAGTACTTACAACTCCCATGGCCTTGTCCATGTCCTCAGGGGTAACAGCTTGAAAATCAATACAGTGATGTCCTGCCAGATTCTCCCCTGGTGCCTCAGCTGGCTCTGCGCAATTGGAGTCCAGGTCCGCCCGAAGCCGAGCAACTTTATCCACGAGGAATTGGACGTAATCCTCAGCTCTGCCTTGCAAAGGATCGCTCGTATCCCTCCTATTTAGGAGGGAACGGGTTATCCTGAACAAGGTGGCTGGGTGTGACTCAGCGGAAGCAATCAGAGAGTAAGCTCTGATGCTGGATGTTAAAAGCGCTCGGTCTGACTCGGATTTACTGGATCTCCGTCGTTGCTCTAGGCGTCTCTTTCGGCGCTTCATCTCCCGGAGTTCCTCAGTAAACCAAGGGGCCCTCCTGGATCCACTGCCTCGGATCGGCCGTAAAGGCGCAATCCGGTTAAGAGCCCCTGCTGCTGCTGAATTCCAAGCAGCAACCAGAGTCTCCGCCGGACTGCGGGCGAGGGTATCAGGAACAACGCCAAGCTCCGTCTGAAAGCCCAAAGGGTCCATAAGTCACCTAATCGGTTCCTCCTCCCTACAGTGGGGGTTTGGTCTCTGAAAGTCAAGCCTCAGTAGGTAGTGGTCCGACCATGACAGGGGTAAGATCTCGCTACCCCTCAAACCAAGATCACAACTCCACTGCTCTGAGAGGAATACGAGGTCGAGCATGTGACCCGCCGAGTGAGTCGGGCCCCGAATTACTTGGGTCAAGCCCATGGCTGTCATGGAAGCCATGAACTCCTGCGCTCCATCAGAGTGTTCACCGAGCGAAGACAAATTAAAATCCCCCAGAACCATAAGCCTGGGAAACTCAATTGCCAGCTCGGCTACTGACTCGAGGAGCGAGGGGAGGGCTGCTGCAACGCTGTTGGGAGGCAGGTACATTAACAGCAAGCCCACTTGACCCTTGAGGTCCAATTTCACCAGCAGGGACTCACACCCGACAAGCTCCGGAGCAGGGATCCTACGAGGTACTAGAGACTCTCGGATAACAATAGCCACACCCCCACCCCTTTTCTGGGATCGCGGCTGATGAAGCACTTGAAAACACTCTGGGCACATCTCTATGAGGGGGACTCCTCCCTCCGGGCCCAGCCAGGTTTCAGTAATACATGCCAGGTCTGCCCTCTCATCTAAAATTAGGTCCCGGACGAGGGGAGCCTTATGAACTACAGACCTGGCATTTAGTGACAGCAGCCTGAGACCAGGGTCCTGATTACTTGTGCCATCTGGCCTTGGAGTGGGACTCGTAGGGCTGGAAGGAGGGATCTCTGTAACGTAGCGAGCCCTCCTTCCCCGGTAATGGCCAGCCCTAAAGTCCCCGTCATATCTGCCCTCCCTGTTAAGACCGTAATGCTCCGGCCCACTCCCGTGTCCGTAGTCCCTCCACCCACCCCTATAGCCCCCGCGTTTCCCAACAGGTCCTTCGAATCAATCATCCTCTCACACAAACACAGCCACTCATCCATGCATTCCCCACATAGGTCAATTAAAACACAAAAAAATACAACAGTGATGAAGTTAAAAAAGTGGGTACAGTCATCAATCAGACATACCATTCACACCGCATTCCTAAAAAATTTCCCAAGACACATTTCCTTTGTCTCCCTGAAATAGCAATAGCATTTAGACTTATATACTGCTTCACAGTGCTTTTACAGCCCTCTCTAAGCAGTTTACAGAGTCAGCATATTGCCCTCAGCAATCCGGGTCCTCATTTTACTAACTCTCAGGTTTGTGATTAATGGGATTAATGGGAATGTAAAAAGTCAGGAAAGTGGAAGAAGAGTGGACACATTTGTATAATAAAAGACAAATCACTCACACCTTATCTACACTGTAATTCAGTCTGCATGATAATGCTTATTACATTACTTTTAAAAATATAGCTCATTATCTTTCATCTAATTGGAAGAGAATTGACAGGAAACAAAACAAAGTAAAAACAATAAAGAATTTCTTTCCTTGGTACTCTCTAAGAGAACTGCTATTAATGTAGCTTGGCTGAATTTTTCTCTTAAAGAAAATAATGGCCAATCAATATTATATGTTGCCTCCAGGGAAAATGCTTCCTTTGAATGGGTGAATAGTGTGCAATGCCTACGTTATTTACAGTATCAAGATGACAGATCCAGCACTGGTCCCCGAAGAGCAATGGCCTTCTGCCAATTTCAGCTAATCGTCTTTTGTTGAAATAGAAATGTCTGGCTTTTATGCTCTGCTTTGGGATTATTCATCTAATGAGAAGCTGTTCACAGATCCATTAAATAATTAAACAATTCCTGCTTTTTCTACCAAAAGAATGACCTACCACCTTTCCCTGTAGACAATTTCACACTCAGTAAACATGGTTACTTTTTCCCCCTATCATTTTGGAAAAATAGTAAAAGTAAAAGCCTATGCCAGTGATGGCAAACCTTTTTCCTTTGATTTCCTGACTTCTGGTGGGCCCAGATTTCCTGACTTCTGGTGGGCTCTACATGGGGCTGCCCTTGAGGAGCATCCGGCGACTTCAGCTAGTGCAGAACGCAGCCGCGCGAGTGATTGCGGGTGCACCTCGATTCACCCGCATAACACCTATCCTCCGCGAGCTGCGCTGGCTACCTGTCGATCTCCGGATGCGCTTCAAGGTGCTATTAATCACCCATAAAGCCCTACATGGCAGTGGATCTGGATACTTGAGAGACCGCCTTCTGCCAATTACTTCCCTGCGACCTATAAGATCCCATAGACTAGGCCTCCTCCGCATTCCATCGGCCAGCCAGTGTCGGCTGGCAACTACAAGGAGGAGGGCCTTCTCAGCAGTAGCCCCGACCCTTTGGAACGAGCTCCCCGTGGAGATTTGTACCCTCTCCACCGTCCAAGCCTTCCGCATAGCCTTGAAGAACTGGCTCGCCCGTCAGGCCTGGGGATAAGGATAGTTACCCCGCCCGAATGATGAATGTATGTTGTCTATTATTTTATTATATGTTGTTATCTTAAATGTTTGTATTTCCCCTTCCCGGTTTTGTGTGAGCCGCCCTGAGTCCCCCCAGGGAAAAGGGCGGCCTACAAATGCTAATAAACCTAAACCTAAACCTAACCAGTAGGCCCATTGTTCACCTTCCCCAGGATCCAGAGGCTTTCTTGGAGCCTGGGAAGGGTGAAAACAGCTTCCCCAACCCCTCCGGAGACCAAAAATGCTTTTCCAGAGCCTCAATGCTAGCCCTGTTACCTGGCATCGCATGGAGACTCTGGGAAGGGAATGGCAGCATGGGCAGGCCAGTCAAACATCAGCTGGCCAGCACGCGCATGCATGCTGGAGCCAAGCTAGACAACAACTTGCGTGCCGGCTGATATGGCTCAATGTGTCACCTGTGGCATAGGTGCTGTAGGTTCGCCATCACGAGCCTATATAATGGGCATGTTAATCTTGGAGGCTAAATGAAATTAATATTAAAACAATAATATGATGCAGAACAGTAATACGTTATTATCCTTAAGTAATTCCATGTATTTAATGCTAGGTTTGGGACTCGAGCGCTGAACAATGGGGTCAGCTCCCTTTCCTTGACCCAGTTCCTGTCCACCTAGCAGTTTGAAAGCATGAAAATGCAAATAGATTAATAGGTATCACTTTGGTGGGAAGGTAACAACATTCCATGTGCATTGGTGCATAGTTATGCTGGCCACATGATCTCAAAATGTCTTCAGACAATTTTGGCTTCCTCAACCAAGAAACAAAGATGAGCACCATGCCCTAGAGTTGGACACAATTGGACAGGGATACTTTTACCTTTTTATTTAACAAATCTAAACCAGCATCTACTTCTGTCCTAAGATCACAGCACCATTGAGAGTGCCCTGACATACAGCATTCTTGCATGGTATGGGAGCAGCTCTGCAGTGGACAAAAAAGCTCTACAGAGAATCATTAAAACTGTCCAGAATATCGTTGAGCTCCAGCTACCAGCCCTGAATAACATCTTTGCATTTCGCTGTTTGAGGAAGTTGCACAACATTCTCAGAGACTCTTCCCATCCTGCTTACAATCTTTTGGGACTGTTGCCTTCTGGCAGAAGATACACAACAATTAAAACTCAGACAATATGTGTTCTGAATAGTTTTTATCCTAGAGCTATAATTGCACTCAACAATGAACTAAGGGGCCACCATCAGTGAGCTATTGGACAGCATTACTTGGTCTGTTGTCTGGATGCTTGGGTGGTTGGGTGGTTTAGGGGTGGGGAATTTTTGGAAGATGGGGGTGTTTGGGGATTGTCATGTGTGTTGGGCCTGGTCTCTGGGTGTTATGTTAATTTCATTGTATGGGTATACTATGTATAAACAATATATGACAATAAAGTAAATCTAAAGATGATTTTTCATAACTCTTTAGCTATGTAATGCAATGTCTCTGAATAAGAAGAATATGACCCTGAATTAACTAGGAATGCTCTAAAGACCCGCGTATTTCAAACTCTATGTCTATTAAAAGGTTAGTGATTTAGCTAGGTACACACACACACACACACACACACACACACACACACACACACACACACACACACACACGGGCTTCATCTAGTGGGTTTCATTTCTGGTTCCAGTTTTCTTATTCAGATACAAATTTAGAATAATTGCTTTTCTTAGCTTTCTAAACCAGCTATAGAAATTTCCGGTAGGTGATAAAGTATTGGGCAACTGTTTTATCTATTACTTTTTGAGACTACTAAAGGCAAATTTAGTATAGCAATAAAGTGCTATAAACTTTATAAAACTGCATAATGTTTTATCAGAAGATCAGTCACCATGGTGTACAATAGAAAGTGAAAACTTTAGGTCAATTGAGAAACGGTTTGTTATAAATCTTGTTATAGCTTTATATGGAAAAAACCCTCCCTTGATTCAATAGTTGCTATTATAGTTGACATTTTTTCTTGATGGAACTCTCAATGAGTGTCAGTTCTAAAAATGCTACTGCCAGGTAAGGTCCCCTCATCTGTTAGGTGCTATTTCCCTTCATTTCCACCTGAAGCAGCTTGTTTCATTCTGCCATGTGGCCAGGAAGCTCCATTCCATTGTTCCATTGCCTCCTATGCTTCTTAAATCAAAGCACAAAAAAGGTCTTCAGTTCTATTTGATATGCAGAAGCCATCTAGATTAGCAGTTGTCTCACAGGACTTCCTTTGCTCTCTCCTTCTCTCCATCTCCCCCTCCCTCCCATCTTCCTTTCTCTCATCCAACAGATAGAAACAGTAAAGAATGTGAAGAAAGGCTAGGATTGTTCCCCTCACACTTGGGGTGATCATCGGACTCTTCCTAATGGTAGGACTGTTTTTTTCTGTTCCAAAAGATAACAATGGGCTAATAGAAACATACTGACCCCTTAATATTGGGGTTTTCCTGTAATGAAGACTTTGATATGGCAACCTGTAAGCAGACTACTAATCAATTGCACACTGCCTTTTCTTCCAGAGAATACAACTGAACTGAATCTTAAATTTCATCTATCCTTCCTTTGGAGACGTAATATTTAACCTGATACTCATTCATCATATGAATGAATGAGAATCAAGAATGAGTATCAGAAGGACTTGGGGAGACATGATAGCAGTGTTCCAATATCTCAGGGCTGCCACAAAGAAGAGGGAGTCAAGCTATTCTCCAAAGCCTGAGGATAGGACAAGAAGCAATAGGTGGAAACTAATCAAGGAGAGAAGCAACCAAGAACTAAGGAGAAATTTCCTGACAGTTAGAACAATTAATCAGTGGAACAACTTGCCTCCCGAAGTTGTGAATGCTTCAACACTGGAAGTTTTTAAGAAGATGTTGGATAACCATTTGTCTGAAGTGGTATAGGGTTTCCTGCCTAGGCAGGGGAGTTAGACTAAAAGACCTCCAAGGGCCTTCCAATTCTATTCTATTCTATTCTATTCTATCCTATCCTATCCTATCCTATCCTATCCTATCCTATCCTATATAAAGGCTCTCAATGGGGAGGACTTTGAATGGAGCAGTCAGCCACATCCTCAGCCACCACCCTTCTGTCTCTCTCATGGGAAAACCCAGGGGAAATTTTTTTCTGGATTTTTTCTTTCTTTCTAGCCTACAGCAGGATGTAGCTCAAGTTTAAATTCAAACTTTCTTTTGGTGGGTTTCTCTTTCTATACCAAAATTGCTCCATTTCTGCTGTGCCTTGGGACATTTATTCTACTGATAGAGAGTCAGATTTTCTCAGCTTCTTTACATTATTTTTTCCAAAATTTCATTGAGTTGGAATGAATTAAAAGAAACCATTTGCCTAGGAAGATTTTTAGTATTCAGTGATCTGTTTCATAATTTTTACATTCCACAAGAGAAAAATGTTGCATATTTGTCTGCTTAAAAAAAGACGGGGGGGATTTAGAACCATACCTAATTTTCTTTGAATTAAGCTAATATGTGCATGCCCATGGAAGACTTAATTTCTTTTTTTAATTTGATAATTTGCCTTGGTGTGTTCTTGGATGTCTTCTTTATTCCTTTCTATACATCATCAATAAAAATATTTTCCTGCACTGAGATACTCTGATTTGATGAGAATTTTCAAACATGATGTGTTTGATATATTTCACACATGACTTACTGATCATGAAAAAAGATTAAAGTCATCCCAGATTGTTTGTAGACTTGTGTACATGTATAAAATAATGTTGAGAATGCTATGCTTACCCTTTAAACTCTCTGGATGTGAGTAATTTTTCCTTTTATAAAATTGTAGAATTGGAAGACACCTCAGAGACCGTCTGGAGAAATCTGTTGATTAGATTAAAAGCAGCCCTTGATATAAATTTAGAAGCACATTTGAAGAATTTTGCTCCTGACTTTTCTGCAAAAAAGATAAGGAGAGGAAGCATATTTGCACTCTGATTCCTACAAAGAAACAAATTGTCTGGAGGCTGATAGTGAGTAGGTAATGTTTCATTCCTGTTACAAATCCTCCCTATATCTCAACTATTGCATACTCCAAAACTCATTTCAATGTCATCTGGAGATCAAATTAACTGTGTACAATTCTTTCTCTTCTGGGATGGTTTTAATACTCAGAAGAAGGGAAGCATCTTCATATAATCATGTATAGACATCAACTTTGTTGTGCTCAAGGAGATGAGGTCAGGAAACAACACATCTCATCTGATCAATTCAGCTCACAAAGCTGTGACTCTGGGATGAGACAATATACCAGATCTTACTTGGCACAATTGTGGAAACCTGTGAGGGACAGTGGAGAAAATGCTGATAGTTAGTTGCTAACTGAATTTTCCGCATTTACTACCTTTCTTGCCATAGTAGTTAAGTGAATCACTACAATTCTTAAGTTAATAATAACTAACAACTGCAGTGGTTACTTAATGGTTTTTAACTGAATCTGGCTTCTCATTGACTTTGCTTGTCAGAAGATTGCAAAAGGTTAGCACATGACCCTGGGACACTGCGACCATCATAAATATGAGCCAGTTGCCAATCATACCAATTTTGATCATATGACCATGGGGATGCTGCAATGGTTGTAAGTGTGAATATGGTCATAAATCATATATTTTAATTAGATTAGATTTATTTAGTGGCCAAGTGTGAATTTGTCTCTAATGGATAAGCTCTCAATGTACATGCACACAAGAAGTATAATCATAATCATAATAATAAATTCTGTTGTAACTAAAAACATCACTAGAAAGAGGTCAGAGAAGATCAACCAAGATCATTAGGGGACTGGAGGTTAAAACATATGATGAACAGTTGCAAGAACTGAGGATGGCTAGTCTAGTGAAGAGAAGGACCAGGGGAGACATGATAGTAGTGATCCGATATTTGAGGGGCTGCCACAGAGAAGAGGGGTCAAGCTATTTTCCAAAGCACCTGAAGGCCAGACAAAGAATAATGGATTGAAACTGAACAAGGAGAGATTCAACCTTGAAATAAGGAGAATTTTTTTGACAGTGAGAACAATCAACCAATGGAACAAAAGTTGAGGGAGCTTCATCACTGGAAGCTTTCAAGAAGAGACTGGACTGCCATCTGTCAGAAATGGTGTAGGGTCTCCTGCTTGGGCGGGGGGGGGGGGGGTTGGCCTACAAGGTACTTTCCAATTCTGTGAATCTGTTAAGTTCTATATTCTACTAAACAAATAGTTGTAAGTTAAGCACAACCTGCACAGGGGCTCTGTAATGAACAAAGAGTATTTTTTAATATTAGCTGATGGTAGATGTTTGAAAGCACTAGAAATAAAATTATGAAAAATCCTCTCCACAGCTGTCACAATTTATAGCAGCTAATGGGGGTGAGTGAATATGGATCGTTCTGAACACCTCAAGTCAACCTTCTTCTAATATCCTAGGGAAATATTTTAAAGGCCAAGCTAAAATCAATCTAAAATGAGATTTAAACTTTCATTATGAATTGTTCAATGCTGTAGTGATTTATAATAAATTTAAGGCCAGACCCAATCCTCTTTTTCAAGTTGCCATCCTTTCCTTTTCATCCGTTTTGTTTGCAAGTTTTTTACTTTCTCTTTTTTCTCCAATTCAATTTTCTTCTGAAAATGAAAAGCTAGGTAAAGAATGGAATAGTATTTGTAAGTCTTGATCTCCAGCATATGAACAGGAAGCCAGGCACATCAGCATGTCAAAAAGGCACAAATTTCTGCATCAATGTCTGCTGAACAATTCAAAATATAAGGCAAATTCCTATTCCGACACTTCTTGTGGGAACCAAATCTTTTAAAAGCAAACTTGGCTTTTCTCTGCATTTCTCACCTTTTTCCCCCCTTATCCTTATAGAAAATAATGTCTTTAAAAATGAATCTTTATGGTTGTGGAAAACCGGTTTTTCTGAGTATTATTTTTTGGTGCTTTCCTTTAAAGATGAGGGGAATCAATTTTTCCCCTATTTTCTTTTTAAAAATAACCAACAATCAAACTTCAATCTTTTCCAGGTTGTAGGCAGCCGATAGGTATTTATTACTGTCAGAGAACAGCCATAAAACAAAACACCTGCTTATAGTTTTGACAGTTGCATTAAGCACAAAGCAAAATCTGAAATAACTTCAGTAAAAGTGGTTGATTTGGTCAGCTGTTGATTTATTATACAACAGCAGTTGTGCAAAACTGGGTCACTTTTACAACTGCATCTCAATTGGAAAAAATAAAATGTTTTCCTTTCCCTGGCATTTTCCTTAAAATAGGCTTAATATACATGAGGCAGGAATCTCTGTAAAGGGGAGAACATAAACATACTATCACTACTTCTTCACTATCCATGGGGAAACACACTCAAGAAGATGATGCAATATTATCTGTTTAAATTTAGAGAGAGGTTGTTGTATTGTTATTATCTCTGAACTAGAAGAAAGCTGGAGATCATCTTTGTCATACATTTATTTGTTGAATGTTTTTGTTCCCTTTTAATACATATTGTTATTCCCTTTCCTTTTTCCTTCCTATCTTAGTTGGCTTTTTAATGTTTGATTTTGATAATGAATTTAATAAAGCTCTTATATGGAAAAAATGGCTTTTTAAAAAATATATGAAATGATACAATATTTTCTCTCCAGAAAAATTTGCCGCTTTTCTCAATTCCTTGGGTACATTTTCTTTTTTGTGTGATCAGTGACCAAAGAAGTGTCCTTTAAACAAAGAAATAAGAATTCTATGCAACTCAGGTAGTCCTCGACTTACAACCATTTAGTTACTGTTTGAAATTATAATGGCATTGAAAAAAAGTGAGTTATGGCCAGTTCTCAGATTTAAGTTGCAGCATCCCCAAGTTATACATGATCAAAATTCAAATGCTTGGCAATCTGCATGTATTTCTAACTGTTGCAGCATCCCAGGGTAATGTGATCACAATTTTTGACTCTCCTAGCCAGCTTCTGACAAGAAAAGTCAATGGAAGAAACCAGATTCACCTCATAATCATATGATTCACTTAAAAACTGCTTAACAATGTGGCAAAAAGGTCATAAACTGAGGCATCTCATTTAACAAATGCCTTGCATAGCCCCAGAAATGGCTATGGGCTTATGTTGAGGACTACCTCAGAGGTGGGTTGCTGCTGGTTCGGCCCGGTTCGGTCAAACCAGTAGTGGAATTCAGATCTGGGTCACAGAACTGGCAGCAACCCAGTCATGACAGCCCCCTGCACCAGTTCCCTCGCTGCCTCTGATGTCACTGCCAAATTGGACTTTAGTGCCTGCAAGTGTGCAGTTCACTGTAAATTGTTCTGCGCATGTGCGCAAAACAATTTACATTGAACAGAGCACGTGTGGGGGTTGCGAACCGGTAGTAAAACCGGCAGCAACCCACCCCTGGACTACTTGTATAGTAATATAAGCATGGAGCTCAATATTTTTTTCTGGATGTGCTTCAGAGGTGGTATTCAGCCAATTTGTACTGGCTCACCCAAAGTGGTAGTGGAAATTGCGAGTGGGCCCGCCCACCCACTCTGGCTCTATGCCATCCTTTTTAGGCAAAACCAAAGCGCATATGCGGAAGGCCAAGCACATGCATGCTGACTCACATTTGTGAACTGGTAGGGAAAGTAAGTGAATACCACCCCTGATGTGCTTGGCTACTTTTTTAAAAGCAGTGAAAACTGTTGCCTGACATTTATGGCTAGTAAATGGTTCCATAAAAATGATGTAGTAGATGGATCTCGACATACTGCTGTTCTGACAGAACGCCCATCCTAACTGAATCATTTCAGCCCAGAAATCAGAAATCACAGGTGTTAAAGATCAATGTTTATTTAAAGTTAATGAGCGGGATGTGAAGAAACTGGTTTGGAGATTGATTTATCTTTTTTTTCTACATTATTCCAATTGAATGTCTTAATTTAATATTGTTCCAATATCTCAGGGGTTGCCACAAAGAAGAAGGAATCAAGCTATTCTCCAAAGTGCCTGAAGGCAGGACAAGAAGCCATGGGTGGAAACTAATCAAGGAGAGAAGCAACCTAGAACTAAGGAAAAATTTCCTGACAGTTAGAACAATTAATCAGTGGAACAACTTGCTTCCAGAAGCTGTGAATGCCCCAATACTGGAAGTTTTTAAAGAAGAGATTGGACAACAATTTGTTCAAAATGGTATAGGATTTTCTACCTGAGCAGGGGGTTGGACTGGAATACCTCCAAGGTCCTTTCCAACTCTGTTCTATTCTGTTCTTAATTGTCACACTGTTTTCAACATTGTCAGTTGCAATTTCAAATAACTAAAGTATATCAGATAAAGCAGGAATTATATTCTTGAGTGATTGAGACACTGTGGTGCTATTTTGTAGCAATTTTATCATAGTTTTATCCTAATTTAATATTTCATGTCACCTATTCTATTCTCCACATGCCTTGTATAAATGTATTCGTTGATTCTTTATTTAAAGTTATATTTATGTTTGTACATATGTATTTTATCAGTGTGATATATCAGTGATTTCATGAAAGCTGTAGATGCGATAAACTAAATAAACAAACAAACAAATAACCAAAATAATTTTGCTACAGTTGTTAAGTGAATCACTGCAGTTGTTAAATTAGTAACATGGTTGTTAAGTGAATCTGGTTTCCTCATTGACTTTGCTTGTTGGAGGTTTTAAAAGGGGATGACATGGTCCTGGGACACTGGAACTCTCATAAATACGAGTCATTTGCTAATCATCCAAATGTAAATTATGTGATCATGGAGATGCTGAAATGGTCATAAGTGTGAAAAATGGTCATAAGTCATTTTTAGTGCCATTGTAACTTTGAATGGTCACTAAGTAAACCATTGTATGCCAAGGACTGTAATAGCTAAAGTATCATTTTTAGAGTTTTTCATCAAATTCCAGTGTATGTCTTCTTAGAAGTAAGAACCACCGAGGTCACCCACGGCATAGCTACAAATAGACAACCTAAATATTTTGTATTTAAGTTGTATTGATTGCACTCAAGCATGTTGTTCTTTTTGTTGTTGGTCAGTTGCTAAGTTGTGTCCAATTCATTGCAATCTCATGGACCATAGAATGTCAAACCCCCTGTCCTCCACTGTCTCCCACAGTTTGGCCAAATTCATGTTCATTGTGTCAATAATACTGTCTAACCATCTCATCATCTGTCATTTCCTTCTCCTTCTGCCTTCAATGCACTCAGGCATGTCTAATTCTCACAGAATATTGCCTATTGATATCACAGTGTCTTCATTTCATTTATAAATAGTATATCCTTCCCATTTTAATGCACTACTTAGTATTTTGAAAGCAACAGAGTATCTTTACAAGTGGAAATCTATTCTGTGGCTGATGCGCCTGTAAGAGTTAACATATTTTGTATTTTCTAACATCAGACTTTCCTTTCACTATGGAAAGACAACATTTTTTCCCTGGGTATTTCAGTGTTTTAAATGCTTTGTTTATGCTGCAGAATTATTTTGCATATCAATTCAGCATTTCCGCTGCAGCTATGAAATCTGTGCCACATCTGGGTCTGCCCACACAGAGAATAAATCAAAGTGTCTTTTCATTTCTAAGAGGGTGAGCTGATTCACAGTAGCCTGAATGATGCATTTTACCAGCAACTGACAGAGATACTTGAAGAAGAAAAGAAACCACGTTGCTCTTCTTGGGTGATGTGGTTTCCTAATCAGCATTTGTGCAGTGTATGGATGGTTTTGCATATATCTCTCTGCAGCTAGGAGGAATTTCACAGTTAATGAGTAATAGAATAAGTCACTCTGCCGGCTAATTACCCAGATAATAATTACATTAATTTAAGGAAATCAGTAATAGCATAGTAGCCTTCTTTAATTTGTGATTCACTTGGACAAACCAATCTCTACATTCAGCTGAGAGCCAATATTTACATTTTGAATTCACCAGGTAAAAGATTACTAGGTAGTAGCATTGTTTAATGGATGCAAATGATACAGAAACATATCTACATTGCAAACCAATGAGAAGAAATGGGAATTCAGAGAAGGCTGTATTTACAGTGATCCCTCCCCTCATATTTCCTGGTACATTGTGGATATCTGTGCCTGGAAGCAGTCATGTCACAAAATATGTCTTAAATAATCTGAAAGTAAAAGACAAACTAATAAATCATGCACCAATGTAAAAAGATTTGTCTGCTTTAGAGCAAATGCTCCCCTTTAACAGTATTCACGTTCCAAAAGTCACAGATTATCCCTTTATAGTTATAACCTTTGGATTCCTTCAATGCTTTTGAGAATAAAGATAAGACAGATTTGAACTTAACAAATTTGTTCTTAAATTAGAAGGTGAAAGCTAGAGATGATGATAATGATAAGATTGAGGATTTATCATTTGGTGCCTTTTATTATTTCCTTCTGAAGCATTGCTCCCACAAGAGTTACAACTAAGTGCTTAAAACTCTCTGGATTGCAACCCCTGCAATCATGGCTATTGATTATGCTTCCTAGGGATTATGGAAATTGGGGAGCACTGGGTTGTCTAACTCTTATACTGTATGTGGAAAGTGATGAGAGAGAGAAACACACACACACACACACACACACACACACAATGTCACAGAATCACAATGCATGATATGTTCTGATGGAGGAAGAAGTGTGAAGTTTACTGAGGGAGAATTTGATATGAGGTTTTAGTGATACTATGTTTAAAATCAGGTATATTTTACTCTTAAGACAAAGCTGCTGTCTCAATCATATTGACTGAGATGCTGCACTGAATCAAACTGGAATTAATTTCAAGAAAACATATTTAGAATGCAGTGTCATAAGTTAAACTATATGGTGAAGTCAGTGATCTAGAAGTATTCTAGAATCTTCACGAGAGGATTTTAAGAACAGGTTGAGAAAACTGTTCCCCTCCCCTCCATAGATGATTTAAACACAATCATTTTGAGAACTTGACCTGAGACAGATAATATTTTGAGATGCTTTTTTTAGCTCTTTGATCTGGTGATTTACTACTGTACCCATGGCTCAGAGTCTGGGTCAAATAATGCAACATCTGGGTCAAATCAATGATATTCACTCTCCTTGCAAAATTATTCAAACCATAGCTGCTGAGCCAGCTGGCTGCCAACTGCTGGGTCAATATCTCATTTCTGCAGGTAGCAGGCAGAGAGACAAAATGAGAGACAGTGTAATCGGTTAGGTGGTGAATATTGTCTTTTAAAGGCTCAACCTTTTGGTTCCACACAATATAGAAAAGGCATAATGCAATGTCTAATATGAATGAGTTAATCGAAATAGAACAGCTGTAGATCTGCCTGGAAGCCAGATGGAACCAAACATCACTATATCTTGCATTACATAACAATACTCAGAAAATGATGAGAAATTTATTTCTAAATGTCTTTTGTTCTGTTAAGCATCTCCAATACACAACATGCATCCTGCTGTGATGTATTAAATCTTTCATTCCTAGAAAATGTTAATTTTTCTTTATAGAAGCAATTTATTTGTGTTTTTAACTCAAACACCATTTGGGAATGGAAGTGATAAGCAATCATCAAACTTTGTACAAAACAAATGTTAATCTTTTTACAGAAGATACTTTAATAAAACTGTTAACTAGTTTAACGAAGTGTATAACCTTAACAGATTAACTGAGTTGGAAGGGACCATGTAGGTCTAGTCCAACCCCCCATCCAAGGAGAAGACCCTACATTTCTGACAAATGGCAAATGAGTTTGTTATGTCAGGGTAAAACTTTTGAAATTGAAGGAATATGTATGCCATTCGGTTACAAAAGCTAAAATGGAATATGCTTATGTATAATGAAGTAGTGATTATTTTCAGGCCAAATGGTCCTCGTCTAGTTTTATTTTTATTTTGCTCTGATGTTTCGTCAGCAGCTGTGGCTGGCATCTTCAGAGACAGAGCTACTTTGTGGTGTACCTCTTGTCAATACACAAGCAATTGAAATTGGATGACTGGACTCTCCTACACCAATAATCCATCCATCTATCCATCCATCCTTCCTTCCTTCCTTCCTTCCTTCCTTCCTTCCTTCCTTCCTTCCTTCCTTCCTTCCTTCCTTCCTTCTTTCTTTCTTTCTTTCTTTATTTCTTTCTTTCTTTCTTTCTTGTTATTCTGTAGGATAGCAAGTCCTATCTGAAGAGTGAATGGCTTTCTAGATATTTCTGAAAACATTATTTCAGGGCCAATTTCAGCCCTGGCCTTGCTTGCATCACTTAAAACTTTGTTGAATGCTGAGGAGAGAGGAGTTCCCCTCTTGGAAATATGCCCTTCAAATGTGCCTTTTCATCTTTTTGTATGTGGCATCAGCCGGACATGATTATTTTAACTCTGTGAGTTGCACACAATCACAATGTGAGATAGGCACTCTTAAAAATTGTATGAAAGACTGACTGAATGACTGAATGACTGAACCCAGAGAGTCACTGTTCTGGCTAGGGTCCTCAACCTCTTGGCTGTGGCACATTACAAGGGCCATGGCCCATTCAGAACCATGCAAAGTTCCATTTGTGTGAGTGGCAGTTACACACCGAACCATCCCCTCTCCTCCACCCCCCCAGTCTGAAAAATTGGAAACTGCTATTTTAGGCAGAACAAAGTCGGGTAAGAATGTAGTGAGTGGCATCAGGAAGTGTGGCTATGGTGACAGATTTTTCTGTTTTAGTTTACTGCTCCTGGTGTTTTGATTTATTGTTTTTTGGTTTTGGATTGTAAACCATCCAGTGTTGATCTTTAAGATAGGCAGCTATATAAATGGTTTAGATAAATACATATATTTATCAATGCAAATATTTGACAGAGTAGCTCTTGAGCAAAATAGCCTCAGTGTTTTAAATTGATTTAGTGTGTTTGGTCTCCTGTGTTAAGCCCAAAAACTGACTTCTGGACTTTCAGTATCCCTGGACAACAAGTTATTTATTTATTTATTTATTTGTTAAATTTCTAGGCCGCCCAATCCCGGAGGACTCCAGGCAGCTTACAATGAAAAAAGAAAAAAGAAAAGCAAAATAAAAGAATAATTTAAAAATTTCCAACACGCATACATTTCTAATCGGGGCTGGACCTTAACACTAAGGTCAACAGCCCCAGGCCTGCTGGAACAGCCAGGTTTTAACAGCTTTTCTGAAGGCCATGAGAGTGGGTAAGGTCCGGACTCTGGGGGTAGCTGGTTCCATGGGGTCGGAGCAGCCACAGAGAAGGCTCTCCTCCGGGGGCCCGCCAGCCGACATTGTCTGGCTGATGGCATCTGAAGGAGGCCCATTCTGTGGGATCTTATCGGCCGTTGGGAGGTGTGTGGCAGTAGGCCTCACAGCTATGCTGGTCCTGAGCCATGTAGGGCTTTAAAGGTGATAACCAACACTTTGAATTGCGTCCGGAGACCAATTGGCAGCCAGTGCAGCTTGCGAAGGACAGGTGTGATATGGGTGTATCTTGGTACACCCAAAATCGCTCGTGCGGCTGCATTCTGGACTAGCTGTAGTCTCCGAACGTTTTTCAAGGGTAGCCCCATGTAGAGTGCATTGCAATAATCGAAACTTGAGGTGACAAGGGTGTGAGTGACCGTTTGAAGTGCCCCTTGGTCCAAGTAGGGCATGTGTCTAAGTAAGTTATCACATTCATTCTTTTATTAGTACATGTTGTAACAAACATGGACTAACAAAAGCAATACATTTACCACTGTATCATTTGAAGATTATATATTAAAAGATAATGCTAAATCACCTGAAATAATTAATCAAACAGCAACAGTGACCCTCAGTGTCCATTTCAGTGTCTGCCAAATATCTATTCTGGAAGGTACATATAACTTTTTCTTTTTTTCCTGAAAAGTTGGGCTTTATTTTATCAAAACTTCAGCTGAAGTTTCACAACATTATGAAAAATAAACAAAGCATCATTTTCTAGCTTTCTGATTCTATATAATCTATAATATAATAGATATAATATAATGTTAGCTAACAATGTGAACTTTACTTATGGCTTACATACTACCACAGATTGTTTTAAGAACAAGAGCCTTGTTTGTTCCTATAGAAATGCATAGAATTTGTTCCTAAAGAAATGCATAGAACAATTATTTTACATTTCCAACTCTTTCTCTTTACCTGGGAAGGTATAAACTGTTTTTAAATGTAAGATGAATGGGAATTCATACAGAAGTCAAGAATTCTGAACTTTCTGGTATTTGATATAGGGAGTTCCAGCTTTAATATAGTATGTAGATGTCTAGGTCAGAAAGTAAAAAACGTGGATGTATCTTTCTATTCCATATTAACAATGATTTCCTAATAAAATGACTTACGTATAAGTAAACAGGAACCTTATTCTCTACCTAGCACTCTTCATCCTCTTTTACTTTGAAAGAAAATTTAAAAGCAAATTCTTATTCATCATATTGAATGAAAAGTAGTTTTCATTCAGTTCCTGGACAATGGAGAGCTGGCATAAGATAAATAACATCTTACAAAGACAGAAAAGGATATATTTGGCCAAACCATAGCAAATTTGCTTCAGAAAGCTTTAATCTGAATCCTGGGGGTAGGTGGAAGAAGTGCTGGAAAGCCAGGTTAGAATTTCAAATAAGGACTGGCACACGTTGAGAAAAAAAGAGAGAGAATAACTAAAGTAGGACCTATTATACCACCTAATGAAAAACTAGAACTTTGTCTCATAAAGGTCATAACCATCTCAGAATATGGGAAATAAGCAAGATGAGTTTGAACTCCTAGTGCAGGAAAGGAAATATGATTTAATAGAAAAATAGAGATGTGATGAGATGATTCTCATGACTGGAATATACAACAGGAAGGATACAGGTTGTGAAGAAGATGAAGAAGAACAGGAGAAACAGAAAGAGGGGAGATATTCTGAAAACATCGATATCTGCCAAAAAATGAACTTGGTGACACTCTTGAGACTAAGCAGAAGGAAGGAAGGAAGAAAGAAAGGAGTATCTTTCTTTCTTCATATATCCTACTGGTCACCTAGCTAAGGAGAATATGTGCATGAGAGTTTCTAAAAACAAACTATAGTTTGCTAATAAAACTATCCAACTCTTTTGGGTATTAGTGAAGTGTTAGTGATGGGAGAGATGAATGAAGTCAACCACCATCCCCCGGGAAATTGCTCACCTGTGCCAATTTTCTGTTTGGAGGGTAGAGGAAAGTATAAGGGAATCGATCCTAGCTAGCAGGAAAATTTTTGAGGCAAAGTAGAAGTAGTGGAAGCTGTGGGAAATCAGTATGTAATGATGGAATTTCTGATATTATGGTAACTAAAGTTAAGTATAATCAGGCACACATCTTGGACTTCAAGACACCAAGCTTATATACACATAAGTGGTACATGGGAATTAAAAGGGGACTTAGAGTGTTGAGTTTGGCAAATCGAGCCTGAAACAGCAGGAAAGTGTTTTAAAAAAGAGATGTCAATCTCTTCATGAACCACAAGGGCATCAATATTACTTTCTTAGTTTAAAATAATGTAATTGTTTTAAAAGTCAAAACTCTCTTACAATTCTGAGGCTCAACAAATATGCCCGTTGGTAAGGGAATCCTATAAGTTAGGGGTGTCAAACTCATGGCCCGCGGCGTGTCACGTATTTGCCCCACCCCTGCCAGTTTAGCAAAGGGGGAAAAGTCCCAATACATCATGTAATGCCGCCATGATGGCACGGGTTTGACACCCCTGCTATATGTGTTAACCTCCAGCAATCAGAGCCATTGGCTCTTTCTAAGAGATATTGGGACCAGTTAACAGTGGTATCTATAAGAGGGTGTTCAAATTCTGTACAATGGAGGGTATGATGTAGCGATCTATGCTTCCTCCCCATCTTTTTATAGGTGCTTCAACTTTACCCATACATCATTATATATGTTGAAAAGGACAGATCATCAACTGCCATCTTGCATATTTTGGACATTTCCTGTGGACACTGTGACTATATATCTGTTGAGAATTAAAACATACTCAGTGTGATTGTGCTTCTCCTAATTCACAATACATTTTTAAAATTGTTCATGTTTAACAGAGTTCATTACTTTGGAAATGAACTTGAGCCTTTGTTATTCGACACACGATATATTTCTGGTACCTGTGCTGCAAAAATAGACATAAAAATTCAAAAAATCCTCCTTACAAGAATCTGATATGTTTTCTATCCAATTAATGCATGTCACTAACCTGATAGCCCAGTCCAGCTGCCTTCTTTGTACAAAATCAAAATTTCTGCAGCATCAGGGTTTCTGCCACATGTGTGTCTCTTCCTGCAGGATTACACATTAATCAGGTGTCACACTGCAGATGCTCACTAGGTCCATGGTGCAAAGGAACAGAAGCAAATGTGCCAGTGAATCCATTCTTACCAACCTTCCTTGTGTGATGGGGAAGACGTGACTAGAAACTCAAAGAGGACTAAAATCTGCTGATGGACCTTGGCAGCAGTTTATATTGTAGGGGGGGGGAGATTAACAGTAAGTTGTGATTAATTAGTATGCCTATCGCAATGATCTTAGAACTCAAGGGATTTTCGACAGTAATATTGCAGACCTCTTCTTACATTAGAAATGACAGACCATCCAGTGAAATGGATCAAGAGTACTCCATTATTTATACCTATGTACATTTCTAGATGGAGTTACAATACTTGTTTTTCACTAAAAACAGTTGTATTTCTGAGATGTAAATGAAATGTGATATTTTTCTGCTACTGCTGACTATTGCAATATTTCACATTCTCCTTTTTTCTTCTTCTCTCCTTTTCTCTTTGGAAGCTAAATGAGATGACACTCATTTGTATTCAGAAGACATTATCTCAAAAAAGTTTTGTGTTGCAGGTTCCTGGGCAGTTGCCCGTGAAATGATCACATCTTTGTAACTGTTTAATTTTAGTCCATAACAGAAAGCCATTAGAGAGTAGCCAACGGCTGAAACTGGCAAGTAGTGTTCCGTGTCTCTCATTTTATAGGTTTCCTCTTGAATTAGTTACCAGATATGTAAAAGAGAAGGGGGAAAAATACCCCAAAGGTATATTTCCATTTGATTTGTACATTATTTTTTCTTGATTATACCTGCAGTCCTGTCTTGATCTTGCTGTCCCCATGTAACCTACAAATACTTCGTTGCCTGACAGTCATAAGAGGGGATGAGTGTGGTGTGAATCACTGAATACTCTAGCAAAATCCTCACTTCCCTCTATGGATTAAGGCCAAGCTGTTTCTTTCTTGGTGACAATGAACAAAAGCTCCATGTTATAGAAGCAATAGCAAGGAATTTACTAGGAATTTATGCAAGGTAAACAGAAGGGGGAAAAGACAGAGAAATTGTTCTGATCAAAACAAGAGTTTTGTAATTATTTATTGCCAGAAAATAATTGTGGCTTGTCTTTAGGAGTTTAAAACCTGTCAAGTGGCTTCCACGATCAATATGCAATAAACAATACTGACATAATCACTAAAAAAGAGCCAGTGATTTTACAAAACAAAGTTGAACCAGGAAAAGGTTTATATTGACTTGGAATGGATATAATTCCATCTCTGAGGGAGATGGGCAGTTTCAAAATATGAAATATAAATAAATAATTCTAACAATAGACAGACACCATCGCATACAATCCATTTAACTCAATTACTAAATTAAAATTAACTTACAATTTAGTAAATATTCATAGTAAGAATTTCTCTGTTTAGCAACCCTGTAAAACATATGTCTGCAAAAGGAAACACATGCATCTTAGACTTTGGTTAATGCAGTTATATGACCTAATGTACCCCAGGTGGCTATACATTCTGACAACATAGGATCAATTGATCAATTGACTTATGAAGCAGTCCCATCCCCTTCATCCAATCACTCTAAATATAACCCTTGTTGGAGGCTCATGTAGGAAGCCATTTTCAATAGTCATTAATAAACATTAGGCATAGACATAATTTGGGCACGGTTCAGCTTTCTATATTTTTCCATTTTCTGTTGCTATATACTGAAATTCTTCCATACTTACTGATCCTTGAATAATTACTGGTTCTTTATAATTAAATGAGAAAAATGAGTTTGCCTAATCCACTGAGCCTAAGTCAAGCTAAGATTGAGATCAATTGTGTGAAAACTCTACTTGTGTCAAGATTATCTGAGAACGTTCCATAGAAGAAAAACCTAAACCAGTCTAATAATAAAACAACGGACAATGAAACAAAAGGATAAAAACAATGAAAGCAGATTATTAAGATGTATCATGATTAAAATTATTTAATCAAAAGTTAAAAATATTAATATGGAGAGGTTTGCTTGCCCTGAAGGCAGTCATTGCTCAATATATGAATCTATCCTCTGTGTTATGACCCATTGAGTAGGAGTTTCAAATGCAACAAAACTTTGCATAGTTGCATGTCACTGGGGGACTGATTAATTTAAGAAGAAAGCAGTAATTTCCTCCCTGTATGCACCCTACATCATAAATCATTTAAATGTTCTTTAACATTTGCCTGAGCAAAACTCTCTGGTTTTCTTGGAAAGATTTTCAGATGTGGTTTGCCACGACTTCCTAGGGCTGAGAGATCTGGCTCAATATTACTCAGTTGGCTTTGTGCCTATTGAGGCACTAGAATTCACAGTTTCCCAGTTGCTAGCCTAATGCCTTAATCATTACATCGGACAAACTCTCATTATTTCTTTGTTACTGCTTCTTCTCAAAATGTTTCAGCAAGCACAGGTTCTTGATAATGTCTGCTAGGCAAAAAAAGATAGTGAAAAAATTGTCCTAATAATCAGTGCAAAATAGGGAACAATTATTAAAAAGAAAATGAAGGAAAGAATTATCCTAATGCCACTTTATAAGTTACATCCATTTGATTTCTTCTAGAGAAATAGAGATAAGTTTCAGAACAGTTTTGAATATGACATGTATGTCTCCTCTTTTTTTAAAGCAACTATTTAAACAGCCATTGGCAAAGGAAACACATGGCTAAGCGTCTCAAAGAATGGATTACAGTGGGCATCTATTTAATAAAATCCAACATATAGCTGAACAAAAACTTGGCTATTTGGAGAAGATTTGTAGCAGGTACCTCCATTCCCCATTACCAGCCTCCTACCATATGGTTTCCAAGATGGCTTACTTTTCTTTCAAGCTGTTGGGGCTGTCAAGGTGAGGTAAAGCAGTTCATGCAGTTGGGTATATGAACAGATGCAAATAGTCACTAACATCTTGGCTAAGGATGGCTGAATCTGTCAAGTTTGATCAGCTCAAATTTCCATCTTTTCCCATCTTAATTCCATTCCTTCCTATTTTTACACTAGTTTGTGTGTGTTCTTTGCACAAACAGTATTGGGGAGAAGGTATCTTTCCTATACTTTCATTTCTCCTAATAAATGCATTTGTGTATGCATTGTTTGAAATAATATCCATACATTGCAGGTGATTTTCTTAACATAATTAGGACTTGATATATTGAGGTGCAGAAAACAAATATCAACCTCACTAGCTAGACAAAACCAGGAAATCAATCATTAGAAGGCTGAAACCACTTTTACTGAGATATCTCCTCTCATTTCTCATATTCCAGTACATTGAGGAGACATCTGCCTAAGCATCTTCCAAATACTATCTTGTTGTTCTGGACTTAAAGATGTTTGAGCCTCTTCTGCCTATGTAATATTTTTATATATTACCATCAAGAGTATTTTCTTTACCTCCCTACACATAATAAGCATATTGTGGGTTGGTTTTCTTTCAACATATTTATGCATTCAGCTACCTTTTTTCCTGGAACATGTTAGACTTGATCTGTTGTAGAAATGCACAAATATAGTATATGACAATATTACCTGGTCACTTCTCAGTATCGTTGACTTCATTATCAGTTTTGTAATTTTTCTGGGTAATAATTCCATCAGTTAATTTTTCTCCAAGAAGCTCTTAGCTTGGGGCAATTAGAAGTTATAGTCATTTGTGGTTACCATAGGATGATTAATGGTAGCAATTAACACATTCAGATGTTCAAGTCACTGTCGTGCATAATATAGCATTTATGTGCTAACTCATCCTGGTTGTTTTTAGTAATACTACCAGCTGTGGAAGATTATGGTGTGTCAAAATTGTGGAGAATAATAAAGATGTACACATTTAAAGCACATCTCATGTGGGGGCTGTAGTAAAAATCACTATTTTAACCAGAAAAAGTTAATCTAGTGGAATTTCCAAGAGCAGGCAAAGGTATAGATAATGGCAAGAATAGTGCTACTATCACAAAATAATATTATCCTTCTTGAAAAGTAACATGTGTCTATTGCATTAAAATTAGGGTCAATGTATTATTCAACTTTAGTATAATCTGTATTAATTTATTTCTTTTACTGGACTTAACGGTTGTTCTAGTCAGAAAAAAACTCTGAATCATGTATATCCCAATATTTGCACACTAGATAAAAGACATTCAGTCTACTATAATAACATAAAAGTATAACATCAACATCTGTTGCATATAAATAATAGGAACATTTCTAAGTCAAATAAGAAATTTCACTTTCAAGGGACCATTACAACCACCACATTCTAACTTCCAGGTTACAGTGGGATAACCAAAGATTATTCTGAACCTTTCTGAACCTCAACAAGCTGAGACTTTCATTCATGGTGGGAATGATATTATACAGAAGGCGAAGCCTTGGAGAAACCTCACTTCTATTATATCTGAAGATACTATTTTCTGAATGAAGGGATATGTGGGAAGCACATTGAACCAGATCTTATTGGATGAGTAGATAACGTTGGGACTTGCAGGTTCTCAGCTATGAAGGGCTTTAAGGATGGCAACTAGTACCATGATTGCATCTGGAAGTCCACTGGCAATCAGTTCAGCTCTTGAAAAAGTGATGCATTCTGGACCAGCTGCTTCTAAAGGGTCTTCAAATGCAGCTGCAGTCCAGTTAAGAAGTGATTGAGGTATCAATGTTCTAGGATGGGTCATGGCTGATGCACAAGATGGAGCTGTGAGAAGAACTTCCTACCTGAGCTGCCACCTGCTCTTTAAGCAGAAGCCATAAGTTTAGGAGGATCCACAAAGGCTGTGTAATCTTGAGCCAGTCATTCTCTTTCAGTTCAAAAAGATAGTTGTTGAGGAAAAAAGATCTAGGAGTATTAGGTATGTTCACAGTCTTAAATTATATAAACATATAAAGGAGGAATAAACTAATAAAAGTATGCTGCAAATTTTTGATAACAACAAAGGACCAATTGTTGATCAACAAATTGGTTTTAAAGTATTTGGAAAAAAGATCAAATTTGTTTTATGCTTGGGTAGACTATAAAAGTCCATTCAATTGTATTCCACATAGCTTGGGTTGTGAAATGTCTTGGAAATTTGGAATCAGTAGAAATAGTTGGTAATTTATGGATACTTCAACAAAGTTTTGGAGAACTCATTGATTTAAAATTATTTAGAAAACCAGGGAACCACTGGTTTTTCTAAATAATTTAAAGTCTTCTGAAATGACAAGAGAGTCTGGGCTGTCTGTAGTTCAGTGGAGGTGAAAGTAGCACCATGACAAATATAGCTTGTTTGGTGCTCAGTTGGACAACTTGATTCCATCCTTCTGTAATTAATACTGCACTGGAAAAAATATGTTCTGCATGATACTGATACTGAACTTTGTATTGTCAAAGCATATATTAATAGTTAAGTTTTCATTACAATAAAAATCAGATCTATCTATCATCTATCTATCTATCTATCTATCTATCTATCTATCTATCTATCTATCTATCTATCTATCTATCTATCATCTATCATCTATCATCTATCTATCTATCTATCTATCTATCTATCTATCTATCTATCTATCTATCTATCTATCTATCTATCTATCTATCTATCATCTATATATCTATCATCTGCCTCCCTCCCTCCCTCTCCCTCCCTCTCCCTTCCTCTCTCTGTCTCTGTCTCTGTCTCTCTGTCTCTGTCTCTGTCTCTCTCTCTGTGTCTCTCTCTCTCTCTTCATAAGGGGATTATTTATGGTTCCAATAAATGCAAAGGATATTTTAGACCATCTTATAAAATTGCAAGGAATATGAAAAATTCATATTTTCTAACTGTATTTTCTCAACAATAAAGCAATTCCCTAAGAGGATGGATTTAAAAAAAATTAGACTGAAATATCAGTACAAATTAAAATGCTGCTCTGTGTAATGTTTTTATATTTAAAATAAAACATTGTATGACCTTTGTCATATTAATCCTCAAGGAACTAATACACTGATGCAAGCCGTTTAGGTTTATATTGGTTTAATTTTTTTCTCCTAAAAATGAAGTCAGCATTTTAGAGGAGAAGGCAGTAGCATGAAGTCTAGGGCAGAGCATGATTGGTCAATGTTATTAAAATAAATGGAACAATTTACTTTAAAAAAAATGGTAATTGTTTATTTTACAAGTTGCTGGAAATAATGAGTAGCTGCAATACTGGGATAGCTAACATTTAGAATGTACGCAGTGGCTAATATCTACAGCTAGATGCTGCAGTGATACTATTAACTCTGGGTCACCTATTCTGTAAATATTGTCCTGAAATAGGAATTAACATCCTCTATACAATTCTGCCTTCCTCTTTCAGACTTTACTTTAGTGGTTTATCTTGGAGCTACTATATTTTAGTGGTTATCATGCTGGACTAGGGCCAGAAAAATCCAGATTCAAGTCTGCATTTGATCATATTTGACCTTAGCATATGCTTTGCATTTTTGCAGGGAGAGATTACTGCGCTTCATGTAAAGTTTAGGAAGTGGGATTTGATGTGCTGCCTTCTCTGTATCTTCCCCCATATTGGAGAACACATGTCTGCTTAGATAAAGAATGCCCAAAACTTCCCTGCCTTTTCTAAATAGTTGAAGATGTAGCTGTGCTGCTGCTTCACATTCAAGATCAAATGGATTGATCTTTTAAATGGATTACCAACATTTGCTTCTTCTGCCTTTTTATTAGATTTCTTTTTCTAAGCTGCCTTGAGTTCAGGGGAAATAGGCAGTATATAAAACCATGCAATGAATAAGTAAAAGGAAGTTCATGGTGTGACTTTGGGCAAGACATCATCTCTCAGCCTAACCTTGGTGCCTGGGAGAAGGGGAAAAATGGAAAGGAGAGTTTCTGTACACAAGCTGAATTAGGAGTTCCCTCATTCTAAGAAAAGAAACTATGGTTTGAATTATTAATACATGCTTATACTATGCTTTTATGAGATTCTTAAATCAGAACCCTCAGAACGTAATAAAAATCTTTTCAGATTAGATAATTTATGATATTGCAAATAGTGGAACTTTGGATGATTGTATATAGCTTTTACCAATTTGTTCCCATTCAAATGCATTGGACAAAAGTACTATTATTTTAATACCGCAGGGGCAAAGGTCATAGTGGCCAAACATTTTGGAAGTGGAGCTCCCAATATTTTCCTTTATGCAGAGCATTGAATTATCAATGATTTCGAGGTTACATAAATCAGGGTTTGGTAAATTCATGTTTCCTTCTTCACAGGAACACATTGTTGGGATTCAGGAAAGGTACTAAGAGCTCTTGCTCTTGGTTTTACTGAAATGCTGTGGAGATTAATGGTATGGTATGCATAGTCTGCAGGTCAGGGTTGGGGAACTATGGCCCTTTTATGACTTGTAGATTTCAACTTCCAGAATTCCTAAGCCAGCCATGGCCCATAGTTCCCCACCTCTATTATAGGTAATTGTAGGAATTTGGGGTGATGTTTTTTTTAATTCTGTATTTTCCCCCTTAGAGTCAGTGAGAGCTAATTTGGGAACTGCATTTAAACTGCATTTAAATTGCAGAAATCAATTTTCAAAAATGATTCATTTTTTTGAAATCAAAATATCGTTGCAGAATGATCAAACCTGATGAGATTTTGATGCTGCTCCACCCACATCTGGTGAGATTGTGGACAGGAACAGTTATAAACTGGAGCGGGTACTTTGAAACTTCATTGATAGAACTTTCATAATCCAGTAAAATGTAATTAGGATTGTCCTCAGTCAGGCTGAGGTTCCTGACACACTCTAGCCAATTTCAAACTTTTTTCAGGCTATGGAACCAGTTATTTATTGTTTTAAAAGGAAATCCATATATATTTTAAAAAAAAACAAATCTAAAGTGACAGAAGATTTATCTTCAGTATGTTTGGTACTTTTCATCTTAGTTTTGCATAGAACCTCATCAAGTTGGATTATGCAGAACACAATTTGAAAAACTCTGCTGGGGATCCATGAACCTTGTCCATCTATCCAGGACTTTGAAGAATGTGGCTTCCAATATCTTATCCAGAAGCCAGATGTGAACTCTCACCCTTAATAGCAAACTTTTGCTTTCCAAAAAAAATTCAAAACTCAGTTTGACAAACATTTCTTCCCACAACATTTTTTTGGGAGAATTTAAAAGTAACAGTTCTTCTTTGCAAGCCAACACAAACAGTACATACATTTTCATATAGTAGTAAGTTCTCACAGATGGTTAAATATACCATGTTTTTACTCAAATAGGTTAAATGTGCCAGTTTTAATTTACAATTAAACAACTGTGCAAGTGTTCAGTTAACAGTTTGGTCCCAGTGTAATTTTTGCTTTACGGAACAAGTGTGAAATGAAGAAATTCTGTGTCACTTAAGACTGAAAAAGATTTTTATATTTCACATCCCAAAAAGATGAAAGGAACATTGGTTTCCTTAACTCTTTCCATTGGGCATGCATGAATTAGCTACCTTTTAAGAGTTAAGGAAACCAATGTTCCTTTCCCCAAGCACAGGTGGGATCATGGGTCTTCCTTCCAGCTTTGCATCTGGATGTTTGAACCTGGAATTGTCTGCGAACTAGGCTGTGCCATGACATTTGTCATGCATGAAGGTATAAAACAGCAAACTCAGCACTGCCTGAGCTCTCTAAGAGTCAAAATGTGGCAGCTGGCCAATTGCAGCAGTGCGAGCAGGAGGGCTCTGAGTACTTATCTGCTCACTAAAATAGAAGAGGAGAGCTATGCAATGATAAGGGGAGGCACAGTGAGTCTTTCCACTTTCTCTAATGGGTACTCCATCACACCATCTGCATTAAAAAGAGGCTGCCTAATCAATATTCACAGCATCCAGTGTAGCTAAAGCCTGGTATTCCTTGTCCATCGATCAATGGAATTCTAAGAGAGACTCTCTGGTCAAATGAGTACAAATTCTAAGCACTCTGCCTACAATGCGTCAGATGCTGCATCTGCCCGAGAATGATAATTATCATTCTGCACGCACTTTGGTGTGTGCTTAAGTGTCAAAAGGTGAGGGAAATAAGTAGCTTGAAGCATGGCTTTCTATGGTAGCTTTTTAACTCCAAATGCAAATCTAAGAGTTAATTCAAGATTGTATATTCAGCTATTGTATATTTGAAAAATCTGGCCATCAGAAATTTTTTGATGGAGAAATTAAGAGGAAAAACAACAAACTCCTGGACTCTCTGACCAGTTGGCTGGTCTTTCTTTTCCTATATTACTGCTTCAGCCTATGAGTTTTACAAAATTGCCAAACTATTAGTCATAAAATTTTCTATTTCATTAAAAAGTGCCAACGTAGTTTAGTATGGGTATTTCCAATACAAAGCTCAATGGCTAATTTGAAAAACAAATTTGACCAGATGTCTGATCTGATTATGTTGCGGATGATTATGTGATATTTGGTTTTCCTTTTATCTTGCCTTGTCTTCTTTTATCTTTCTCCTGCCTTCACAGTAAAGGCACACAGTTCACATCTTACAAAAGGGCAAAATGCAAGAAATATAGTTGGATGACTGAGTGTATTTACTGGATCAGATACAGTTCCATTTTCTGGAATTTCTTTGGTGGGACTTAGCTAAGGGTGAATCAATTCCATCCCAAAATATATTGGTCTGTGTAATTGGTCTAAGCAATTACAATTGACTATGCACAATCACTCTTCTTCATGCACAAATCAAATGTGAAGGAATGATTACATCTAAAATACTCCGACTTCATCACAAGTGTGGTTTCCTTCAAAATACATCCCTGCTGATAGACCTTTGTTTACATTGTTGAGAAACTGGGATTTCACTTAAATGCAATGGAATTCAGAAAAAAAAAATCAAAGGTGCTTTTCTGTCATTATAAATGGTTTTCTTTTTTACTAAAAAGTTATGCAAAGTATTACGTGCAAATGAAATATTACATTAAATAAAGCATGCTGGCTTGTTCCTTCAAAATATATTCTAGCAACGTGTGTTTTGCCAGCACACAGTTATCAAGGGAACTGTCATTCCTTAAAAACCAAATAGCCAGCTTGAGTATAGTCAAGTCTTCGACTTACGACCACAATTGAGCCCGACATTTCTGTTGCTAAATGTTGCTAAACTTACCATTTGTTCAGTGAGTTTTAACCTTCTTGCCACCTTTGTTAAGCGATTAAGTTAATTGGTAAATTAGTAACTTGGTTGTTAAGTGAATCTGACTTCCCCAGTGACTTTGTCAGAAGGTTGCTAACGTAACCCCGGGACACAACAGCTGTCATAAAAATGAGTCAGTTGCCAGCCGTCTGAATTTTGATTATGTGACCATGGGGATGGTGCCATGTAAATGCGAAAAATGATCATAAATGACTTTTTTTTCAGTGCTATTGTAACTTTGAACAGTTACTAAGTGTAAGTTGAGGACCACCTGTATATGGTGAGGTATAAATTTAATAAAGATTGTGGAATTGCAAATGACTTCAGATATTTTGTATAAGAGCTTGAATTAGTGGTCCCCCAAAACGCCTACATTCATTTATTTCATTCATTCTTATTCAGTCCAGGTTTATAGTAGAAAATCCTGAAGCACCTGGAGAAAGTAGTAGTGAAATAGAAGCTCTTTTGCAAAAGAGAAAAGCCACTGCAAAACCGGAGGCAGTTTCTGACACAATATTTATTAGAACATTTCTTTATTATTGGTGTGATTTTTCTGTTAGGGACATTCACTGACATTGCAGGAACGTATAAAAAATGCCCGTTTTATATGCCACTGGGGGAAAAAAGCCAGAGCATCGATATGATGAATATCAACTTTCCCATGTTTTTTTTAAAAAAAATCCTATATGAAGAACACAAAGTTTAATTGATCTTGGCAAAATGAAGAAGACCTAAAATGTCAAAGGAAAGAAACAGAAGCTATGCAATTTTTTTTCTATTTTCACTTTTCATTCTCGATTGTTTCTACAATCTATTTTTCTGATTTGCTTTAGAGTATTTGCTGCTGAAACATGGAGCATCATTTTTCATATTATCCGCCTAGTGGCACTGAGCCGGAAGATGTGACTGTCAAATGAAAATCACACACCAAGTATAATAGAGGTGATGGGGGGAGGGGGAATATCGTCCTAACATCAGGACGAAAATGCCTTACACATCCTGGAAATATTACATTTCAACACTGTGTTCTTAGATTGTTATAAGCATTGAAAATAAGAACTTGAAAAAGAATTAAACTTCTTTTTCAAAGTAATAGCAATTTCCAAATATCTATTGATATGGAATTACATGTCTGGTGCTAATTATGCATGTCACTGTGCATTAAGTTAGGCAAAGAAAATGAACAGTATTAATTTCTACAAGACATGGAGAAATAGGCAAATTCAGAGAAATGTAAAAATTAAAAAGAGAAAAGGGCGAATGATCAAGTCCATATTTATTGATGAATAAATTAAACAATTGATTATATAATCACAAAAATAAGTAAATATGGGCATTTGTTTTCTGCTTCCACCTTTTCACTAACCATGAACTGATTTTTGCTTTTGCCCCTTATTTGGATATGCATTTACCATCACTTATTTATCTAACTCCGTTTATTGTTACCGATGATTATATATACATTTTTAGTCTTCCCGAATTTAGGTTTGCTGACATTTACTTAGAGCTTTCTAGCTAAAATTTATTTAGAACATGCAAATATATATTGTTTTAAAAAAATATTCTGCTCCTACTGCAGGAAGCTTTCATCTTTGCCTTCCAGACAAGATTGCTTCAGGTTGGGTTGTTTGTGGGAAGAAGAATGGAATAACAGCAAAAACAACATGTGTGCAATGCTTGCCAATTCTGACACACTACACCACCCTTGGAATAATGGGATTATACAACAAATTATACAACAACTACAACATTCACTTGGCACAGTTCTCTCATTAGGCAGAATGAGGCAGCAGCCGGACAAAAGAAATGCTGGGGAACAGGAGTGGTAACGGTTCTGCTTTGAGTATCCTGATCCGCTAAATTTGCTAACTCCTCTTCCTTTCCTTATTCAAGTGAGTTTCCTCTGGCATCTTAGTCAATGTTTATACATAGAATTAAGAAGGGAACACAATAACATCTTTAAGAGCATCAATATGGGCCAGTGTTTACCTTTCCATCATCATCTTTGACATGGGAAACTGTGGCTATCCTAAAGAAGGTTTCAAAAAGAATAGTCACAAGGATTGAAATCTCAAGAAACTTCCAGATGGGGAGAAAGAGCCCAGAAAACAGTTTATATTTACTCCACAGCAGCATACTCTCTATGTAGAGGACTTATTTGATGTGCAAAACAAAGCAAAGCATGCTAACAAGGTATTTATTTTCCAACTGGCTCTCAGAACTACAGTACATATATGGCAAATGTAATGCAATGTCTTTTTGGAGACATAGTTTTAGAAGTATCTTAATAGTAGGCAAAGGAAAAATGATAGATAGATGATAGGTAGGTAGGTAGGTAGGTAGGTAGGTAGGTAGGTAGGTAGGTGGAGAGAGAGAGAGAGAGAGAGAGAGAGAGAGAGAGAGAGAGAGAGAGAGAGAGAGAGAGAGAGAGAGAAGATAGATAGACAGACAGACATATAGATAGATAAAAGAAAAATAGATGATAGAAAGATTGATAGAAGAAAGAAAGATAGATGATAGAAAGGTTGATAGATGATAGATTATAGCTAACTAGATAATAGATAGATAGATAGATAGATAGATAGATAGATAGACAGATGATAGAAAGATTGATTATTGATAGATAGATGATATAGAAGATATATAGCTAGCTAGCTAGATGATAGATAGATGATAGATTATATCTAGCTATATAATATAGATAGACAGACAAAGAAAGGATGATAGATAGATGATAGATAGATATATGATGATTGATAGATAATAGAGAGCTAGTTAGCTATGTGATAGATAGATAACATAGACAGGCAGGCAGACAGACAGACAATGATAGATCATGCATACCTACATCCATTCCATACATATGCATACACCAAAGCCACAGACTTAAAACACCAGAGGGCAATCTTCTCTTGTGTTATGAATAAAAAGACAGAGATAAAGGACTAAAAATTCATACTGCATAAAAGTGGATCTATTTTTCCACATCCCCTATTTTTGAAACATACAGTCATGCAGCAGTTTGCCACCGTACTGCATCAGCTTTAAAGCTATGAAGCTCTGTGTGATTTATAGCAACTAGTTGGCCCAAAGTATTTCTGTTATCACTATTACATTTTATGGTAAATCACCGCTGCACTGTCAGCAGATGCACAATATTGGATAGATAAAACTGAAAATCTCCAGTGTATGCCTCTTCAAGAAAACATGCCATTATAAAATGAGACTTGCCACCCTCTCCATCCCATTTTTTTATTTTTTTATTTAGAATACAAAAGATTTGTAAATACTAGAAAGGTGTTAAAACAAAACCATGGCAACATATCCCACTGAAAATAGAGTTTTCATGTATGTGAATAACAGAAAACCGCTGTGGCCGATTATTGGATAATATGTGATAAAGAAAGCAAATTAAACGCATTGTCTCGACAAATGGGAGAATGGGAGAGTGTCTTAAAGTCTATACCTAGAATGTGATATAATTATCTTATTCATCTACTAAATTCAGATACATTATTTTGTTTGCTTTTGTTTCTTAGCTGATATTTTTTTTATTTCTCATGAAAAGATAGGGAGAAAAGGAAATAGAGTCACATTGGAGTTCTACAGGGAAACCTGTTATTCTGGATATTGAATATGATTTGCATTTGCCTAGGTCATTTTCAGATGATAGTTTAAGATCTGAATTTGCTGCACCGTATTCAGGATGAAAGAATGATTCATTGTCAGTAGATTTTACTTCTTTGTAGTAAAATCAAAGCATTAAGGTAAAGGTAAAGGTTCCCCTCACACATATGTGCTGGTCATTCCTGACTCTAGGGAGCGGTGCTCATCTCCGTTTCAAAGCCGAAGAGCCAGTGCTGTCCAAAGATGTCTCCATGGTAATGTGGCCGGCATGACTAAACAATAAAGGTGCACAGAACGCTGTTACTTTCACACCAAAGATGGTTCCTATTTTTCTACTTGCATTTTTACATGCTTTAGAACTGCTAGATTGGAAGAAGCTGGAACAATAACGGGAACTCACTCTGTTACACGGCACTAGGGAACTGCCACACTGCTGACCTTTCTGATTGACAAGCTCAGCATCTTAGTCACTGACCCACCATGTCCCTTAATTAAGCTCAGCCTATCTATTTCACTCTAGTATACCTGCACTGGAGTTTAGCATTGGGCAGGATTCTTCAAAAAATAAGCTGTTGCTTGAATTAATAAGGAAGGAGCCAAAAGCTTGGGTTTCTTTCCTTTGTTGTGACCTGGATTCACATGGTTCTGATTCTGTTTTCAGTCTAGTAAAGGGGCAGGACATGTGCTCAATTTGCACCTATTCATTCTCTCACATAACTAAAAAGAGGGAAAATAGAGAGGAGGAGAGGAAGGACCAGCTGTAATAGTCCATATGAGTAGATCAACATCCTTTGTATCATGGACTTGAGCGAAATAGCTTCAGGGAACTTCAGTAAAACATCATCAGAAATTAATTTTGCTATATATTTACCTCAAGTTTCACTTTAAAGTGCAGGTAGAACTTGACTTATGACCAGTCCAGTGGTGGGTTGCAGGAGGTACGCCCCGGTACAGGCATACCGGTGCCTGCCCGGAGCACCGGATATTGTTCTTGGTGTAGTGCTCCAGAGGAAGCTCATTACTTGTCTTTTAAGCCTTCTACACTTCCGCACACGTGCATGATGAATACAGCACCTGCGCGACACTCTGCAGAGCAGCTGGAGCATCACAATGGCTTGCGGAGGCACTAATATGCATGCCCGTATGCACATCCATGTGGACACCGCCGGGCTCATTCCAACTGTACCGGTTGGAACGGGATCTGGAACCCACCACTGGACCAGTTGCTTAATGATAGTTTAAAGTTTCAATGGACTTCAAAAAAGCAACCTGTCCTGGAAGGTACACCTGCCGCAACCCCTCTCTGGGTCATGTGATCTCATTTAGGATCCTTGGAAACTGGATCCTTTGCTGCAGGACATTTGCAGTGTCCTGTAATCACAAATGTACATTTTTTTGTGCTGTTTTCTGAGAGAAAACGGCAATAAATGCCCATTCGATATGCTGGATTCACTTAATGAACGCATATGTAACTATCCCTTAATACAGCCACATGTGTTTTGTGCAGTGCAGTGCATCAGAAATCTATTCAGACTTTCAGGCTGCCTCAACAGAGAGATAGCATCAAGATCACTAGTGACGCCACATTTGCTGAGGCTCTAGCAAGAGTGCAGAGAAGAGCAACAAAGATGATACAGGGTCTGGAGCAGGGGTGGGATTCTAGCAGTTCGGACCAGCGCTCTACATGGGGCAGCCCTTGAAGAGCATTCGGAGACTTCAGCTTGTCCAGAATGCAGCCGCGAGAGCGATTGTGGGTGCACCCCAGTACACCCACGTCACACCTATCCTCCGCGAGCTGCACTGGCTGCCTATTGGTCTTCGGATACGCTTCAAGGTGCTAGTCGTCACTTATAAAGCCCTTTATGGTATTGGACCTGGGTACTTGAGAAACCGCCTGCTGCCAATTACCTCCAACAGACCTATTAGATCCCACAGATTAGGCCTCCTCCGAATTCCATCTACTGTCCAATGCCGATTGGCTACCACCCAGAGGAGGGCCTTCTCTGTGGCTGCTCTGGCCCTCTGGAACGAGCTCCCTGTGGAGATTCAGACCCTCACCACCCTTCAGGCTTTCCACAAAGCCCTTAAAACCTGGTTGTTCCTACAGGCCTGGGGCGGACGGATCCCCCGCCCCCGCTTGAATTGTGTGGTTGTTGAGTGTTTTTAAATTGTTTGTAGTTGTTTGTCCGTTGTTTTCCTCCTGTTTGTATTCCCCCCCCCCCTTTTTGGTTTGTGAGCCGCCCTGAGTCCCTCTGGAATAGGGCGGCATAGAAATCCAATAAATCAAATCAATCAAATCAGTTCCGATAAACCTGTAGCTCCGAATCAGCTGGTTTGCTCCCATGAGCATGTTGGCCCACCCCTGCGCTTTACCTACCTTTATCTTCTCAGCTGAATTGCATGGCAGAGTGGATTGCTGCACCCCAGCTGTTTTCCTTCCCAAGCAGCAATCCGGAAGGTAAGTATTTTCTGAATTGCGTGTGCACACAAACATGTGCTCAGTGAACCATTTGTTAAACTGGTAGGATCCCACCCCTGGTCTGGAGGCAGGGACGTGCAGACACTAGAGACAAGGGAGGCGGAGCCTCACCAGTCTCCTCAGGAAAAAGAAAGAAATTTAAATATATTTTTTTAAATAATTAAAGCCAAGATAGTTGCTACCAGATTCCAGCTCACAGTGGCTTGGTGTTTGCTTAGTGTTAACCAAAGCAGGAGGCGAGAGAACTCGGGGCCTCTTTTCCATAAGGAATTTTTCGCCTTCTAAAAGTTAATAAAGAGTTAAAAGGCAAAGAAGTTCAGATGGAAAAGAGGCACTAATTCTCCCGCCTCCTGATTTGGAAGCAGCCAATCGTGTCTTCTTGAGCACGCTTACGTTGGGCGGGGCGTGCTTCAGAGGAGAGAGGAGTGGGCGAGAAGGAGGAGGCTGCCTCTTTGCTGCAGACCTGGGCGCTTGGCGGCTCCCGTGATGCAAAGTGCCCCACCATCCCCGATGCTGCCGACCGCTGCCCTGGCCTGCTTCTCCAGGCTCCGCTGCTGGAAGTCCCGGATCGCCTCTGGGGGAAGGCTGGGTGAGAAGCGGAGCGAAGCTTCTCTGCGGCCTCCCGGCGCTGTGCAGAGGCTCTTGCAGGAGCATGTGTCAGCGGCCGGCGGCCTGGAGCAGCCCCGGCTGTGAGACAAGGGAGCACTTAAAGCAGCCGCTGCCGCCGCCGCCCCTCCTTCGCCCGGCGGGGTGGTGGTGGCGGCAGCGGCAGTGGCTACTTTAAGCGCTCCCTTGTCTCACAGCCGGGGCCGCTCCGGGCCACCGGCCGCTGACACGTGCTCCTGTGAGAGCCTCTGCATAGTGCCGGGAGGCCGCGGAGAAGCTTCGCTCCGTTTTTCACTCAGCCTTCCCCCAGAGACGATCCGGGACTTCCAGTGGCGGAGCTTGGAGAAGCAGCGGACGCAGGCTGGGACAGTGGGGGGGCAGCGGGGCTGAAAGCCCTATGAAGCGGTATATAAGTCTAAGTGCTATTGCTATTGCTATTTGCATCACGGGAGCCACCAAGCGCCTTTGCTGCAGACCCGGGCGCTTGGTTTCTCCCGCGGTGCAAATTCCCCCCCCCGCCGAGGCCGACCGCTGCCCTGCTGAGCCTCACCAGGTATCAACCTCACCGCACGTCACTGTCTGGAGGCTAAGTGGTATGATGAATAGCTAAGAGAACTAAGTATGCTTAGGCTTAGGGAAGACCTGATAGAAGTCTTTCAATATTTAAAGGGCTGTCACAGAAAGAAGTGCTCATTTTATTCTTCAATGAACCCAAGGGCAGGATAAAAAGCAATCAGTGGAAGCTTGACAGTGGGACCTAGAATTAAGGAGAAATTCCTGACAATGACAATGATTAATCAGTGGAAGAGTTTGCCTCATGGAGGTGTGAGTACTCCAATTCTGGAAGTTTTTTTAAAAAAAGGATTGGACAGTCATTTATTCAGAGTGGCATAAGGACTCCTGCCTTGGGCAGAGGATTATAATACCTCCAAACTCCCTTCTAGCCCTGTGATTCTGTTAGAATATTCATGACTGGGAGGGACATGGTGACAAGGTCAGCCAATGAATAAGCATAGCAACTAAGTCAGCCAATGGGAACTGAAACAGAACTGAGTCTGTGCTGAGAATTGAAACTGAAACAAGACTGATCTCTGTCTGTTTTTAACTCTGAAATGAAACTAACTGTTGTCTCCCACTTATGTTCTGCTTGTAGAGCCAAGGTGGCGCAGTGGTTAAATGCAGCACTGCAGGCTACTGCTAGATCAGCAGGTCAGCGGTTCAAATCTCACCGGCTCAGGGTTGACTCAGCCTTCCATCCTTCCGAGGTGGGTAAAATGAGGACCCAGATTGTTGGGGGCAATATGCTGACTCTCTGTAAACCGCTTAGAGAGGCCTGAAAGGCCTATGAAGCGGTATATAAGTCTACTGCTATTGTAACTTCTATCATGTTGAAATAATCTACTATTGGTATTGTATATTTATTCATCTGTTATTATGTATATAAATAAGTTAATGAATCCAGCTGAATCAGTTATCTGTGTGTGCTTTGTGGATTTGATTTTTCTGCAACAAACTCTTACAGATTCTATGAGATGGGAAGGATGCCTTTGGTAGTAGAAGGAATGAGAAAAAAATACACACATTTGGCTCAGTTGGTGCTTTCATATTGCAATCTACTCTACTTTTTGTCAACTAACAACACGATTGTTATTTGAATTACATGGTGTAAAAATTTGCTTGGAATTCCACATTTGCTATTGGAATATCAGGTGTCTGTCTACTGTCATATTTACTGGGAAAACACAAATAGAGAAAATGCTTAGCATTTGTGACACTGCCCATAACTGAGCAGCCTGTGCAGCAGATCTATGCTGGCTTTGAACAATTACACTGATTCAGACAATATCTTTTCACTTGTTTCTTAAAGGCTGAAATCTATGGAAGCTGATCAAATCCTTGTTCAATAATAGTCATGATTATTATGAAACCAATGGGTAATCAAGATGAGACAGAGATGTTTCTAGCCAATTAGATCAAGATGTTATTAATCACATTAGTAGTCATTTTGGAGCAAAAGGCAGAATATAAATCTAATAATATATGAATACTTTTCTTAGCTTCATCGTACAATGTAATGCTATCTTATCTGTCTCATGCCAGGTGATGTACAGGACATTGGGTACATTCAAAGATTATTCCTCTAAACATTCAAATGCTTCCCTTTTCATAGATTGCAACAATATATAAAAATGACATACTTCATATACATATGAAGTCTATAAATATGAAGTCTATAGTCCCCGACTTTCAACAGTTTATTTAGTGATTATTACAAATTACAGCAGCACTGAAAAAAATGACTTATTAATGTTTTTCTCACTTACGACCAATGCACTATCCCCATGGTCACATGTTCAAAATTTGAATGTTGCCTAAGTTTATGATAGTTATTCTCTTTAAGTGTGCTACATCTTGCAGTTAAATATATCCCCAGATATTTAACCTTGTTTGTAACTTGGATATCCAATGCTTCTGCCAGTTCTTCCCTTTGTCTCGATGATATATTCTTTGTCAAAATTTTTGTTTTATCTTTATTTATTTTCAAGACAGCTACTTTCCCATATTCCTCTATTCTCTCAATCAATTTAGGTGCCGTTTCAAATGGATCCTCGAGAATAAAGACCAAATCATCTGCAAATGCTTGTAGTTTATATTCTTCTTTTTTGATTTTCATACCTTTTATTTCTTTTTCTTGTGTCATGTGATCCCCTTTTACGACCTTCTGACAAGGAGTCAGAATGGAGAAGTCAGAGTCACTTAACAACCATGTTACTAACTTAACAACTGCAGTGATTCACTTAGTAACTGTGGCAAGCAAAGTCATAAAATGGGGCAAAACTCACTTAAGAACTATCTCAAGAAAATTTTGGGCTCAATTGAGGTCATAAGTCAAGGATTATCTGTACATACTTTGGAACAGCAACTACCAGAGCTTAGAAGTGTTACACTAAATTTTTTAGTCTTATGTCATCTGGGAATTTTGAGAGTTGTATCTCAACACATTGGGAAGGTATGGGGTTGGGGAAGGCTACCATAGTTGACACTGAGAACTACAATTGCCAGTATTCATTAACAAAAGTAATGTCTCTGTGCCAGTGTAGAAACATTATTATTAACTGCCTGAAGATAACTTTCAGATAATGGACACTTTCCCCCAAAACTTTTAAAAGAAAGATCAGAAATACACATCCAATTCTGAATCAAGCCAGAGTTGGTCCATCATTACCTTGAATATACTCTTCAATTTTAAACATTAATTAGTGATGAGAGAACCCCCTGGGCTCAGTTCATAATTGGGTGTAGCTAATTGAGCAATTTTCTTCAACTCTGGAAAATATATTTTCAAGCCTAATTACATATCAGCTTGAACTCCCTTGGGCTCATGAGGACAATGAGTTCTATTCCCCAACTCTTTCCTTCAAATTTTGTGTTTTTCTGAGTTGTTGCTCCAGAACTGGTATAAAAAGAAGTCAAAAGAGAACTATTCAGTATTTCTCTTTGTGCCTTTTGTATTTGCAACACTTTACAGGTGTTGACCTCTGACATCAGGTGCCAGAGCAAACACAATAGCCTAGAGTTCCTGATGAGAGATTCACCAAAAATGTGATACAAACAAAGAATATGAGAAAGACAATATGGTAATATTCTACTAGCAAGTATCAGATAAGCCACCAAGAATAGTGTACAGAAGGTAATGAGTGTGGGGAGTTACTTTGATTTGCATCAGGTTAATACATAGGCAGGTTTTATGTTGATTGTCATCAATCAGAACAATTCATTTGCTTTTTTGACCAAAGAATTGCAAAATGCAAAAAAATCCCCAGATTTATATTGGATGCCTTATACATTTATTTTAATAATTATCTGTCATCAGCTGACTAAACAATGATATATTTTTAGAAGTAATGCAGCTTTTCAAGCATATTGCCTTCGTGAATATAATAATTAATTGATCAAACTTTTCTATATCTGGAAGATCCAGTAACTACACCAATCTAAATTCTATAGACAAGTGTGAAGTTTGTCTTTCTCTTTTTACTTAATATGTAAAAAGAAAACTGTATCTCTTTTATGTACAAAGAAGAATTAGTTTACATATATGCATATGTGATAATATGCAGTTAAATGAACATCTAGCAGTTTATTTAACAGTTGATAAACATAGAAAATGAAGCATGTAAATTAGGTGTGTGCAAAAAGATGCTCAGAAAGTATATGAGTAAAAAATGCAATCTTTCTTTGCCACTCTTTAAAGAAGTTCTGTCTTTTCCTGGATCACCTGGGAGCACCATCCACACAATCCTGAGAAAAGACATGGTTGCTTTGAAGATAATTGCTAAGCTACAAAACACAGTTTTGGGAATCAAGTCTGGGGAGCTACACAATCCTGATGCAAGCTAAAAGCTAACCACATTTTTTAATTGTTCTCTAAAGAAACTCCCAGAAGTAAAATACTTATTCAACTATGGAAGGTGATGAGTTATTCAGATGGTTGTCTCATTATGGTAATTGCATTCCAAATATCAGAACAGTAAGAAGTTGGGGAAGGCTGACAAAAATGTATGTCCTTCCAGCTCTGTAACAATAAAGTGTGCAATGTCCAGTTTCGTATCTTTATTGATGTATGAAAAAAGTGAGGATTCTATTTATCCCTGTATGAAATCCCTACACAATAAGAAATAAATTATTTCATCACTTTGAAGTCTTCCCTAGCAGAATCTATAAGTTAGGGGAAGCATAGAATTACAGTATTATTATCCAGGACAGAGTAAGGGCAAAAGGGTATTATTAAAGGAAAAAAGAAAAACAGCCAAGAAAATCTATTCTAGACAATTAAAATCAAGAAATTGGTAACTTCCATTGACTGCATTTTAACAGCTTGGAGAATGGTAAAAATGAAGCTGTTGGAGTTCATTTACATGACACATTCAATGAACTTTTGTATTGAAATAATCAGATAAATACTCTTTCTTTACTGAGTGTATGTCTTTTTAATGCTACAATAATACATTATGTTTATTTATTATGCCACAAAAAAGGCAATTGGAACCAGTAAATAAATGATTGTCCTTACTTATGTAGTGAGACTAATGTTTTCTGGACCTAGTTCAAAGGCTACAATCTTAATCTTTTTTTTAAATAAAAGGATAAATTGGCGGATAGATCAAAGACCCATCAAGTATCAAGGGAAATACAAGAGGAAAGTCATATGTATATACAAGAGGCATCATTTGAAAAACTACATTCTATATTCTTCCTCTCCCACTGCCTATATGGACAAAGTATAAAGTATGCTTGTGGTGATGTCAGAGGTATATTGGTTGGAGATGTGAATAGGTGCATATTACTGTGTATTTAGAGTACTTTCAGGGGGAAAAAATGAGTCATTTTATGATAGAAACCTTTGACCCTGGGCATGAAAATATAAATGTTCAAAATATTGTAGAAGGGAAATGAACTTCTTTTAAAATTTCAAATAAGCTATTAGCATACTCCCCATTAAACCCACTTATATTTCATTAGAAAAATGATCAAGGGCAATAGGGAAGGCTGACCTTAACAAACACATTGATGAATGAAGGAAAGGTAGGATAGTAACGTTTTTTCATTCTTCTTCCCCAGCAGCTGATACTCAGACATCTCAGATAATAAATGATATATATGACTATCAAGATTAGTAGCCACTGATAACTGTATCATCCACAAATTTATCAAATCTCCCATTAAAGCCATCAAGTAGGTCACCATAATTCAACTGGGAGCAAATTTTACAATGAGCTACTGAAAATGAGTGTTTTTATCGCTATTGAATTTCCCCAGAATTCTACTTTACTGAATGACCTCAGGTATGATGAGAGAAAGATAAATTATTATGAGAAAGGGATAAGAATATCACTTCTTCTACTTCAAATCTCCTCAGAGACATTGTACTCAAAAGATACTTTCATCCTTTTCTTGATGGCGGTTGTTACATCTTAGTTTCATTTCCTTCATCCATCCGTGTTGTATATTGCTTTACTTGCATTTACTGGCTCTCCTCTTTGAAATTTTGAATAGCTTCTCCACTTTAAACATTTGAGGGATACCTTGAACTGAATCTTTTATAATTATTATCACTACTGAGGAAATACAACAAAAGCCAGTACAGTACACCTCATCCTGTAATGGGAAAGCAATCCTCTACTGTCTAAAAACCCAGTTGATCACTTATCTGAGTGAAATAATCAGAGGTACCAGTACTTTCATGAGCATTAAAACTTCCCCTCCATCCCTCCCCCACTTCAAAACAAATCAGTATATGTGGCTTTGGATCTGGTTGTAGGTAGTTGTAATTGATTGGGAGATCACTAGGAAAAAACACAGTATAGGCAAGATTGGGAAGTTGAAAACACATTATAAAAACAAGTGAAGGCAGACCACTTCCATGTCCTTCTCTTAAATGCTGCTGTAATCATTACTGACTGATGACAGCTGTCAAGAAAATTAAATGACTATTTCCATCAGTCAGCTCAAGAGAATTTTTTTCCTAATGCAAATTCTGACACTTCCCTTTTCTCAATAGCTTCAACTCCATGCTAGAAAAGAAGTTCAAGCAAATAATTTAAAAATCCACTTTCAATTCTCAGCAGATCACCTTGGCATTTCTTGTGCCGTTGCTTTGAATTTCTTTTTTTTTTTTTTTTGCAATAAGCAAGAAATCGAACTACATACAAAGCAGGAAAATTGCCCCTCCTGTCCCCTTGCAAGTTTCATCAGTTCATTTCAAGTGCACTTTGCCATCTGGATCATAACCTCTTCAGGCGATTGAAATGTACGGGCATAATAGTAGTTTTTAAAAAATAGAGAGTGATAAAAGATTGGGCAAACAACGCATAGAAAAGACTTTATTTTCTGAATTGCACACTTTACAGAAAACATATAATTGGATCGAGTAAAGGAGAAAAGAAGCAAGCAAACAATGTTTGAAGTGTTTTGGTATAAATGGTTTGTCTTTTGGGGAATCATGCTAATGAACATAGGATTGATTTTTTTTAGTTCCCATTTAAAGGCCTGTTGGATAAATAGTCTGACAGAAAAAGGAATATTGTGATGAATAGAGCCTCAAGGTTGTAGGGAACACAAAATCTTTGGCTTTATTTTGACTAGTCAGTCAGCCACAGATCTGAGACAGATAGATGGACATATAGATGGAGTCTTTGAACAAGGTTTGTATCAAACAACTATTTCACAATTCTACCCACTGAGCCGAGGTGGCGCAGTGGGTAGAGTGCAGTACTGCAGGCTACTTCAGCTGACTGTTATCTGCAGTTCGGCGGTTCAAATCTCACCAGGCTCAAGGTTGACTCAGCCTTCCATCCTTCCGAGGTGGGTAAAATGAGCACCCAGACTGTTGGGGGCAATATGCTGACTCTGTAAACCGCTTAGAGAGGGCTGAAAGCCCTATGAAGCGGTATATAAGTCTAACTGCTATTGCTATTGCTATTCACAATCATTAGAACATCAGAATGTTCAGATAATCAATAAGTGTAAATCTTTAGGAAATAACATTACAAAGATTACAGAAACATTACTGAAACTGAAAATAACATTACAAAGATTACAGAAACATTACTGAACATTAGTGAGACTGAACAGAATAACAACAAATAACAGCAAAGCAATCTGAAATCATCCACAAAGCAAAATCATTAAAAAATGGATTTCCATTATGAAGACTCAAAAGTTTAGGGATTAAAAGAGTGCTTTCATTCTAAACATGTATGGCAGCAGTGTTTCTTTCATTTACGTAAGTGTTGGGCCCTTGATAAGTGCAGCACTGTAGACATGTCAGATGATTCCAGCTCCTTTAAATGAGGGGAATGTCCTCTTAAAAATATGGTTCCCTTCTTCTCCTTCCCCCATGACAGCAATAGTTTGAAAGTGTGTGTTTCATGTCAGCAAGATATTGCTCATCAGAGGGACAATTTACATTAGATTCTCTTATTCCTGAGCAACAGCACCGGACCTGACAGTCCTGAAATGAAAATATGTCATTAATAAGTAAATATTTGACAGATATGCCTATTTATGATTCTCAGGGGGAAGAATGCCCCTGAAAGGCTAAGAGTGACCTTGTCTTTCTTGCAACTTGGTGACATGTCAGGAATTCACCCCATTCCTTGTCAAATGTTGAAATGGCCCATAAATCTCACAGCCCATAAAATTGTCCTTTCTCCAACCAACATGCATGAATGAAGTGAGAACCTTTTCTTCATTTAAATTATAATCCTAAAAACAGTCATTTCTTAATATGAAAGAAAAATAATACAGTTTTCAAAAGATCTTAGGGTGACCCAGCTGTACATCATATCCCTGATCCAGGAATAAGTTTAGACTGTTTTTGACTGAAACATTATTAGTTTTTTTTCTTGGTGTAGAAAGGCTTTATCATCACTTCAAGGGGGGGGGGAATCCTAAATAATAAATCATGCAATGTAAATAGTGCGTACAACACAATTTAAAAATGATTCAGGTTACAGTTTTGTTCCTTTTTATTTAGAAATCAAGACTAAGTGGAACAACCTAATATAATAATATAAGTTCATTGCTAGCTACATATATCCTGTTTTTCACATTGACCCACTAGATGCCAGTGGGGCAAACTCACCATAGTTTTTTCTGCTTCTGATTCTATGATTGGTTATTGCCCTTCCTAGAAATAGAATTTAACCACTATGATTATTAATCATTTTAACCCCTTTCTGCTAAGGGACATTTTTCCTTCAATTCAATCATGCCCAAGTCAAATCCTTGCAGTTTTCTTGGCAAGATTTTTCAGAAGTGGTTTGCCATCGCCTCCGGTCTAGGACTGAGAGAAAATATCACAGTCATTCTGCTGGCTTCATGCCCAAGATAGGACCAAGATGAAACTAGAACTTACAACCTCCTGGTTTGTACCCTGATTCCCTAACCAATACACCAAACTGGTTCTCAAGGAACCATTTATCCTGTTGAAATATGGCCATCATCACATTCTATAAAAATTTCAGAGTTTAATTGTTTAGTCATCAAGCTATGAATTAAACATTATAAGACTTGGTAGTGCTTCAGATTGGATGTCCAAAATATGCTTCTGATGCTAAATTTATCCTTTAAAAAGCCAACTGCTGTCCCTTAGTCCCTGAAATGCATTTGTTACCATGAAGGATTCTCAGCTTATTCATTCATTCATTCATTCATTCATTCATTCATTCATTCATTCATTCATTCATTCATTCATTCATTCATTCATTCATTCATTCATTCATTCATTCATTCATAGGATACAGATACAATACACAATCCTGGCTACAAGATGAGGATGGAAGGAGTAGGATGAGCGGGGGTGGGGGTGGGAAAGAGGGAGATAGGATCTATTATTAATCTATCAATCACTGCCAATGTGAAGCCCTTAGGAGCCCCAAGCCAACTGGCAGAGTCAGGACTTTAAGTTCTAGTGGAAGGTCAGGATGGTTGGAACTAGCCTTACTCTAGGAGGCAAGATGTTTCATAAGGCAGGCACAATGACAGAGAAGGCTGCACCCCACCAGCTAGAATACTCTAAGCCAAGCAACCTGTGACTCTGGAGCTGCATGTGGTTCTTTCATCCCTTTGCTGTAGCTCCCTGTCACTCAAAATATGTGCACAACTGCCAATTTGCGGCATCTTCCGGCACGTGATTTATTGAGCTTTTCGACCCCTGGTAGATTTTATGGCTCCCGGTCTTTTCTTTTCTGTGGGAAATGGATCCAAATGGCTCTTTAAGTGTTTAAGGTTGCCGAACCCTCATATAGCTAATGGGGCCTGCAATGTGCCTCCTCTGCTGGCACTGGTGGACGAAAGCAATCCCAGTGGAATGACACAGTCCCTCAAGTAGCTTGTATTGTAGCTGTCATATGAGGGAAAACTGAGACTACCCATGAAGTTGGATTGGGAGCATATATAGTTCAAGGGACATAGGGGTTGCCTCCTGTGCTGCTTTGTTAGTATAATTTTTACATAATTCAGAACAAGTAGCTCCGTGTGACTCTGATTTTTCCTTAGCATGAGGCTGTTTGCAATATTTTATAATTAGCTCCCCAAAATACAAAGCCACTTCTTGCTTTTCTCTCATAGCCACTTACTATTTTAACTTTCAGAAAGTTTAAATGAGAAAGGTAGAGTTGCTGAAAAAGCAATGAATCACTCAAGCTGAACTTTAACACCCTTTCAACATCTAATTAGTTGAATTAGAGTCACTTTGCAGGAGAGTCAATCAATTCTTTAGCTTTCGCTGCCCCAATGGTTTTGGAATTTGATGATGTTATCATTACTTCAGAGGTGATACTCACTTAGCATTTTAATAAGTACATTTTCTAGTCCTTTTCTGTTGAAATAGACAATGGCATAACCTGAAATATTGTCTTTACAATTGCATTCTTTATTGGGCAATCATGAATTCTCATCAGAAGATATCAACGAAACATTCTTATTTCTTCTGCACAGAACAAGAAAATTACTATCAACTAGTCTTACTATATGATTTGTAGGATCAAAATGTAATTAGAAGGTCAGAATTTGAATGGAAAGAATACATTCCAACTGCAAAAATGCAGTGCTTAATTTAACTACAGATATAAATGATTGTAAGATGAGGGTCCCACTATAGGCTGGAAACCAGACTTTCATTTATAATGTTAATCATGATGAATCAGCCTCTTGCAATCTTAGTCAAATTTAAGCCAATCCACTTAACATTTAAATTGAATGCTCTTGCTCTGGAGTTGGCATTTCAATCTTGAAATGCTAAAGGGAGCAGAGTATTATGAAGCTACTCAGAACTGGTAAACAATATGGTTTCTTTCTTGGACTGAAAGCATCTGAAATAACATAGGCTACCAGGCTTCAATCCAGAGGGCACAACACTGTGTTTTTCCCCACAATGTCTTGTAGTTCTGAGGATTCATTCTGAGTCTTCAGGGGGCATTCTGCCATCAGGACAGACACATCCAGCTTGATGCCTCACTCTTAGGAATTCCCAGAGCAAGTCACTGGACAGGTATGTTCTCCAGAGAGAATTCAAGTATAGATCTGGTCATATTTCAGCACTGGGACTCTCTGCACATTAGGAATATCTGAATAGTATTTTTTTTCTTTTGGTACATATCTAAATATAGGTATGCAATAAACTATTTTAAAGTTATGAAGTTTGTTTTTATATAAGAATGACTTTTGATGGCTGCAAAAAGAATTCAGATAACAGGAGACACAACGTCAGTCCATGAAAAACTGAATCTGTTCTTCAACTGAAAAGTACAAAGTGTTAATGACATTTTTGCAGTGGCATATGTATTTAGCACCATGAGAATCTGGGTGAAAATTACCTATCACAACATTAGTGAAGGAATACAGCTAGTCCTTGATTTACAACAGCTGGTTTAATCATTGTTCAAAGTACTGAAAAAATGGACTTATGACCAGTTTTCACACTTACAACCATTATAACATCCCCATGGTCACATGTACACAATGTATATTTGACAGTTACAGTGTCCCTGGATCACATGATCCGCTTTTGTGATCTTCTGACAAGCAAAGTCAATGAGGAAGCCAGATTCATTTAACACCCGTGTTACTAACTTAACAACTGCAGTGATTCACTTAACGACTGTGGCAAAAAAAGATCATACAATGGGGCAAAACTCAATTAACAAGTGTCTCACTTAGCAACAGGAATTTGGGTTTCAATTGTGGTCATAAGTTAGGGCTACCTGTATATGGGCTTCAAACATCTATGCCATTTTCAATAGGAAGTTAATCCGATAGCAACTTTACTGTAGTGGGTAAGTATGTAAAACAACTCAGGATCTGGTGAACATGAGCACTTCTGCCCAGAGGAGGGTTGCTCCCAGTTCGGCTGAACTGGTAGTGCTATTTTTGCCTGGGTGGCAAAACCAGCAGTGATCCAGGCTTGCCACGCCCCTGAACTGGTTCCCTCGCCACTGCTGATGCCGCCGCCATGTTGTTTTCTAGTGACCATGCATGCCCAGTTCATTGTAAATTGTTCTGCATCGGCACAAAGAACAATTTACATTGAACTGTGCACACACGCGTGCAAAGCGTGCAAGAAGCAAACCAGTAGTAAAACTGGCAGCAACCCACCACTGCTTCTTCCCCATATAATAGTACCCATGGTAATATTTCCAAGCACCATATGTCTTTTCCAAGCACTATTTTCATGTATTAAGAAAGGTGGGGTTATAAAAATTCCAACAAATGAACTATTCCCCACCTACAATCAATATATCTCAAAGCACATTAGGGTGAAGTCTTTCCATGTTTTCTTTTTTTATTGCCCCTCTGTGAACCAGCAAACTGACAAGACTCTTCACTGATAAAGGAACTTGAAGGGGCTTGTTTTTATCATTATCTCCTGAATCCTTATCAGTCTGGGGAGAGATCATTACATGCTGTTTGTGAACTGCTCTCAAAGGCAGCCCAGACAGAATACACTATAGTGGCCTAATCTGAAAGGACCAAATCTTTTATTCCCATGTGCACAAACAGGAAAATAAGAATTATATGCCTTTAAAACATGAAGTCGTAAAGAATAGGGACCCAGCTATCACAAACCTAATCTTAGCTCTGTGCTTTATTCTGATGGCATCTATAGACTGCCGTTGTTTGACTCTACTATTTCTACTTGTTCTCTACAGTATATTCATCCATAGGAAGCCATATCTAGGAGTGGGACTGCTCATTGGGACTTATAGATGTGAACTAGAAAAGTAGCTGGTAGGATAATCCCTGAAAGATTTAGTGAGATTGTCAAGGAAGGAAAGTTATTTGTCCTTGTACTCAAAGAGTAGCCATTTGTTAGTCATTGACTCAAGACACATTCTACCCAAATATAATGTTCACTAATGAGACAGAAAGTAGGTCTAATTGCTAAATAGATTCAAATTGATGGTACTCGTGAAAGGAAGCACTTGTGGCTCTGGGAATATTGTGGCAGTAACAGGCAGAGACTACTTTCTTCCTGTTAGATATATACTGGGATTTTGTTCAGTGAGGTTAATGGAATCAGATGACCTGCTGCACTAAAGTCCAAGAAAAGCAAAAGATAGTAGAAAAATATGACTCATTTCCTGAAAGCCAAAACATTCACTGAAGCTTCATGTGATGTATCCCTTTCAAGCCAAATTACACAGTGAAGCTGGTCCTTTGCTTCTCTTCAGCAGAGTAAATAGTCTCCACCATGCAAAATGCAGCACATTTTGTACACTCCTAATGGTTCTCTCTTGAAGTTTTAAATATATTCCATTTATGTTCATCTTATGCATTTGAATACACAGCTGATGGATAAATTTGCATTGACATTTTTTTCCAAAGGAAGCCTATGTAAATAGGGTAAATGCTATGGTACTGAAAATTCTGACTATCCTACAAAGTGGTGGCAATCCTATTCAGCGACTGTACTATTTCTGAAAGAATAAAATATATTCTTTGTGTTCTGAAATATCTGCATATTGTAGTCATCCAGTGCTTCAGATATGATGCTAAAGAATGGGCAAGAGCACAACAGTTATCTTTCTGAAGCTCTTCAAACAGGAGTGTTTTCCCTGGGATCTCTCATAGCTGCCATGTAATCCTGGAAAAAGATGTGGCTGTTTTAAAGAATTGCATTAAGGACTACATTTATGTTCCCATGCACCCTGAAACACCTTGAAACCAAATCTGAAGTACGGTATAATCTTACTGTATATACCATAGGTTGAAAATTTTTAATTAATACCAGATACTTTCCTATCAGTGGTGGGATATGACAGGTACACCCCAGTACGGGTGTACTGGTGCCTGCTGGGAGCATCAGGAACCATTCCAGATGGTGTCTGGAGGGCCCACCTGCCTGCCTTACCTGTATTTGAGCCAATCAGGGCTTATGAGAATGTGCACGGAGCATACGGCGCCTGCACAATGCTCCGCCGATCAGCTGGAACATCATGGGCAGTAAGCACACATGCATGCACTGCGTGCATGTTGTGACCATGCATGTGGTGGACGCCTGGCCCCGTACTGGTTGCAACGGGATCCAGAACCCACCACTGTTGCCTATGCTTCTCTCATTATAGATAATAGGGATACTGCAATATGGGATGCACAAGAGAGGGAGTGTTTTCTATTTTGTGCAAAGATTTGTCCATTACATTGTTTAAAAAACATCCTCTCCTCTCTCCTCTTCTTCTGTCTTCTCTCCTCTAATAGAAAGGAACAATTTCAAATCAATGAATATTATGTTGATACTGGAGAACACTACAGTTATTATAAGCTAGTTCTAAAATAATGAAACCTAAAAAAATTGTAACCATAAAACATGGAAATATATGATGAATGTCTGATCCTTTCATAACCAGGATGTTACAATTGAGTATCAGATGACTGGTGAAAATGGGGGAATTAAAGGAATGTGCCTATCTCCAAAAAATTATTTAAGCTCAAAATGTGATGGGAAAAGTGCACTTTGATAACTGCCCTTTTAAATAACATTTTCTATCATTGCAAATGTTAATAAAAAATCCAGTTAATATCAAAATTCAAAAGAGGTACAAGAACTCCAATCAGCACAATATTCAATTTAAAAAGCATTTATCTGAGTTATGTATGTGATAAAATTCAAGTCAATGCAGATTTCCCCCTCCACTATCTCATGTCCTTCAGATGCATTAACTATAATTTATGTCTTTTTATTTCCATCTTTGTATTACTTTTAAGTTAAGGAGAACTCCGTTGTCACATAAAAGAGAATTAGATGCAATCTGGGAAAAGGTCTAATTTTAACCACACAAAATATTTCTAATCAGGATGGCTAAAAAACTGATGATTCTTCTATCAGAAAAGAGCAGAATTGAAGTTAATAAAGGAGGTGACAAAATTTTATTAGTGCTTTTATCATTTTGACACTTTCAGAATGGCCCTGTCATCAGAATAAAACAGTCTGCTCTCCTTTACTAATTCAGTTTCCCTCTAGCTGTCAGTAGCCGTAAACTTTTTGTTTGAAGATAGGAAAGTTGTTTTATGCTTGGACTGGCATAAAGGACTTTGCAGGTTAAAATATTTAAAGCTACTGTTAGCTTTGCAAATCAAAGATATTTTCTTATCTTTAGTATTATCCATCCATTAGTTTATCCATCATTTCCAGTAACTTAAGATTCATTTCTTGTTTATTGTCAGCATAGGCTCCATCAAATATAGACTTACTGTGTTTTCAGAGCAAATGCAGCATTTTAGGATAGCAAACTGCCTAATTTCCTTTTCAACATATGATTTGGTACCATTGCTCAGAACCCACCACTGCCTTTTTCTGGGGAATAGCAGTTCAAATTAATTAGTTGTTCAATTGGAATGATCTCCCAATAACATCTTGCTAATTAAACTTCAACAATGAAGTGAGATTAATGCAGAGTAAGGGAAAGGTGTCTCCTCCTCCTCCTCCTCCTCCACCACCACCACCACCTCCTCTCCTTCCTTCCTTCCTTCCTTCCTTCCTTCCTTCCTTCCTTCCTTCCTTCCTTCCTTCCTTCCTTGACAATTGTTTATAGCTAATGTAAACTTTTAATAAACCACTCTTCATTTAAGCTACTAGTAATTACTAACTAGTTTTTTTTTGCTAATTTTATGTGATGAGCTATAATTTTGGGGATATATTAATAATTATTAAATATTTTTAATATTCAAATATCTACACTGTGACATTGAGATAAGACAATTCCACCCTTTACATCATCAGAGAAAGTATTCAACATTTTCCTTTCCTTTTTCCTTTTTAAGACTCAACATACAATCCCAAATAAATTCAAGATTTATCAATATAGAAATATATTCTGATATATGGATATATCTTATTGTCTTACTCTTATTCAAAGTGGGAGAGAAAATTACTCCCACTCTGAATTGCTTTTATTATTATATGATGTTACAATAAGATGGAGAGCTATTGGTTTGTAACTAAAGATGGTTAGACTAGAAATAGAGGTAGAAATAAGAATATACACCTTTATATAAAGGACATAACATAATTATAATTTATGTATTAACATAAATATGTGTCTTAACATTAGGATTAGTAAGAGTCACTTGACTAGAAGCCAGAATAGAGGTAGAAATGGGAATTAAGGGGAATATTAATAGTTATAATTTCTATATAAATTGAAAATAAGTAACAATTAGAAGGAAAGATGAGAGGTTGAAAGATGGTATTACTATATATGTTCAAGAAGATCATTGACATTAGAATGGAACACTGAAATATTGAATAAGTATTTTAAAATAATCAAGTACATTAATATTAGGATTATATAAGTTTGATTAATGTAACAATTGACTTGTTGTTATTTGTATTAACATGAATTATATCCAGCGGCCACACTGTTTATGTATTGATGTTGATATATTTTTAAAAATAAAAACCCAATAAACCTTGAGGGGAAAAAAATAAAATTCCTTTTTAGATTCAGAAATTAACATGAAACATTCAGCTCTGCTTTAGTTTTTCTTAAAATGCTTATTATCCCAAAAATGAAAATTGTCATTTTCCTTTTTTTTTCTTGAATCTGTACCAACTTTCCACCTTATGTTGTGTAGACAATATGAGTTAGGAAGTATTGTATATATAAAGACTTTTCTCCAGTCTCTTTTGTAAAGATAAGAGCTTCTTTTCCTGCAAATAAAATGTCATCCTGCTTTATGACGATATTTCCCTGTAGTGTCAAAGCAAGTGACAATAACATAAGTCCTACAATATTGCTATGCATTTACAGCTGCCAGAATCCTTTCTGATGAGATATAAAAAAAAATATTGCACCAAGCAAAACGAAGAAACAAATTGGTGACATGAACACAATGCTATGGTGCAAATTCTTAATAGACCCATTTCTTTTAGTTAGTCTAGTTTTTCCTTTTAACAAATCAGGAACTTGAACAATTCTTAGAGGAATCCTTTTTAACAATAACACAAAGATAATACACTGTTTTGGTCACTATCTCCCCAAACAATGAGAAGTCCAAGGACAGTGCAACTCCATAGGAATTATTTTTTCTTTTACCATCATTTCCTTTGTCCACACTTAAATAACATTCCTATGAAGTTGGCTATCATAAAATGCTGTGTAATCTTATATTAATGATATTCTGATTTGTGTGAAAAGGGTACAGCTAGTGCAATTTATCACAAAGCTTTTGAGTGTGCCATGAGATGAAAGCCATTCTAGACATTGTTTTTAAAGTCTTTAAAGTTCTCAACAATCTCAAATTAGAGAGTGTTCCAACCTAGAAGCTATTCCTAGAGTTTCTTCTTGCCTCTTCATGTTCCCTAGTCTTCTCTTGAAATCTTTATTGAGTTTCTGCAAGTGGAATATTGATGTAGACCATTATTTCTCAAACATTTTATTCTCATTTTACATTCTTAAAAAAACAATTGTGGACCTTAAGGAGTTTTGTGGGTTACTGTATTAGAAATTAAAATTGAAAACTATTGGCATATTCATTCTCTTATTTATTTATTTATTTATTTATTTATTTGCAGACCTGCTAAAAGAGTTTCAAGAACTTCCATCACTTTGAGAACTTCTGATGAACATGCGAGAGGTGTTTATGTCTTGTGGAAGATCTGTCCTTGTAATTTCCTACATTTAAGAAAATAATGAAATTTATGATGGGGAAACAAGATGACAGAAATGGAGAAATGAAGTAGAGAGGATACCATACAGAAGTACGTATATAAGTTAAAATACAACAGAATTTTGAATAATTCTAATTTAACTGAGTTTGTATTCAGAAGTGCTTTTACCAATCCAATGCCCCTCTTATGGGCAAACTACACTAGCATATTTGTCTGTAATCTTTTGAGCTGGGTCCAGACTCCAGATGTATTTAATTCATGTCCATCCTCAACCACATGGACTGATTATCACATTCAATTCAAAATTGTTTTGCATCTTGTGGTTAAAAATTGAAGGAGAAAAGGCTAAGTATGATGTTCTGAGCTCCTAGAGGGAAGGTGGGATATAAATTTAACAAATATTTAATTAAATACCTGGTATCTCCAGAGATGGATGGAAGTAGAACTCTAGCAAAAAAAAAATGTAAAGAGCAACAGATTTCAAACTAGGGTAGTCTAGACTACCTCCCTCCCTCTTTCCCTCCCTCCCTCCCTCTGTTACACAAACACACACACAAACACACACCATATCTAACTACAGCCTGGATTTCCTATTTAGGAATTTGTTTCCAAGTACAGCCAAGCCTAGTTAAGGGCTGCTGCTGCTAACACCTTCCATGGAAAATTGATTTAAAACAAAACAAAACACCCTATTCTCTTTTTCCTTTTATCTCTTCAGCTTCTGTTGATAGATGTCTATTAAAGCACCATAATTATATTAGGCATAAATAGTTTAAGCATAATATATTTCCTATACATTGAGACCATATATGAAAATCTTCTCCAAATGGCAGGGACATTCTTATGGTGGATTAACAATGTTCTCCCCCCCCCCAAATTCACCCCAAGAGATCAATACCAACATTGCATTCTTTTATCTTCCAGTAGAAAATATTTTGTTTTACCTGAACTTTTCAATTTGCTTATAGCATGGGGTGAACAAATCAGGTTCTGGTTTTGTTGTTTAGAATAGTTTGATGATTATGGTGATTTCTGGTAGTGCTGTTACTTATTTTATTTGTGTACATTACTTTGTAATCCATTATTGTGATAGAGGAGTGAGAATGAGGGACTGTTTAGCAATTTAAAAACAAAGTCAAATAAACACAAATAAATCAAGAGAAATGATGTGTTTCTCAAACAGTTTCAGGAACAAGCTGGGAAATTGAGATAGTAATTTTGCTATCTTAAAGTACCGTGTTTGTTTTATAGAAGATATTTAAAGTGTTCTGAAGAAGCAATTTTACTGGTCTGCATATATTGCAAAGGGAAGCAGCTGCTTCCCAGAGATAGAGGGTGCTAATGTGTTTAATCGCCATGATGACAAGAAGAAGGTACAGAAGATGCTTGATCTCTCTCTCTTTTTTTTTCTACTAATAAGTAGTCTTCCTACCAGCAGATGAGGCTTCTTACTCTGCAGGTTCTCAACACCTTACCTTCTTCTTTCTCTATTCTGCCTTACCCCTTCCAAAATTGGGATCTTTTACATAGTTTTGGGATAACTCCGCCTGTTCCCAAAACTATCATATTTCTTTCCATTCTATCTTTCCTAGACAATAGTTGGCCTACTTATGAGCTAAACTCATGGGTAGACCAACTATTAAACAATAATCCTGGATAGCCAGAAGATCTAGTTGGAATTCTTTTATCAGGCTCGGATTTTGTTTACCTTACATTTTCTGAAGATCCAATTTCCTCTGCATCCTGCAGTTTTCACTTAACAGCCTTTCTTGACTTGTACCAACTTGACTGTAGCCACCTGGGTTGCAATGGTGGGAGGATGGGATCAGTATAAAGTTCCTGTGACAGCTAATTTGCAAGTTCTAAAGGAGACTCTAGTGCACAGATGGTGACACTGAATCAAATCATGCAACATCTGTCTTTATAAAGTCTTTTAATAACTGCTAAACTCCACTGACATTTGAAAAGGACAACAAACCATACATACTTTCTTCACCTTATATTGGGGACACATATCTAAATCTGGGAGACTTTGGACCATTAAAGTTATTGGTAATGTTGTAAAATTATGCAAAATCAGAAATTAATGGTAGTTGCCTACAATCATTCTCTATCTTAGGAAAAGTTATGAAATTAGGATTCCAGAAGCTGTGCTTCACCTTTATTGGAAGGTAATAATATGCTTATTTAGGCAATACTTTAAAAAGGCAACGGATTTAAGAATTAGCTCATGCTTTCTACAATTGTGCCTGCAAATGATACAATGCATCAGTGTAAAAAAAAAGTCATTTGCAAGGCATTTGTGTTTGTTGTTTCAATTTCCACTCTGTGAATGGCTTTGCTTTGAGCACAGTACGAATAATGGGAATGGAAAAAGTACGTCTCCTATCATTCAGTGGAACAGTTTCAACTAGCCTGAGTATTGTGCGAGATGCCATTTTCTGTTTATAGTCCTCCCACAAATATGTAGAAAAATGTTATCTTTGTTCTTTTCCATTATTTCCAACGGCCTCATCTTCCCCAAAGAATGTAGCAAAACAAAAACAAGTCTAAATAAACCCAAACATATTTCAGGGTGGGCTTGTTAGATGATTATTTGTGTGCAAGGTATGCAAGTAGAGATAGGGACAGAAATAGGAATTCACAGTAACTTCCTTCAGGCATTTTAAGACAGAATTACAAAGATATACGAGGTTGCAAAGTAAGAAAGAGACACCAGAGCTGACCTCGCCCATCCCTATTTTTGTTATCAGATCTATATTCATAGCAAGCATCTAAAACAGGAGAGTTTATGTCCATGGATGCACTCTCTGTGTGATAGAGAATTATGATGTGTTTCAGTTTCATTATAGGAGCAACATGGATCAAAGATATATTCCCAGTTTTACAGATCCCCTCCCCACCCCCCCGAATATAAGGATGGTAGAGGAACAGATCCAAGACAGGATGGAGCTTATGGTTTGTCATCCTCCATGCCTGATACTTGAAGTTAAGTTTTAAACTGCATTTTAGAATCAGCAATGTAAGCTGAAAGTCTGGAGATCAAGAACAGTATAACAACTTCTGTATGAAAGGGAATCATCTATTGTATGCATTTGTGCCCCATTTTTCTAGCTAAAGATTCCATGATTAGCGTACATGATAATAAAATTCTGATTCCCTGGCTTACAGTAGAAAAGGAAGGATGATATGGAAGGAAAAAGAGATGAGGAGAAGAAAGAGAGAACAAAATCCCTTTGTTGTGTTTCAATGTCCTTGCACGACCAGTTGGTAAATTGCAAGGATTGCTTAGTGAGACTCAAATGACATCAGAGATGGTGGTTCTGTTTTCTGTTTTCACCCCTATTAAGGGAGTCACAGCAAAAAGAAGACACCATTTCTTGTCTCTTTCATTTCTTCTTACAGGTTATATTCTTACTTCCTTTTCTCTTCTTCAACCATATGATGATGAGCCATAGCGGCACAGTGGTTAGAGTGCAGTACTTCAGATACTTCTGCCGGCTTCCTGGAATTTGGCAGTTCAAAGCTCACCAGGCTCAGGTTGACTCAGCCTTTCATCCTTCTGAGGTGGGTAAAATGAGGACCCAAAATTGTTGGGGGCAATATGCTGACTCTGTAAAACCGCTTTGAGAGGGCTGTAAAGCACTGTAAGCAGTATATAAGTCTAAGCGCTATTGTTATATACAATTGTCTGAGATTCCAATTTTTCAATGTAGAGTGTGTTGGTGTATGTGTGTGTGTGTGAATTAGCACAATTCAATTTATAAGGTAATTTAACAGAAATGTGTCCATATCTTTGCATCACTTGCTTGTAAATCAGATCACAGTTGCCACGAGAGCCAGTATTTGGTGTAAGCTGGGCCAGGAGCAGGGAGATTGCAATTCTGGTTCTTCCTTAGGCACAAAAGCTAACTTTGGCCAATCACTTCTATCAGCCCTAGATTGGAAAATGGAAATACATCTTGGAAGAAGGTCTTAGCAAACTACTTCTGAAAATGTTGCTGAGAAAACTCTGCGGTCCCAAGATTGGTTTGAAGGACAATTATAAGAGACTTGCCATAATGTGAAATGATCTAAATTTTAATGAATCAGACATTTTTTTTCTTTTTGGATCTCAATTTTATTTCTAAAACAAGGTGGACTCTGAAGTGTTACACTTCTGTTTTTATTTTCAGTGCCTTAATGAGGGTCATGCAGTGACATTGATCAGAATCTGCTATTTGTGAGTCAGCAGACAAAATTATGTGGGTAAAATATTCTAAACAGATTAACACAAAAGACCAGAAAATGTTGTAAATGAGACAAATAAATGAGAAACATCAAAGTTCTACAGAACTTCCATGCATCTATTTTAGAATCTCACATGACTTATAGACAGATGGAGAAAATGTCAAACAAAATATGTTACATGTGAACAAAATATTTTTAAAAAACCAAATACAATAGCTGAGCCAATTAAATAGGATATGAAGTTTTGTTTATATATCATGAAAAAAGAATCATTCTTCCTCTCTTTTCCATAATGCTTAGCAGATGAAAAACATGTTGTTTACAATAGACTTTCTTATTTTTCTTTATTTCTTACACTAATCCAGATTCTCCCTACCATAAGAAGGGATAAAACTTGTTATTTATTAAATTTATGTGGTGCTCATGAAGCGAGATGAAATGTTATGGTCAAGTAATGATGATGCTTCTTTAATATTTTCAGAAATATTTAAAACTATTTATTAGTGACAGCTTTGAGAGCTTATGCTAATACATACTGAAGTTGCAACCCATTTGATCTTCATAACTGTGAGCTAAATGGAAGAAGGGATAGTTGACATTTTAGCAATAGCAATAATACTTAGACTTACATATCACTTCATAGTGCTTTGACAGACCTCTAAGTGGTTTACAGAATTAGCATATTACCCCAACAAACTGGCTCCTCATTTTACCCACCTTGGATAGATGGAAGGCTGACCAACCTTGAGCCTGGTGAGATTTAAACTACTGAACTGTAGCTAGCAGTCAGCTGAAGTAGCTTACAGTATTGCACTCTAATGACTACACCACCTCTGCTCTTGAAGGAAACTTGGGTCTCCTCAGTTTCATCCAAAGAAGCTTAGTCTAATAAAATTATTTTTAAAAATCAGATAATAACTTCCATTCCATGAAGAAACTCAGAATTTCTTCAGAAATTAATTCGGTGTGTGTGTGTGTGTGTGTGTGTGTGTGATGTTTTAAATGTGGATTGCCATGTAGATTTTTTTACAGTTTAGAAATCAACCCAGCCCAAAAGATATTTTGTAAACAAAATGTTCCTGATGGCATAATCCAATACTCCCTTTTTTATGTCAGTTGCAAGCATATCAATCCAGGGTATCCAACCTTTTGGCTTGCCTAGGCCACACTGAGTGAAGAGAAATTGTCTTAAATCTCACATAAAATATATAATATAGTTGTATAATATAAAATCGTAAGATAATGTTGAAAATGTACTATTTTGTGGGGCTGCATGTGGTTCCCATGGGCCATGGGCTGGACATTCCTGCTCTAAATATTTTCAAGGATGATTCTTTCTCTGAACAAAGCTGTTGCCTGTACTTAATGTGGAATTAAACTGTTCGGGTGTTGTGGCCACACCTTAGAGAGCAGATTAGCGACATGGTCTACAGAATTTCATTGGCATTGGAATACTCCCCAATGTTTTGAAGCCTACATGCAGACAAGAGGCAGGAGATGGAATTTAAATGGATTGCTGCTCAGTGGTGAATGGCCAAGAAGATTTGCTTTAAGTTTATGCAAAACAGGATCATTAATCTATATCACCAGCTCCAGCATGTTCTTCAAAACCATTGCACATTTTGACTTGCTGGGATTACATAGAAGTACAGAGAAAAGGAAATGTTGAAATGGTATATACTATAAACTATTACCTCCTATGAATTCTGGCACATCCTGTGAAGCTCTCAATATCTTTTTGTTGTTGTTGTTGAAAGAGTAGTATGTCATCATTGGTGGAGCTGTTTGATGGTTTCTTTTCTTTTTAAGAAGGAATGCAATCATGGCAGAAGATGAGCCTGAGAGATAGAAAAGCTTCATCTTGCTGTCACATGAAAGTGATGGTACTTTAGAACTGAACCCAAATGCCTTTGTGGAAAAATTCAGGTGTCATTATTTAAGACTTTGATGCTAGTTTTATGAGCATTCATAAGGTTCAAAGGACATAAATTGTCTATATTTCCTCATATCCCTTTTTCCTCATTTGGGTGGTAATATGTTTTTTGTTTTCTCAACTAATCCTCCTTCCCAATCGCTTTGCTTTTAAAGAAAGAAATAGAATGGTGGCTTCAAAAGGTGCATGATTGCGTTTTAAATATTGCAGAGCTGTACTTCAGCTATGGATTTATTTTCAAATCAAGCAGACAGTCTTTATGAGATTTCTCCCTTAAGGCTGAAGCAACTTTGAAGAAAGGAGAGAGTATTATGGGAGATTATGATTACAGAGCAAAGAAAAAGAATTGGTCTACATGTGCCACAATCTTAACACACATTGCACATCTTCTTCCATTCCCTCAGGATTCATACAAGAATACAAGACTCCATTGCTCATCCTACAGTTGATCTTCTTTAGCCTAGCATGACATTTATTAATCTCTACTGAATATCATGATGATTCTACAATAAAATATAATCATTTCTAGACACATAATGCATCTCATTGCCAATATTTGTTTTCTTGATTGTTTTCTAAAGGCAGGGAAATATCTTAGTTGTAGTTGAATTTACACCCAAAAATTTAGTAATACTGTCAATTAAAAAAAAATCAGATAATTCAGTGGCAATGTAACTAATGCTCTGTTACAAATTTATGTTAATTGCTCTCATACTAATTTTTCATCCTATAAAAGGCATTTTTTCTCCCTGCTTCAGTTTTTTTTCCCCTTTTCTCAATGTGGAAAGTTTTCACTTCCTCTTAGCATTGCTGCATTCAGTTTCCAGACACGGCTAGGAGATAAATGACTGTCAAACCCTTAAATATTTAGAGAGTTTTGTACACATTTGTGCCAAATGTAACTAACTATAACTATATACATGAATTCCATTGGATCACAACTTCTATTTTACGACTTAGCAGAATGGAGTGTTCACACAATCTACTAAGACAATAGTTAGGTTCCCACAGAATTCTGAACCACAGACTCTCCAACTACATGTTTCATATTTTTGAAATATTACTAAATTTGAATACCCTTGATATTTATTTAAATAAGGTTCATGCGAGCCCCATCATAAATTGAAAGCATGTCTCAGCTGATTGGAAGGTTGCACTAACCAATCACTCTGCATTATGCTGCAATAGACACAGAAGAATTCTGGGCCAATAATATTTTCTTCCATTTGGAAGGATACCTCTGGAACCACAAAGAGGCCACATCATGTAGTAACCAGTTGAATGGCTGGTGGTGTACTGTATGTGTACTGCCTCATGGTGTCCCTGCACATGGCTATAGATGGTTCACATCTTAGAAGTTCATTTACGTATATTTCCAGGGGATGGGGATGGTCCTGTCACTCCCATTAGTATTAAGCCACTGTACACACTTGGAGCATGGATGGCCTGTGCCAAGTAGTTAGATGCTTGTCTTATGACATACTGAATTTGTGAGTTGTAACTACTAAGGGGAGGTTACATTACATACATTAATTTGTGAAGATCATCATCTTTTCATGATGAGATTCACATGAACCAGTGTTAAATCTAGATTAGTGTTTCTCAACCTCAGTAATTTAAAATATGTGAACTTCAACTCCTAGAATTCCCAACCAGGAGTTTATCATAAAATTGATGAGGCTGAGAAACACATGTGGAGCATGTAATAAATATTTATTTATGGAAATTTAAGTTTTCCTGTTAGCATTTCTTACTGGGACCACTGCTGCAATTTTTGCTATAATGGAAGGGTTGTGGCCCTCCAGACTTGGATGACACTCATGTCGTGGAGCGTCATGGTGTCTGCCCTTAACTGCTTCTTCTGGCTTCTCTCTCCTTCCTTGGGTGGATCTGATGGGAGGGTGGGAGGAATGGGCTTCCTTGCCAGGCTTGAGGAGGGGGGAGATGGAGCTGTTGCCTGAGGGCAAGAGCAACTTCTGGCTGCCTTGAGCCTCCCTCTCTCAGTCTCCTTGCTCAGAGAGCATCCTTCTCCAGGCAGGGGCGAAGAAGAAGAACCACCACCATCCTCCTCCTCCTGTGGCTCCTGCCCAGCACTCTGTCTTCTCTCTTCCCTTTGCCTCCCCTTTGTTTACCTATCCCAGAGAGCTTGGGCTATGCCTCCCTCCACCTTCCTTGCCGGCGTCACTCCTGAGGGAAACTCTTCTGTCCTTGCAAAGAAGCAGTGACTCTGGATGCATCATGCCTGCTTCATTCTCTTTGAGAGCTGCTTTGCACCTTGTTTGCAAAGCAGCTCTCAAAGAGAACAAAGCAGGTGTGGTGCAGCCAGAGCCACCACTTCTTCACAACAACTGAGGACCTCTTCTGCTTGGAACTTCAGGCGGCGGGGGTGAGCTCTCAGCACTTTTTCCACTGGTGGGAAAAAATGCTGAGGGGGATCCATACTCACCTTTTGCCCACTGCCTGGAGTTCCTAGCAGCAGGGGGGGGGGGACAGCTGAAACACTGGTGGCTTTGGGAGATGCTGGCTGGTGGGGAGGGAGGGCTAGGCTAGTGCAAATGCTTACCTGTGTGTAGGCAGGAGGAGGAAGTTCTGTGGATCCACATGGCAAAGGCGAGGTAGGGCACATGTCTGAGTGGGCTGTTTCAGGGTATGTGACCAGCCAGCCATCACTACCAATTCAGTGACCCATGCCCAATTACCATTACTGGTTTGCCTGAAATGGTCCAAACTGGGAGCAACCCACCTCTGGTCCAGATGCAGATTATCATGTCCACCCATTGGATTATTTGCCTTTTGCCATGTCCTTCTACCTTTTTCTTCTCTTTTAATCTGGAAGTTGTACCCTTCTATGTAAAGTGATTGGAAAAATCAATAACATGGGAAATGTCTGAACTTTCAGTTTTAAAGTCCAGGAGGAAATTGTTGCAGAAGAAAACATGTTTTAAAATCTGTAGGGTTTTCAATCAAAGATCTCTAAAGTCATCAAAATTCTTAATCACTGTACTATAGCAGCAGAGTTGTTAGACAAGCATAGAAATTATTGCAGGGCACAACTGACTCTGTTTAAGGTATCGTCCTTCAATTGTAAGGCAGGGAATGAGCTGCTGAGGCTACCCTGCAACAAAATGGAGTGCTGTATATAAATAGGAACACTGGAACAATAACATAACCAGGAGCCGATGTGGATTTCAAAGCACTGGAGAGATCGTCATCATCCCTTTTTGCCCTTCAGAAGCAGTTGCTTGTCCCTTCTGCAAGAAAAACTAGACAATATAGATAAACTGAATATTAGCTAAATTAGATTAGACAGACCAATAGCCTGACTACTTTTCCATAATACAAATAGCACTTAGTCTTATATACCACTTCTCACTGCTTAACAACCCCCTCTAAGTGGTTTACAGAGTCAGCATATTGTCCCCAACTATTTGTGTCCTCATTTTACCTACCCTGGAAGGATGGAAGGCTGAAACAACCTTGAGCCAGTGAGATTCAAACTGCCAAACCTCTGGCAGCCGGCAGTCAGCTGAAGTAGCCTGCAGTACTGCATTCTAACCACTGCACCACCATGGCTCTTAATACTTATTTAAGTATTTAATATTTAAATACATCATTTTGGGATCTAACATACTGTGCAAATGCAGTAATTTATGAGTTGGGACAATCAACTCCAAAAGATTCTTGAGATTAATCCTTTCTCTGGCTACTGGAAAATAAATAAGAGCTGAGAATGACTCTGCAAAACTGAGCCTTTTCTTGGTGATCTATCTCTGTGTTCTTTGGGGTTTGCCTTGCTGCAGGCATACATAGAGATGAAAGAAGGGCCAAAAATAGCTTAAAAGCTGTTTCTTTGCCCAATCTGAGGCCTTCAGCTATTTTGATGAATACCTGAACAGCACCATAAATGGTAAAGCTTTCTCCATTCTCCCCCTCTTCATCCATAAGCACTTGCTCAAGCACTGTTACATTTCTTAGACCTTGGGCTTTGAGTAATGGCCAACTGCCAAGATTGATAGATATCTGTGATAAGTTGTGTTTTGTTTTTACGGGGTGGTGGGGTATTGGTAGCCTCACATCTGGGAGCTTTTTCTTACAAACACATTTTATGGAATTTAAAAAGTAAATGCTGCACTTTCAAAACTTTTCTTCTTCAGTTTTCCATTCTTTTTATGTTTGTCTGATTTGGTTGTTTTCGTTGCCTTTTTAACATTTTAGTCTTTATTTTCTTTTGAATATTTTAAGACTTATTTCTGTTAATTTTTTTCTAAGTCACCTAAGAGGATTTATTTTGTAAGATATTTTATTTTAAAACTATAAGAGTAACTATAATAAACACACAGGAAAACATCAAGGAAGTAGCACAAACACACAGGAAAACATCAAGGAAGTAGCACAACTATGGCTCTGTGAGACATTTATATTAACTATTTTCCTATTAATGTTGCCACACACTTTATAAATAAATGAGTAAAAGGTTTTTTTTAACTATTCTGAATAGATTAACAAGACTATTTGCGTCTAAATACGCTTTTCAGTAGCTGTTGAGGTTCTCTGAAATGTGGTGCCCAAACCCAGACACAGAACATGAAGTGTGTGAAGTTGGGGGTCCATACTTTGTTTGGTGTTGATGTGCGAAAGCTACAGTTTCAAAAGTGTGCAAAGCCAAAGCTAAACAGGAAGTGGGTCTAGAAGAAAGACTAGCATTTTTAATTTAACTTATGGTAGATTTAATTCATTTAAATGTTACTGACTAAATGAAATGTGATTGAGCTGATGACTTCTCATGTATTTAATTATTCTTCCCATCTGTTAAATTAAAATTTTCAGTTGGGCAGAAACTTTTAGAGAAGTTCTGAGCACCATATCGAAGAGGTTAGGGGATGGTTTCATAGATCTGACATTATCTGGGCTATAAAAATACAAATGACTGTTAGTTTTGCATATCTCTTTGCTGTTCCATCTGGATCTTCCCTCCTCTTCTCTCCCCTTCCCTCCCATTCTATTCCATTGGAAGGATCTAATAGTCCAATATCCAATTTGGAACAGATTAGAAAAAGTGGAAAGTTTTAAGCTGCTGGAACAGAATAATATCACTTGCTCTGCATTAGTACATGCAAAATATGCAAGATTTCTTTTCATTGCTGTCAGTGTGACAACTGTATGATTTCATTTACATAAAAAAATCTTTCCACTTTTTCTAAAACTATAAGCTTCTGAAGTAGGAATGGTGGTGAAAGTACGCCAATGTTAAAAAAAAATGAATAACCTTTGGCAGAGAGAGGGAAAGAAAGAGATTTGACAAAGGTTCTACTATGTTGCAACATGTTCTATGCTCAAAATCCTTCTTCTATTCCTTTGGCCACTTTAGCTTTTGAAAGACTAATCTAGGTGGAATAACTGGTCTTTATATTACTAGAACATATAGGAAGGTTCAATTAATATAATTCAAATTCACTTTGGCAACACATTCCATGTTAAAATAAAAAGGCAAGAAAGAATTACAAAGCTGTAAAACTGTGATAAGATGACTGAAGCAAAGGCATGCTGATTGCTATAGCTCATCTTCAATTTTGTAAGGGATTAGGTGCACCTTTAAAAAGCAGGGAAATGCTTTCTGCTATTTCAATGTGAAGCCGAATAGATAGGGAAAACAAGGTATTCATTTAATCCAAATGCATAAGTATATCACATTCTCAGAAAACAGAGCACACACTTAAAAGTAATTAACACTTTTGTTGTACAATAAATTATTGAGTAATAATTTTATCAGCTAGTATCCAAGCTTGACATTTTTTTCTGGTACATTTAGAAAGAAAAATCTATTTAATAGTGCAGCAGTTAGTTGTTTTTTTTCCTCACAGGAGGCTAAGCGAATAAACTAAACTATACAGGATTTAACTTCAAATCCTACTCTTGGATCTTTGAGGTTTTATTAATATCACTTTTTCTAAAATATTTAATACCTTGCTCAAAAATGTGTGATTCAATCAATTTTACCTACAGCATTGTCAAGAGATTCTTCTGAAGTAATATGTAGGCTGAGAGTAATAGCTGATTGAGTAAATGCATTGTTAAATGACATTAACAATTTATTTTCAAATGGTCGAGTCACACTATTTATTTTCTCTACTCTATTTCTATTTAAATATAATTTACATATCTCATCATTTTTATTATTTTATCTACATTTAGAACAAAATGGCATCACGATTCCATTGGTGGTGAAAGGAGTATAAACAACCATAAGAGCAACAGCAAATTAGGGAGAAAAGGCTTGAAGCAGCTGTGAATCTAAAATATAACTCAACAACTACCGTACAGAAAGAGTGAAACAATAACTATAAAACATTGGCTGACTACAACACTGGGGCAGGGAAAGGAAGATAAAATGGACTGGCTGAAGTTCCTTAAAGTGACACACACACACAAACCTTTTGACATTCTCAACTCAATTTGATGGCACAGTGTTTAACTGATTGATGTACACTTATAACCCACTCCAATCAGATGGTGGGTAGGGAACAACAAGTCAAGATTTTTTTAAAAAAAATTCAGATACAAATAATAAAAATAATCCATGAACTCGTCTAATTTACCATTCTATAACCTAAAGGCCAGATATCTGTTAAAATAATTCTTCTGACTAGTTTTCAAAATGCTGTTAGAGTAAGGCCTATCTGTACCTCTTGAGGAGAGGATGTTCCATAAATTGGATGTATAATTTCTCAGAAGTTCTCCAGAGCAAGTAGAAAATCTCCAGCAATTTCTCAAGCATAGGACTCCCCACTGAGTGATAACATTCTGTAAAAATACCATAGGAGAAAAAAGCTATATGACTCCTTCAGAATTATTTGAAGGTTGAAAAGATACAGCACTGGATATCTGGGAAAATTGACTTTGAAGGTACTCTTAAATCCCTCTGTCACTAAATAAGTGAAAGGATTCCTTAATCCACCCAGGGGGACTTATTCTTTGCAAGAATTTCTAATGCAAATTCTCTTTCAAGTAGAATGAGAGGAGAAAAAAAGATTGGACATTTTATTTGCCCAATATTGTTCTCAGATCCCTGTATTCTCCCATTTGGCTCATGTGTTGTTCGCTTGAGCTGGATTAGCCTTGAGTTGATCAATGATAATATTGTTTTATTTCTCCTTGGGAACAAAAAAACGAAAAAGAAAGAAAGCAGGAAATTCAGCTTTCTTCTCTAGAATAGAATAGTATAGAATAGAATAGAATAGAATAGAATAGAATAGAATAGAATAGAATAGAATTCTTTATTGGCCAAGTGTGATTGGACACACAAGGAATTTGTCTTTGGTGCATATTCTCAGTGTACATAAAAAGACAAGATACATTCATCAAGAATCATAAGGTACAACACTTAATGATAGTCATAGGGTACAAATAAGCAATCGGGAAACAATGAATATCAATATCAAGGATACAAGCAACAAAGTTACAGTCCTGCAGTCATAAGGGGGAGGAGATGGGTGATAGGAACAATGAAAAGACTATTAGTAATAGTAATGCACTATTATAATAGTAGTCTATTATAATAATAGTCACATTAATACAACAGTATTTAGGTATTTGTGGTTTTTCTTCTATGGTAGCTCCTTTCCCAATGCAAGATTGCTTGTCATTTCATCAAACTTTTCTTTTGTTTTATTTAATGGAGCTTGCAAAGTGGATGTCCTAATGTATTTTCAGCTAGATAATGTCAACTTCAAAATGAAGGAAAATGTGTACATGGTGCCAAGGTTCTAATTATTTTTCATTGTATTTCTTGCACAATCTTTCATCTCTATTCTATGTAATGCTATTGACTCAATACTCTAACCTCTAAAAATGAATGTTTCTTCTCACTGAAAATCTATTTATTTCCTTAAGCGAGTCTTGAGAGAGGGGAAAATGCTCTATGATGATGGAATTCAGCGAATACTAAACAAGATGTTAGAGCGGAAAAACAAAAAAAATCCTGAAATTTATTAAAAATAGATAAGGTGGTTGCATTTATGAATCAAAGGTGTCAAGAGGGGAATTTTTTTCACTTTATGAATCAAATTGTGCTTAGTGTACTGTCTTCGCCAATTAGCTAAAATGCATTTAAAAAAGATTATATTGAGAAAGGTTTCACTGGTATGAGGCAGCAATTAATTTACTAACATGCATTTCAAAAATAAAGATTATATAATGAGAAAAGTTTCACTGGTTTGTGGCCTCTAAACACCTCATTGGTGTCCCCTCCCAATTTTAATGTTGCTTCTGGATCTTGAATGAATGTTATAAGCTGTTAAAAATTCCCTGTGCTGTATTGTCTGTATTTTGATAGTGTTCTTCAAATATGAGGCATGCAGTGACCAGTTCCATATTTATTTATTCACCTGAATCATAGGAATTGCAAATAGCAATTATAAGTATTGATATAGGATTAACTGATGAAATAACCATCAAACCTAAAAACCATTGAGCATAATGCAACACAACTGGGTCAATTTGCAAAGACTTTCAAAATCACCAAACTATTGCAGAATGGGCTAATTAGCAATAGCAATAGCAATAGCAGTTAGACTTATATACCGCTTCATAGGACTTTCAGCCCTCTCTAAGCGGTTTACAGAGTCAGCATATTGCCCCCAACAACAATCCGGGTTTTCATTTTACCCACCTCAGAAGGATGAAAGGCTGAGTCAACCCTGAGCCGGTGAGATTTGAACAGCTGAACTGCAGAACTGCAGTCAGCTGAAGTAGCATGCAGTGCTGCATTTAACCACTGTGCCACCTGCGCAACCTACTGCTCCAGTTATAGGTTGCCTTTGACTTACCATAGTAATTGGAACCAACATTTCCATTACTAAACTATGTACTCATAAAGTGCAACTATATTGTTTGGTGATGGCAATCCCCACAGTCCCTGTTGCCATTGTTAATCAAATCCCACGATTGTTAGGTGATGCAATTTCCTGCTGGCATCCCATAAATCCCTAGCCAGCAGACATATAAGTGACTGCTGCTGGAAGAGGAAGGAAGTGAGGAATTGTGCAAAGATGCTGGGGAAGTTTAGGGAAGAAGGTGCAAGAGACTGATAGAGTATGTGAGAGATGCAGCATGGGTTATGGTGAGTGCACACTGTGCATAAGAGGCACAGTGCAGGTCAAGGAGGTTGACCTACAAGAGTGCAAGACTGTGTGAGAGGGTGTATGAGAGATGTTGAATAGCTTGAGATGAGGCCATGAGACTGTGAAAGAGTGTGTGAGAAGCAAAGTGTGGATCAGAAATAGTGTGTGGATATAGCGTGGGTCAGGGAGTCCACAGGAGTACATGAGTGGCCAATGCAATATAAGCACAGGGGCTGGGGAGAGTATATTGTGAGGAAGATTTACCCTTCTGACTTGCAACCTTCCTTGCTGGCTTCCCCATTGATTTTCTGGGTTAGTCAGCAGACAAGGTTGTAACAATGATTATGTCATTGTGAAGTGCTGCATCCAGTGATAAGTGCAACCTGCTTGACAAGTGCCCTTAACATGATCACATAACTGCAGGGATGCTGGCAGAAAACTAAGGTTGAACACCATTTGTTTAGTGTTGTCATGGCTTAAAACAGTCTCTTAACAAATGACTGATCATCGTAATGGGGGGAGGAACATCCAGGCTTTCAAGACCATAGAGAAGTTCAAAAGAATTGGGTAGGGCAATCTGAAAGTTGGGAGGAAGCTTGTTTTGAAGGGTTGGCACTGAGAAAGAGAAGACAGGCTTCTGGAGTCCTACTAGGTTGCCTTGATCCAAAGAAGGGATCTGAAGCATGCTTACCCTGATGGATCTGGTGGGAGGGAGACAAGAGATATGGAAACTCCTGCAGATAATCTGTTCCAGGAAGGGCTTTAAAGGTAGAATGAACACTTTGAATGAATTTCACCCAAAATTCTATAAAAGAGTCCTTGCAGTTCACCGAAGTGAGATATTAAATGGATGAATGAATGTTATGTGGCATATTCATAACTAGCCACACCATCACATGCTGGACCAAATGGAGCTTCCAAAAGGTCTTTGGGGCAGTCCCACACAGTGTACATTGCAGGGATCCAAATAGCAAATGATTACAGTAAAACCTATTTATCAGTCCCACTTTATACCATCCCCTCCATACATTTGATTTTTGTGGACTTACAGGAAAAGAAGAAGAATACTACCCAGCCTGGAAGTTATTCCAATATAGGGGAACACTTGTGTCAATTCTGTATACCTGACTCTCTCCAATAATCAAGTATCTGTAGAAGGATGGTCCCAAAGAAGTTTCTGTCCATATGGAGAACTGAACCCAAGTCTTGTGGTCAAATTATAGCATAGCACCTTGTTGTGTAAGGTAAAGGTAAAGTTTCCCTTCACACATATGCATTAATCATTCCCAACTTTAGAGGGCAGTGCTCATTTCCGTTTCAAAGCCGAAGAGCCAATGCTGTCCGAAGATGTCTCCATGGTCATGTGGCCAGCATGACTAAATGCCGAAGGTGCATGGAATGCTGTTACCTTCCCATCAAAGTGGTCCCTACTTTTCTACTTGCATTTTTACATACTTTCAAACCGCTAGATTGGCAGAAGCTGGTACAAGTAACGGGAGCTCCCTCCATTGCTCAATGCTAGGGATTCGAACTGCTGAACTGCTGATCTTTCTGATCGACAAAAGGTCAGTGTCTTAGCCACTGAGCCACTGAGTCCCACCTTGTTGTATAGGGGGTGGGAAATAAATAAACCCATTAGTCTACATACTCTGTGTAGAGTCACATGAAAAACGAAAGAATTTTACTGGATGATAAATTACTCTCCTAAGAAATCATACAAAATAATTGCAGTTTATTCCCCCCACAAAATTGTGCTGATTTGGGGGAGGTCAAGACCTCTGGCTCCCCAGCACTCCCATGTGCCTATTTATCATTCTTTAAAAATAATAATAAAAATAAGCAAAAGGGGTATAGTTCTCATGGATAGTTTCATCCCAGTTTGGTTACAAAATTAGCAATACTTTGAATGTTTATTTTTTAATAGACTGCAGCTATAAAAACCACCAGAGAAGGAGAGTACAATACTTATATGGTAAACTATGTAGATTTCCTGGCTTACAAATATGTATTTCAGAATTATTTGTAGATGCTTTCTGAATACAATAAATGATATTTTTCCTCCCTATGGCTATGTTCACATAAACAAGTGAATCACATTATTCACATAAAATTCTTCCAAAATATGACTTCTATCTTTTTTCAGAATTATAATGGTACAGGTTATATCCAAATAATCAGGTAAATAGTACGACATGCATGCTTCCAATGTGTCCATTTTTATAGACCCCTATACATTTTATGCTGGGATATAAATTAAGGTTTCAATTGCTGCTATTTGCTTCTTCTTTTGCCCAAGGTATTCTTTAATGATAAAATCTCTTTTCCAAAGCTGAGAATATATAAACAGCATTGGCACACTGTTTGTTTATTCCTTTATTAATGCAGAGATTTCCCTACTTATCATGAAGATTTCACATTTGTTTACAAATAAAATTATCATAATGCTGTAGGAGTGCATTGCCTACATATTCATTTCCATTAAATTTAGTTTCATTTAGTCTTGTATCTGGCAAACACAGGCTTTAATTCTCCAACTTCATCTTATTTTTATGTCTAATAAGGGAGGTATAGAAACATTCTGTGAATAAAAGTCCATTCACTGAGTATCCACCCACCTATCTTAATTTTTTTTTATTATTTTTCAGTTAAGTCTTGGGTAACATAAACTGTAGCTAGGCAACAGAGCCAGTAAAATATTTGTTTTAAATAAACAAATATATATACAGAAGATCCAATTATTAGAATTCTAATGTGGATAATTCTATCAATTTTAATTAGATTTTGGGGAAAAATAGCATGCAGTGGTAGGTTTTTTGTTTAGAAATTCCTGACACATAAGTAGACATTTTAGATAATTGTTTCTATGAGTGCAAATCATCACCTAAAATTAAACTGGTAAAATTCTATTACTTTGTGCATGAAGCTAAAACTTGTTATAGTTTTGATTTTGGTACTTGCATATTATCTCGGCATCATCTTTTAGCTACAATTTGTCAAAAGTGTTTTTAACTAGGTTTTTTTTTAATCCTGAAGCAGTCCATAAGAATACAAGTAGAAGAATCTTAATGAGGGACCTATGTAGCCCAATATTCTTTCATATATAGAGGCAAATCAAGTGCATTTGGAAACTATAGATGCATGAACAGGAGAGATAGTTCATTTCTATTGTTGCTTTTCAGGAGTTGATAATTAAGCCATGATGTCATAATTCACAAAACATTCTAATGGTTCCTATTACTGCTGTTGCCATGCCTGGAAGACAGAATTACAGTGGAAACACCAAATGTAAGAAACATGAATATTGAAATGCTTACTACATGGGAAAATGAAATAAATCAGCCACATCAGCAAATTGAAATGGATCGGAATTGAAAATTTTCAGCCAGAAGATAATATTTTCATGTTTAAGACATGCGCGGGGGGGGGGGGGGAGGAATGCTATTGTTTTCATGGCCAGAAGGATATAACAAAAACAAAAATTGGCTACACTTCAGTCAGTGACCAGGTAATATTAATCAGAATTCATGGATGGCCCTTTAATATGACAACCATTACATTTATGTTCTGATGCAAAAGAAGAGGAGGTTGATATGTTTGATATTCATTCAGAAATCAACAGAACTTGCAAGCAAGCTAAACTTCTTGTTGTTGGCAGCTAGAACACTAAAGTTGCTAAGAAAACATTTGGGCTTTGTGCTTAGGAAACTATTGTACAATATTCTTAATTTCATAGTATCTAAACAATTCTTAAGATTATCCAATGCAAATTCACTCCTACATAGAAAGAGAGATCCCATGTGTTCAAGCTAATTATAGAAAAGTTTGAGGAACAAGACATGTTACTGCAGATACATGCTGAACATTTGAGGAAATGAAAAAAATAAGTTAATATGTAATTAATTGATCATAGAATGGAATATCCCATGTTAATCTATGGAATATAAATCCCAGAAAATTTATTGTCCTCATACAAAATTTATGTACAGATCAGGAAGATACAATCTAGATGGGCCATGTCACAATAGACAAGTTAAAGACAAAATGAAATTGTCTAATTTGTCTTTAACAATTCATCCTATACGCTAAATATAGAGAGAGGGAAGCTGGATTAAAAGATGACTGTGGTTTTAAAACTGGAGGAAGAAACATCAATAACCTGTGCTATGCTGATGACACTATTCTGGTAGTTGAGAATAAATGATCTGGAAGCTGTAGTAATGAAAGTAAAGAAGACCAAACTAATCACAACAAGTACAATAATCAGTCTTAGAACTGACAATGAAGGTATTGAATTGGTGGACAGCTTCTGCCTTATCAACTATCAATGGTAATGGATGCTGAAGTCAAAAGTAGGTTGGAGACCAGCACTTGGAGAAAGAACAACTGCTTTGGAAAAGTTATTCAGTTTCCACGATATATCTATATGTAGAAAAATCAAATCATGCAGGCAATAGTTTGCTCTGTAACAGTCTGTTGAAGTAAAAGTTGGACTTGGAAAAAGCAGGATAGAAAGAGTATTGATACTTTTGAATATTGAAGTCGGAGAAGAGTTTAGAATATTGTTGATAGCCTAGAAAACCAATCAGAGAATAAATCAACCTTGAATTCAGATCCAAGGCTCACATTACAAAATTTTGGACCCATTATGCAAAAACCTAGCTCAGAGAAAGTTGTAATATTGGGAAATGTAGAAGGAAAAAAAGATGCCAGCAACAGCAACATAGATATATTTGATTATAGTAATAATGGGTGCACTATTGGAAGACCTGAAGGACAAGACAGGGAAAAGACCATCCTGGGGGGAAAATTCTTAAAAAATTATTGGTCTTTAAATATCAGCCCCAGCTTTATGACACATAATCAGTCAAAAAATCAAGTCTTCAGGTTTACCCATTAAAAAGCACAAGGAAAAAATCAGAAGGAAGAAAACATAATGCTTGATAGATGATAAGATTGTCCATTTCCTGTCACATAATGCCCCACCCCATCAATCTGCTATTTAACTTTTTACTCTCTGTACATAAATTCAAGATTTATCTGATTTCCTCTCAGACACCTCCCTTTTTTAAGACAAGATTGAACTTCAGAAATCTCCCTGCTGAAAGTTAAGGGAAGGTGGGGTTATTGCTTATAGCTGGATGGTGATAGATCTACCCATACAAAATTCAGCCTTCATGGCAAAATATCACCTCAGGATAGTAATGTTTTTTTTTTAAAAAAAAAAACCTCCAAAGTGAATCATGGTGTGATAGTGGTGGTGAATCATATTTTCTTTTTCATGCTTTCAGCTGGTTAATGATCGCAATAAAGTTATTTGAATATTGAATTTTTCATGCTGCTATCTTGATACCATTGGTCTTCGCCTCCGCCTTTTATATCTGAATCAATCATATGAATTATTCCTACTAATTAGTGAAAAGAAGATGATTCTTGATCATACAAGGATATAAAGAACTAAGAGCAAATAATAAGAATCATGAGGGAAGGGTCAATCACAAGGATCATTCCAGTCCAGTAGATTTTTAGCAGGGTTTCCAAGTATTATGTTGCCAAGCAGTATTTGTTATTTATTCTTGTCACCAAGGGGACATAAAGGAATTTGAAATTACTCAGAAACTATAATGAGTGCAGAATGGAGTAGTCAGTCTGATGTAAAAAGAGCATGTAGAAACCATATAATACAAGAATGGTACTTGTACTTTTAGTCTGAACCCCATCTACCTGCCTATTCAGCTCTGTCAAGAACACTACTCTATCTTTTATCTCCCTTTTTTAAAAAGTGGTTTGAAAAGATGGCTTTTTACTACATTACAGATAATAATTTACAATAATTACTGTCTAGTTTAATGGAACTGTCTGGATGGATGGAAGTTGTTTCCAATCATTCATGTTTCTCCCACTGTGCTTCCTTCCCTCCCTCCCTCCCTCCCTCCCTTCCTCCCTATCTATCTATCTATCTATCTATCTATCTATCTATCTATCTATCTATCTATCTATCTATCTATCTATCTACCTACCTACCTACCTACCTACCTACCTACCTACCTACCTACCTACCTACCTATCATCTATCTATCTATCTATCTATCTATCTATCTATCTATCTATCTATCTATCTATCTATCTATCATCTATCTATCTAGATGTATTAGCCTCTCAATTCCTAATTTTAACATTAGAAATAGAGGAATAATCATAGATAATCTTGAAAAAGACATTTCTTGTAATGTGAGAGTATTTCTGGCCAGAAAATCCAAAAACAAAGATTCAAAGCTCAAGAGATTTTAACAACTGCATATACTCTGTGTCTTAAAGATAAATAAAACTGATACAGGTGAAAAAATATTGAGATTCACCCACTTTAAACAAATTTATTATGAAATAAATTAATACAATTTTAACATTAACACAATTAAGCGAGTCAAGAGATATTTCACGAGAAGAATTTTCCACTTCACTGCTCACAACAGAATACCTTATGTTACCAGACTTGAAATTTTGGGCTTAGACAACTTAGAACTATGCCGCCTTCAGTCTGACCTAAGCGTAGTACATAAAATTATCTACTACAATGTTCTACCTGTCAATGACTACTTCAGCTTCAACCACAACAATACACGAGCACACAATAGATACAAACCTAAGGTAAACTGTACCAAACTTGATTGCAGAAATATGACTTCAGCAATAGAGTGGTCAATGCCTGGAATGTGTTATCCGACTCAGTTGTTTCTTCCCCAAACCCCCAAACTTTAACCTTAGACTGTCTACTGTTGACCTTACCCCATTCCTAAGAGTCCTGTAAGAGACATGCATAAATGCACCAAGGTGCCTACTGTCCCTGTCCTAACAACCCCATTTATTCATATCCATTTCATGTATTCATAATCTTGTATATACTTATATCTATTATCTTATACATGTTTGACAAAACAAACAAATAAAATAAATAAATAGAAATAGAAAGAAGAAATTCTGGTCTAGGTTTAGAAGGACAAAATAGTCAACCATCGTTTCATTTTTGTCTTAGTACATGGTATGATTGATATAATCATACAATCATAATAATTTTAGAATAAAATTTAAACATTTGATCTAGCCAATAGTCGAATGAAAATGAAACAAGAGAAAGCTTGCTTGAAAGCAACATCCATTTAGGAAGGAAAGAAGGAAGGAAGGACCTTTCTATAGTTTATAATCTTTGTTTCAATTTTCTTTATAAAATATACGGTATGTGATTTACATATTACATATCAATTTCTACATCAAATTTTACAGTTCTAAAGGAACAAGATGTTTGTGTGTGTTCGTGTATACACATACTCACACACACAGAAAGAGAGAGAGGAAGAGAAAGATTTTTAAATATATAGTATATATGTACATGTCTTCATGAAGGATCCAAATTGCCTATATGGCAAGGAAACAGAACAGAACACAGACAAAGGGACCAATCTAAAGCTACTTCATTTTTCTATTCTCTTTCTCCCAAGAGAAATGACAGTATCAATAAGAATACCACTGGACCAGATATGTACCTACAATGATTTAAAGTCTTTAAACATTTCTCATATAATATATATATATATATATATACATATATATATATATATATACATATATATATATATATATATATATATATATATATATATATATATATATATATATATATATATATATATAGTCTCCCTTTATTTATTTATCAGCACAAATAACACACACACACACACACACACACATATTATATATATATATATATATATATATATATATATATATATATATATATATATATAATATAAATATAAATATAAATATATATAAATATATATATATATATATATATATATATATATATATATATATATATATATATATATATATATATATATATATATATATATATATATATATATATATATATATAATATATAATATATATGTGTGTGTGTGTGTGTGTGTGTGTGTGTGTTATTTGTGCTGATAAATAAATAAAGGGAGACTAGTATAGATCTATTTCAAGCTATTTAGCTCTCATCAGCTAGCCATACCCTTACTGGGATTCAAACCTGGGTATTGCTAGCTGATGAGAGCTAAATAGCTTGAAATAGATCTATACTAGTCTCCCTTTATTTATTTATCAGCACAAATAAAACACAAATATAACAAAGGGAACAGTAAAAATATTGGGTTTCTGTCGTGATGGACTCTTGTGACGAGCCGATTGACAGAGAATGGAAACAGTTAGCTTCCTCCCATAATTGGGGCATACCAGGGGTTGTGACTTATATATGTGTGTGTGTGTGTGTGTGTGTGTGTGTGTGTGTATTGTGCAGCACCACAAAGTCGAAGTGACCGTACAATCACATTATATACAAATAATCTGATCCAGTAACTGTTACCCTACTTAATTCATTAGCTATCCTTCTATCCAATCACATTATTTACAGTTTGTTCCAGTCTTGTCACCTTGCCTTATACCAATAATAGAATCTGTTCCAGCTTCAAAATATTCCAATTCCCTTTTATTTTTTAGTTCAAGGGTGAGCCTATCTGCTTCTGCAAGGCCAAAATTTTTCTAAGTATATCTAACTCTGGTTGTGTATTTTCTTTTTTCCAATACTGCACATAAGTTATAGACGCTGCAGTTAGTACATGTATAATTAGATAAAGCACATCTTTCTTATACCCCTCCAGTATTATGCCTATGTGAAAAAAATTCTGGTTTGAACAAAATTTGATCTCCCACCATTTGTTCCAACAATGATTGTATCATTTTCCAGTATGTTTTTGCATCATTGCATGTCCACCACATATGATAAAAAGTGCCTGGGTTTTTTTTTCACTTCCAATAATTTGGGGCCAAATTTTTAAACATTTTGGAGAGCCATGCTGGAGGAAGATACCATTTGTAGAACATCTTATAGAGATTTTATTTATAAACCGTGGCCATTGTTAGTTTCCAATTAAATATCCAAAGTTTTTCCCATTTAGCCAAATCCACATTATTACCAAAAATTTTCACCCAAGTGACCATAGTTTCTTTGACATGTTTTTCCTCAAGTTAATATTCCAGCAAAAATCTATACAGCTGTTTGATCAACCTGTCTTCTGTCTCTATCAGAAGTTTATCTAATACTGTGTAATCTTTGATAATACCCTTCTTTTTCCTATCCTGTGCAAACCTTGATTATATCTGTAAATAAGACCACCATTCTAGTTGTACCCCTTGTGATGTCAATTCTTGTCTAGTTTTTATCTTCCCCTGTCTGTTCAATAACTCTTTGTATGTAACAATTTTTTCCATGTAAATTAAATTTGGATGTATGTATGCTTCCATTGTAGATAGCCCAATGGGTATTTCAATATAGTGGTTATGTTTAATTTTCTTCCAAAATAATAACAGGGACTGTCTGATGTAGTGTCTATGAAAATATTTATATGAAGATCCTTTTTTATACCATAGGAAGCATGCCATCCTGCTTGGAGGTCATGATTTGATTAATCTTTTATTTCTCAACATTATCCATTATTTTAACCATGTCAGAATGGCCACAGTATAATAAAGTTCCCAATCTGGTACACCAAATCCTCCTTTTTCCTTAGTATCTTGCATAGCTTTGAATTTTATTCTTGGTTTTTTCCCCTGCCATATAAATTTAGAAACCAATTGATTTAAAACCTTAAAAAACCTTTTTCTAATTTAATGGGAATGTTCTGAAAGAGAAAAAGTAAATTTTGGTAGTACATTCATCTTTATCACTGCGATCCTAACCATCAGGGACAATTGTTGGTTTTTCCACCTTTCTAAGTCTTGCTTGGTTGTATTGATAAAATTAATATAGTTGTCTTCTTTGATGGACACACATTGCTGATAAATGTATACCTAGAATTTCATTTTTTTGGCAATTTGAATACTCAATTTCTTCATTAACTCCTTTTTCTATTGGGATGTCATATTTTTAACCAACATTTTAGTCTTTGTCATATTTATCTTTAGACCTGCTACTTTCCCATACTCTGACAATTCCTCAATAAGTTTCATACCAGACTTTAAGGGATCCTATAATATGAAAACTAAATTGTCCGCGAAAGCCTGTAATTTAAATTGTTCCTTTTTAATTTCTAGTCCCTTTATCTGTTCCTCTTTCCTAGCTAGAAATTCTAGAGTTAATATGAACAGCAGCAGGCAACCTTGTCTTGTACTTTTCTGTATTACTATACTTTGCATTAATTCACCATTAATTATTACGTTGGCTTTTTGATTTGTATATATTGCTCTGATCGTGTTTATAAACGTATCCCCAAATTCCATGTGTTCCAATTGTTGATGTAAAAATTCCCAGTTCACATTGTCTAATGCCTTTTGGGCATCGAGAAAAAGTAGCGCAACCTGGTCTTTAAACATTTCTTAGTCTAGTTTCTTACAAGCACTTTTTGATGTTCCCTGCTGTGCTTCAATTACTTTAATCCTCATGGAAGCTAGCATGATTCCACTGGAGGCAAGAATCTTCATTTGCTGACTCTCTTCTTAGTTTTGGTACCTGCTTTCTAGCTTAAATGCTGGCCCCATTAATTCTCCTTGATGGCGTTTCATCAAGGTACAATACCTTGATATATATGCACAGCCATATACACTGCTCAAAATAAATAAATAAAGAGAACACTTAAACAACACAATGTAATGCCAAGTCAATCACACATCTGTGAAATCAAACTGTCCACTTAGGTAGCAACACTGATTGACAATCAATTTCACATGCTGTTGTGCACATGGAATAGACAACAGGTGGAAAGCATAGGCAGTTAGCAAGACATCCCCAATAAAGGAGTGGTTCTGCAGGTGGTGACCACAGACCACTTCTCAGTTCCTATGCTTTCTGGCTGATGGTTTGGTCACTTTTGAATGCTGATGGTGCTTTCACTCTAGTGGTAGCATGAGATGGAGTCTACAACCCACACAAGTGGCTCAGGTAGTGCAGCTCATCCAGGATGGCACATCAATGCGATCTGTGGCAAGAAGGTTTGCTGTGTCTGTCAGCGTAGTGTCCAGAGCATGGAGGCACTACCAGGAGACAGGCCAGTACATCAGGAGACATGGAGGAGGCCATAGGAGGGCAACAACCCAGCATCACGGCCGCTACCTCTGCCTTTGTGCAAGGAGGGACAGGAGGAGCACTGCCAGAGCCCTGCAAAATGACCTTCAGCGGGCCACAAATGTGCATGTGGCTGCTCAAATGGTCAGAAACAGACTCCATGAGGGCAATATGAGGACCCGACGTCCACAGGTGGGTGTTGTGCTTACAGCCCAATACCGTGCAGGATGTTTGGCATTTGCCAGAGAACACCAAGATTGGCAAATTTGCCACTGGTCCCTGTGCTCTTCACAGATGAAAGCAGGTTCACACTGAGCACATGTGACAGATGTGACAGGGTCTGGAGATGCCATGGAGAACCTTCTGCTTCCTGCAACATCCTCCAGCATGACCAGTTTGGCAGTGGGTCAGTAATGGTGTGGGGTAGCATTTCTTTAGTGGGCTGCACAGCCCTCCATGTGCTCACCAGAGGTAGCCTGACTACCATTAGGTATTGAGATGATATCCTCAGACCCCTTGTGAGACCCTATGCTGGTGCGGTTGGCCCTGGGTTCCTCCTAATGCAAGACAATGCTAGACCTCATGTGGCTGGAGTGGGTCAGCAGTTCCTGCAAGATGAAGGCATTGATGCTATGGACTCACCCACCTGTTCCCCAGATCTGAATCCAATTGAGCACAACTGGGACATCGTGTCTCGCTCCACCCACCAACACCATGTTGCACCACAGACTGTCCAGGAGTTGGGGGATGCTTTAGTCCAGGTGTGGGAGGAGATCCCTCAGGAGACCATCTGCCACCTCATCAGGAGCATGCCCAGGCATTGTAGGGAGGTCATACCGGAACATGGAGGCCACACACACTACTGAGCCTCATTTTGACTTGTTTTAAGGACATTACATCAAAGTTGGATTAGCCTGGAGTGTTTTTTTCCACTTTAATTTTGAGTGGAACTCCAAATCCAGACCTCCATGGGTTGCTAAATTTGATTTCCATTGATAATTTTTGTGTGATTTTGTTGTCAGCACATTCAACTATGTAATGAACAAAGTATTTAATAAGAATATTTCATTCATTCAGATCTAGGATGCCTTATTTTTGTGTTCCCTTTATTTTTTTGAGCAGTGTTTTTATCATTTTTTAACAATATCTATTAACAATTACCTATTTAACAATCCCCCAATTTCTATGATGGACAAGTGGTCTATTTTTTACTCACAAATTTATAGCATATGTGATTAAAAATTCCTATCTGCAGAAATGTTCATCTGAAGATGTAAAGTGCCTTACTTGTGGGGGTAGGGGACTGCCTTATGAGGTTTCTTTATTCATTTATCCTACTATATTTATCCTACCTTTTTTTAAAAAAACATACTTTATATTGTTTTACCCTATTTTATTCAATTTTCCTCTTGCTCTGGTTTTAAGTTTAAAGTTTTTGATTTCCTGCGACTGTTACACTATTTGGTTGTATTTGGTCAGTTCTGAATTTTTCTTTTCTTATCTTGCTGGTCATGAACTGTACTTGAATACATTTTGAATTTGAATGCTCTCACTATCTTTGAGATTATTTTATTCCCATGTGTGTGTATATTAAAAGCAAAAAGCAGCAGAAAAATATACTAAACATGAAGGATTTGAGGGTGTAAAGGGAACCAGTTGCTTACATTCATGCATTCCCCCCCCCCCCGTATCATTATGAAAAAAAGATTGAATATATTATTGGACTGGATTAGCTATCAAAATAAGAAATTTTGCAGATAATTTTAATGCAGCTCATTATAATTGGAAAACAAAGGCATGAAGGTGAGAAAAAGAGACATCTCTCCAACAACCTTAAAATATGCTTAATGCTGTTGATATTGTATGCCTGGTAGAAAGACAGCTAAGATCCCACATACTATTCTAATTGGGGCTATTTTTTATTTTCTTTCAGAATTTGCAAAGCTGTCTGCATCTATTTCCTCCCTTATTAGATAAATTTGTTCATTTTTCTTCAGAGGACAAGATTCCCTAGTTGGTCCCGACTCTGATTTCCCTCTCCTAAACATACATATTAATTGGATTAAATGAATATAAGACTAAATTGTAATATATATATATATATATATCCCTGGAGTCATCTGGAAAAGACCATTCTGTGAACAGGACCTTCCAAAGTCAATTTGATCAATGATTTTGAATAAGTATAATAAATTCAGTTTTCCCCAAATAACCAGCTGGAAATTACATAGATACAAATACAGGTTCCTTTCCTCAGTTATTACTTTTATCAGTCAGTGCAAGGCAATATCTTCTGTATGCAGAGGAGGTGATTTGCCTTTTCTTCTCCTGTTGCTTCGTCATTTTTTTCCCTGGCATGCCTATGTTTGCTATGTAATTAAAATATTGCTGTAATACTGTTTAGTACATGAGTACAGCCTTACACTAATAGTACTGATCAATTAATCAACCAAACAACCAACCAAACAACCAAACAACTAACCAACCAGCCAGCCAGCCAGCCAATAATAGATCCCAAGCATGCTCATAAAAGCAACAACTGATTCTTCATGAAATATAGTAATGAAGATTCATTTATTTCTGTATTCTAATTTTATATACAAAGATAAGTCATTCAAACACAGACTTAGTGTAATGCAGTGATTAAGGTGTTGGATTTAGTAGCAGGGATATTTGGTTTGCAGCCACACTTAGCCACGAAGAGACCTGGAGTGGCAGACCTTAAGTCAACCTACATCACAGGGTTGAAAAGAGTTGAAAAGTTCTGAGCTCCTGAAGGGAAGATCTCTATATCTCTAACAAAGAGGATGCCCAGTTAAAAGATGTGACTTGGCATCCACGGATTATGAATTAGTGCCAAATTGTGCATATAGTCAGTGGGGCATTCCAATGCTGGGCAGCTATCACTGGCAAAGTTCTCGGTGTAATTACAGAAGGCAGTATCCAATTAGTGGTTTTCATCATTGAGAGAGGAAAGAACAGATTTGTAGCTCTTTGGGAGCCATCAGAAACTCATAAAGGAAATTGGAGACAACATGGGATTTGCAGAAAAAGAAGGGGGGGAAGTCATTGCTCGAATGAAGCTCATCTGTGGGATGCTGTTTTCTGCTCATTCTTTTAAGGACAACTGTTGGATTGACGCAAAACAGAGCCTTTTAGAAGAGGCGAAGAACAGATTTTAAGCAGTTATGTGATATAGCATGGACATTTATAAATCAGCTCTGAGGTCAGCTTAAAAGGCCGAAGACAGAAAAGAAAATTGACAATTGAGGTCCAAAATCATTCCTTAAAACATTGAGAGAGTTGTTTTTTTCCCCCTGAGGGATGATTTAGTTTCTGAGGGAACTAAAATGGGCTTAATAAGAAAAGGATGTTGGGGATGTCATAGGAGGCCTATATTGTTTGAAGAGAAACAATTTTAAAAAATCTTTGCAACTCTTCAGAAGCAAAAAAAATATTTTCCACGATTTTTGAAAAAAAAAACTTTTTAAAAAAACATTTGCCTGATTGAGACAATACTACTGTAATACTCTTTTGAATTGAGCTTTCCATACAGTTTTGTTTTTGTTTTGGAAACAGTATGGAGCTGATTTATGACTGCATTCTCATTTTTTTTAAAAAAAACGTCGCAGTCTAGCTGCTTGCCCTTGATGTCCTCTTAGTCTCTGATTCAACTATTAACTAGGTCCGCTCTACTTCCAAAACAAGACATATTTACTTATTTATCTATAAAAATTATATAGTCATTAATCTCTATATGAGACTCTGGACAGGTCATAAACAATTAAAAATGGGGTAAAAAGATCAAACCAATACAATAAAAATGTTAAAAATATGTTATAAAGTCACATAAAATAAAATATCAATTTGGCTGATACAAGGTAATCTACATACTTAACAATCAACGTAGCCACCTCTACCACAAATCCCCATCCTCATGGGCAGAATCAAAGTTTAAACCCTTGCTTTAAACCATTTTTTTCAAAACTGACAACATTAAGATCTGTAGACCTCATCTCCCAGAATACATGTTGTTTGGGAAATTTTGGAATTTGAAGTCCACACATTTTAATGTTGCCAAGTTTGAAAGATACTATCTTAAACATTTAACCAGGAACTGATATATTTGTCTAAGCATTATACAACTAGGACAAACATATGGAGAAGAGAGATTGAGAATGTGTTCAAAGGTTGAGGCCAACCAGCATCCACACTAAGAGTAAGTAAAACCAACTACTAACAACAATAACAAAAATCATTTTTAAAATTCTTTATTTCATCAGTTTTGACAGAATGTTGCATGCTGGATGAAGTATCAATCTTGATTGTGTTGATAAGGATTAAATATTTTCCTGCAGTAAAACATTGGAAGGGGGAAACGGCTAATAAATTCCAGAGTAATTGGAAGTAGACTATTAATATCTCCTGCACAAACAATTGGTGGTCTTTTTAAAATCTCTATGTTTGAGATAGATAATCATGTAAATAGTGACTGTAAACTGTATTGAGCAGGAAGCCTGTGCAGCACCCTTGGGAAGGACATGGAATTGCCTTACTGGATAAAAAAAACTTGAAGATTTTATACACAATAAAAATCTATTTCTTTTTCTATTATGTAAGTATGTCTGTGGATTTGGAATCAAAGAAACTGGATGGAAAGAACTTTTTCCCAGCTTGTTACAAGAGACAAAATAAGTACAACTTTTCAAAAGTGCTGGGATTCAGCTGAGTGCCCAAACTCTTGCAAAAGTGGACTTTGGTCTATCCTACTTCTTAGAATGTCTTTTAACATGCTATGCCATGACCCTTAAGTGGAGAGAAGTTACATGCTCCCTCTTTAGATTGAGGAGGATATGTTTTCCATTTCACTTCACTATAGCTGTCTCCTTTCCCAGTCATGAAATTCTTCCACCCAAATCTCATAAGCTATTTGTCAAAGCTCACAAATTATGTGGGAAGGGGATTACTTTATTATAATCATGATACAATACTGTAATTGTTAACTTTTATTTCAGTTAGGCAGAAAACAACATAAAACTGAGATTATGACAAAAAGGACATTTTTGCATTAAAAAAGTAAGTCTTTGACATTTTAATGTTGTGTAGATATTTTTTTCCATGCACATCATTTTATAGCACAATGGACCTCTTTAGCCAGAGGTAATAAGGCTAATTTACATTTCTAAAATGTTCTTTGAGAAATGTTGTGCACGGTTATGATGAGTATTTGTTTTTTCTAAAAGACAACATCCATCCATCCATCACAATTTTTGTACCCTCATCAGTCTTTGTAGACTCTGCTTGGTTGGAAGAACACTAAGCAATACCAGTACTGTAGACTATAAACTTAAAAAATGCTTCATAGAAGAAATCAATAAGAAATCCATTTTGTAATTTTCTCAAGAAACCAATATGGGTTATCTTTGTGGTTATTGTGAAGCTCATTTGATTTAAGGAAAGTTCTGGATGTGTTTTTCTAGGAATGAACATGTTCCTAAAGATTAATGGGAAGTTCAGAGATGTTTCTCATTCCAATTCTGGCATAATTTCTGATGGCAACTTTGTAAGAATGTCTATGAAGTTTCTCATTCATCCAGATCTTGGATGTCCCAAAGGTGCTTTTTTCAAAAGGCAGCTGGATATTCTTGTTTCTATTTCAAGACATTTTGCTTTTCATCCAAGAAGCTTCTTCAGCTCTGACTGGATGGTAGGGAATGGAAGGGTCTTTGCAGACAGCTAGTCATTTGCATTTCTTAAAGAATTGTTGAGACCACTTGGAGGTTTGTCTGTGTCCAAGAATGAACACCCTTTAAATGGTGCGGGAATATGAATGGATTTCCAGAAAAATTGCAGACTGCAGGAACCATTTGTGCTTCAGTTTGAGATGCAGACAACACAGACTCTTCCCCAACAGCCTGCATCTGTGTTTAACAGTGAAGGAACACATCCATAGAAAGCACAGCTCAACGCAGTCCTTTCAGTTCCAAGAAGGTTATTTTTACTACTCAGGTGACCAAGGATAAAACAAAGCTCCAAGTGGCCTCAATGATTTTCTAAAAGAATGCAAATGACTAGCTGTCTGCAAAGAATATAAATCCTTCCATTCTGCACCATCCAGTCACTTCTTGGATGGGAGGCAAAACTTCTTCAAAGAAAAACAAGAAAGTCTAGTTGCCTCTTAAAAAAGCATCTTTGGGACAATTTGGTAAGATTTTGTAATTGCACCTCCAATGCTCCAGTGTTCTAGATTTCCTTACCTAGTCTCTTTCCTCTGAGAAAATATAGCAACTATTTCCTTCATTATATTTATAAGCAGGACTCTGAATATTTTGGAGTAGAACAGCTAAGTAAAAAGCCACACCCACTAAAATAAACAACCCCTTTTAACTGAAAAAATGTAAAGCATAATAACAGAGAAAGAGAGCATTCTGCAGATGCAAAGAACCTGCTAATTTTGCTTAAGGTTTTGAAACATACATAAACGAACAAAGCTCAGTTGCCTAATCTGCCCTTTTAACAGTCTTGCTTGTTTCCATTTGCATTGATAAAAGAATGCTAAAGATCATACATCAATCTTCTCTTGCTCTCAAAGCATAAGAAATCCTTTACCTTGAGCAACAATAGGCAGGGGATGCAATTACAACTAGAAAGGAAGGGCCCAAGTCAGTGGTGGGATTCAATCCACCTAACAACTGGTTCACCGGAAATGTGAGTGTGCACACATGTTCATGCATACAGCTTTTGCGCATGCGTGGCTTCCACCATGTGGCAAGGGTCGACTGAGCAGCCTTTTGGGGTCTGCTCCACTCCATCTTTGCTTTCCGAGGCAGTGGCTGCTTTTCTCTGTTGCTGCTCTTGCTAGAGAGAAAGAGAGTCTCTTGTGCAATTTAGCAGCTATAAACCATCACTTTCCTCTAAGTCCCAGTGGTGGGTTGCAGGTGGTACGCCCCGGTACGGATGTATCAGTGCCTGCCCGTAGCACCGGGTACCATTCTGGTATGGTGTTCTGGAAGCCCCCCCCCCCGCCCGAGCTCCTTATCTGTATTTGAGCTCTTTGGAGCTCCCATGCACATGCACGGAGTGCATGGCACCTGCGCGACGCTTCACTGAGCAGCTGGAGGCTCGCGGAGGCATTGCAAGAGGTAAGGACGCATGCATGTGCTGTGTGCGTGTGCACATGTGCTGCGCACATTCATGTGGTGGACGTTGGGCCCCATTGCAACAGGATCCAGAACCCACCACTGCTAAGTCCCATCCAGAATGCACACAGTGTAGAGAAGCAGGGCAAGGCCAGAGCTGGGGAATGATGCACTCCCCAACCTGGGCAAAGTGGGCAGTGAGTGGGTGGCAGCTATGGGGAAAGGCTGGAGCTGGAGGAAGGTGCATTCCCTAACCTGGCTGAGGTGGGCAGTGAGTGGACATGTGGCTCTGGGGCAAGGCCGGAGCAGGGGAATGGCATGTTCCTGGGCCCTGACCCAAAGGGTGAGCGAGTGGCATGCTTGCCTTTGGTGAGCAGAACAGGTGAAGCACAGAGATTAGCTGGTCAGTCTGGACCACGTAGTGAAGAAAAGATAATATATTGTTGTCTTCCGGGTGCAATTCAAGGTACTAATTATGACCTTTAAAGCGCTCCATGGCTTAGGCCCAGGGTACCTGCGAGACCACCTACTGCCACTGCTAGCCTCCCATCGTCCAGTGCGATATCACAGAGGTGGCCTCCTCAGGGTACCGTTGGCCAGACAGTGTCGGCTAGTGACCCCCAGGGGGAGAGCCTTCTCTGTGGGAGCACCTTCCCTCTGGAATGAGCTGCCCCCGGAGCTTCGTATAATCCCCGACCTCCAGTCCTTCTGACGCACCCTAAAAAGTTGGCTTTTCCAGCAAGCCAGCCTGACCTGAACAAAACAAAATAAATTATTGATCACTGTTAATTTTAATTCAATTTTTTTAAAAAAAATGTCATTGTCAATTTTAATTGGGTTTGGGATATTCTATTATTTTTTTAACTTTTGTATTATGTGTCTCTTTTAATTGTTGTACGCCGCCCTGAGTCCTTGGGAGAAGGGCGGCATATAAATCTAATAAATCTCAATCTCAATATAGGGTAGGTCGAGGCGGGGCAGTTGGAGTTTGCTGATGGTCAATTTTACCAGTTCTCTAAACTGCGCAAAAACATAACAACTGGTTCACCTGAACCGGTCTGAACTGGCTGAACCCCACCCCTGGCCCAAGTCTATAATACATGAAACTGTTGAGTCTTTGAAGAGTCTGAAGGAATTGTTGAATTAAAGGATAAGGGTTGTAGATTTTTCCCAAAGAAAATGGGGAAAATTGGGATTGTCTAAACACTAAGTCATGTCGTGCTTTGCATGTTTGTGGCTTTGCATTTTCTTTGAAAACTGCCATTATAGTTTGCAAATTTCAGATAGTATTTTAGCATTATGTGCAATTATGTGAAACCATTGTGGTCTGTTCAATAAACAGCAGATAAGCAATCCAAAGCTAAGTGAAGTGCATGAACTAATCTTAAAGCTAATAGTCAGACAATTGATATTTCCCCTCTGATGATGCATAATAGCACTTTGTCAGAGTGATCCCTCCCACTTCTTGACTAGAAACAAGCAACATATGTTTTTAGAAGGTCTCCTTTGGGAACTTCACCCTCCCCTCAAAGTTTCTTTTTGCACTTTTTTACTGTTCACTGGATTTAAGAGACTGGGGAAACAAAGTGAATGTAAGATTTGGCAAGGCTTTTATATACATTAACTTTGTCACTCACTTGTGGAATTTAAGATAGTCAAGCAATCTCTGGAATGTAGGGAAATGTTCTATTTTTAGGTTGGAGGGTCTTTTTTTTCCTTTTGATGTTTATATTTTAGCTGTCTGAGTGGTAGAACGGTCTTGGTGTTAGTAATTTAATGGACCTTATTCCATTCCTTGTATTTTAAGAGAAGAGTTTCAGTGCCAGGAACTAGACTTAATGCTTTAGCTTAGCTTTTCACTTTCAAGTAGAATGCAGGAGTTAGTCGAATGGAAGACAGATTATTTTGTTTGGTTTTGTTCTGTGCATCAATCCAAATATAGTCCAGAGGGTTGCTGAGAAGAGATCAAAATCACCCACTTAACCTTTTGGCTGGCTCCCATCAGCTTTAGCTACTGCATCCTTTTTAATTTGAGCCATTTTTATTCTGCTGTTTATGGCCCATGAAAGGAAAACAGAATGATACAACAAAAAAGGAACCGATCCAGGGACAGAAAAGCTTACAGAGCTTTTTAAAATATTAATTTGGAAGAAGATGAAACAAATGTCCGGCATTTTCATTGCTTGACATAAAGTGCCAGACTGATCTTTCTCTACTCTTATTTTTTTCCCTAGAACCTTCCTCTGGCTGATGAATGAGGCTAGCAGACATTTCTTTCTCAGGACAATAGTAAATTGGAAATGACAAGAAAGGCTGGGCCAAAGTTTCTTCAGCTTTTCCTTCTCTAGCTAAATCAAGTTTATCCAGGCCAAGAGCTTCTACATCAGCCTTCCCCATCAGTTTGTGCTGGATGACAACTCTCCTTATTTATATTCACTGAGGTCATAGGTCATGCTCCCTGGGGGCAGTAAGAGACTGAGAATTGAACAGCAACTTCTTAGGATAAACTAAGAGGAAGTACTGGGAAATATTGTATTGCCTTTTCATTATAGACAATTTGAGACATCAAAACTGAAGCTCATGGATTGAGTGTGGTATTATTTTCTTTTTTCATTCTATTCTTTCACAACTGTTCAGGGCACATGTTCAGCATGCAGCCAGGCTTTTGTAAATTCCCATTAATTCCTTTTCCCCAAGCTTTCTTCTCTGTTTGACTAACAAGGTTCTGCTTTTATAACTCTGATAGATCAGATGGAGGATTTCACTTCTGCAGTGAACCATGGCATTGTGATTTTAAGGTGTACTGTTGAAAAGAAGGATTGGAATAGCTTAATTTTTTTTATTGACTATCTCTATTGATATTTGCTGCCTATGTGCCCCAAGGGCCATGTTTGCACAGACATACCAACCTGTTCACACACTACTTTTTATGCATTCCAAATACTTTAGGTACCCGAGAACAATAACATTTCCTGATCTATCCATGATTCAGCTGCTGGTGGATTGGGAGATAATTTATTTATGGCTATGTGTTGTGACAGATTCACAACAGTCATAGGAGCATGATTTTACTTGAAATAAATCTATTAATTTATTGATACAGTTTTCCTAAAACGTGTTTGTATGTGTTTGAAAATTTGGTATTTAGAAAATGTAGAGAATCAGCATGAAAAACAGTCAGAACAAACAAAAAATTATGGAAGTTTAAAAACATTCTTATGATTTTTAAAAATATAAAATTGCCTCTGAAATAAAATCAGCATAATTTTATAATTTGAATTTCCAACTTTTACACTTGATCTCTTTATTAATGTTTATTTAAAAATATTGATCAAGACTAGACTAGATTTGTAAATAATTCCTTCCTTCTGTCTGTCTGTCTGTCTGTCTGTATGCATGTATGTATATGTATTGTATATGCATATCTATATATAAAATACATGTAATGCAGGTAAAGAAATAGATTGTGAATGTTAATTACATAAATAAAACACTATTGTCTGAAACCTTTTGTATGGCTCACTGACATTCTTCTGTACATTTTCTTAACCAATTCAATATTTAAAATTATACAGTTCTGTTTCAGCATTTTGCTAGGCATGAGGTTTTCATCTCATTGTTGATCTTTATCATATCCTTATAAAAAAAAATGTCAAGGATTTAGGTTGACTCTCAGTAAAATTCAGCAGAGTTTAAACATGAATCAAAACATGGCTGAATTAGCTAGATGCAGTGGTGGGTTTCAAAAAATTTTTGAACCTATTCTGTGGGTGTGGCCTCCTTTGTGGGAGTTGCTTGCTGGCCATGTGACCTGGTGGGAGTGGCTTGCCGGCCATGTGTTCTCTCTCTCTCTCTCTCTCTCTCTCTCTCTCTCTCTCTCTCTCTCTCTCTCTCTCTCTCTCTCTCCTTCCTTTTGTCTCTCTGTCCCTTTTTCCTTTTTTTCTTTCATCTCTCTCTCACTTTTTCTTTCTTTTTTTCTTTCTTTCTTCCTTTCTTTTTCTTTCTTTCTCTGTGTGAGTCTGTCTATCTGTCTGTCTGTCTGTCTGTGCGTGTGTGTGTCAATGGTGGATTTCAAAATTTTTTGGAATCTCTTCTGTAGGTGTGGCCTGCTTTCTGGTGGAACCTCTTCTAATTGGTTCGGTAGATTTGACGAATCGGTTCTACCGAACTGGTGCGAACTGATAGGAACCCACCTCTGGCTAGATGGATGATGACTTGAGAGCAGGCATTTGCACAGGTTGCTAGTTCTTTGTGAGCAACAATCAATATATGAATGACAAAACTATCTTTAATTGAATGAGTTGAATACCTGAATAGGGTCTGAATATTCCTAGACATAATTTTCATTCCTGGAAGTGATTTGCATAACAAGATAGATGAGCCACAACATCCTTGAAAATTCTTGTAAAAATATAAAAAATAACTGTACTTCAATTGCACAGCAACCTGGAAAATTAGACATTTGCGAACTGGTAGGGAAAGTAAGTGAATACCACCCCTTATCAGAATGGGTTGTGTCTCAACAAAGCAACAAATTGAACACACTTGTTTGTTTGTTTACTTATTTATTTACTTATTTATTTATTGCAATACACTTAAAATGGAGAAGAAAAAAAGGGAAATATATAATGATATATAAGCTATAATGGTGAATGCATATTTTTATTTTATATACATAATTCAGAACCAAATCCACATCTTTAAACAACATTACTCCAGCCAAAATATTGACAAACATATGAATATTAAATAACAGTAAGATGAAGGTAAGAGAAGGACATTTTATGTGCACTCCATCATTTTATACTTCCATCCCAATGAAGGTGAGAGCCAGTCTTTTTAAAACATTATCTGAAGTATCCAATTAGCACAAATAATCAACTGAATTGATATCAAGGTTAAAAAGCAAACAACAAACTCTTAAAATTTTTAAAGACCTTTAGCCTTTAGTTTGTTAACGTGGAGAATTCCAATTTTTTAATAAAAAGTAATCATCTAAAATACATTTCAGTACTGAGAGTGCTGAATCAAATTATGAAATTTGTTTACAAAATAACAGAAAAATAGAATATTATTCTATAAACATTGGAAGGGACCTTGGAGATCTTCTAGTCCAACCCCCCTGTTCAAGCAGGAAACCCTACACCATTTCAGACAAATGGTGGTCCAATCATTTCTTAAAAACCTCACCTGTTGGAGCACACACAACTTTTTTTAGTTGTTCCATAATTCAAATTCCTGTAGCAATAACTGAAAAAGATTCAACATTTGTTAGCAATTAGCTGATTGAAAGTATTAATGGACCTATTAGCTCATTAATCATTCCCTCCCCAAATCTGGTAATTTTCAGATTGGGATTATCTCAAAAAGAAAATGTATCATGTGAGTAACCAAGCAAATCCCAAAATTTCCAAAAATCAATGAAAACTAAATGAAAAAGAATTTTCCTATGACAGAGACAAACTTTTCAAAGAAACTTCTTGTTTCTACAAAACAAAAGATGAATGTAATATAAGCAAGACTATATTGCTGACAATAACTATGAACTGCCACTTGATATGAAAGGGCACAGGGAGACAGAATGGTTAAAAAAACAGGGGAGGGGAGCTTGCCTATTTGCTTTCCATTCCATTTTTATTGTTGGGTTAACCCTAACCCTAATGGCAACCACTGAAATACAACAAAAGCAAGGACTGATTGCTAGAACAACACGCAGAGAGAGGAATTATACTAGATCTGCTTTAGGAAATGTTTAAGCAACTGGCCAGTAAATTCATTGAATGACTTGATACTAAATTGACAGCTTTTGAAAAAAATGAATGAAAGAATTGTAAAAATGAAAGACAAGGTTAAGAAAATAGAAAGCTCTGTTAAACAAAAAATAGAGAAATTGCTGGAAATTCAAATGCAAGTGTTCAAGTTTCAAGTTTAATTTTATTTATAGGCCGCCCAATCCCGGAGGACTCCGGGTGGCTGGAGTGTCAGAGGAATTTATATAAACATTCCAATAGGTAGAACAGGAAACAGGAAAGGGATGGTACTGAACTAGACATTACAGATATAGATTTTTCCCCTAAACATTTGGCTTGTTTATGAATTACAAATGGTTAACATAGAATATAAATGGAACAATACTTTGCAAAAGAGAAAAATGTATTATTTGCTTGACTCCCTCACCTTTGTGGCAACCGCTGAGATATTGGAACACTGCTATCATGTCTCCCCTAATCCTTCTTTTCTTTAAACTAGACATACCCAGTTCCTGCAACCGTTCTTCATATGTTTTAGTCTCCAGTCCCCTAATCATCTTTGTTGCTCTTCTCTGCACTCTTTCTAGAGTCTCCACATCTTTTCTACATCGTGGCGACCAAAACTGAATGAAGTATTCCAAGTGTGGCCTTACCAAGGCATTATAAAGTGGTATTAACACTTCACATGATCTTGATTCTATTCCTCTGTTTATGTAGCCTAGAACTGTGTTGGCTTTTTTGGCAGTTGCTGCACACTGCTGGCTCATATTTAAATGGTTGTCCACAAGGATTCCAAGATCCCTCTCACAGTTACTACTATTGAGCAAGATACCACATATACTGTACTTGTGCATTTTGTTTTTCTTGCCTAAATGTAGAACCTTACTTTTTCCACCATTGAATTTCATTTTATTAGATAATGCCCAATGTTCAAGTTTGTCAAGACCCTTAAGATCATTCTGTACCAAGTCTATCTTCTGGAGTGTTGGCTATTCCTTGGTGTCATCTGCAGATTTGATGAGTTCCTATTTATCCCCTCATCCAAATCATTGATGAAGATGTTGAAGAGTACTGGGCTTAAAACAGAGCCTTGGGGTACTCCACTGCATACTTCCCTCCATGTAGATGCAGTTCCATTGGGGACTACACGTTGAGTGTGGATGAGCATGGTAGATTTCTTGGAGTGGAAGTTAATATATATAGAATTAAGACTTTGATACAGAGAATTTATGTCTCAAATAAAGACAAAGTATTTATTGTTTTATAAAAGACACGGAGAAATTAATAAATTTATCATAGGAAAATTGTTCTCTAATGAGGGATTGGAATGGAAGTAATCTCCCAACTACTAAATAGAATTTCTGAATACTACTTTTGAGAAAAAAATTACAATCATTCAAAGCAAATTACCAAAATTGTCTTTGATTCAATGGACAATTTAGGGTTGGTTGGTATATGGAGACAAAAAAAATGGCAATTCAAGAGAGTACATCTAATTTTTCTGACAGATGTACATCCTTTTCAAAAATAGACGTGATTTAGATTTCAAAGAATTTGACTGCTAAGGTTTCTAAAGAAGAGATATTACCAAATACTTTTTTGGATCATTATTCTGTGAGTTCGATTTATAAAAGAAAATCTAGTTCTTTTTGTTGGAGACTAAATGAAATGTTGCTATGGAAAAAAAGCAATAGTGGAGGACTATAAAAAGGAACTCAATGAATTTTTTAAAAAATAATTTAGATAAAGCCACTGATTACAAAGTGGTTTGGGATACAAGTAAAGCTTTTATTAGAAGTTATTTTATAAAACATAACAGTGAACTCAAAAAGAGTCAAGAGAAAATAAAAGGTACTTGGGATGTGATAAAGAAGAAAATAGAATTAAATAAATTTCCAGAGAAGTATTTCTCAACAAATTAAGATTTTATAACTCTAATTATCTACGCTAACTCTAAGATAAATAAAACTAAAAAATGAATTAAATAAAGCAAAAAAAAGAGTTTTCAAATGAACAGATGAAATTGCTGCCATATAAATTAGAAAAAGAAAAGAAATGATATTGAAATTACAAAAGGAAGTTTCTGCATTAATAAACAATGTGAATATACAAAGCAAAACAGAAAAGTAAAACAAAAAGCAACTTTATAAAATAAGTAAGAACAATTTACACTTCATAGAAAGTACAAAAATTATTAATGGAACAAATAAGATACAAAAAGGAACAAGACAGGATGTCGACTCTCCCCCTCACTTGTTTATTGGCACTTAATGTACTGAATAGAAATATAAGACAAGATGGAACAATTGAGGAAGTAAGATTAAAAAAGAAATTGAAAATAATTTTGCAAATGACTTCGTGTCAGTTCTGGAAGATCCTTTAAAAGAATTCAAATATTAATGGGCAAATGAAAAGAATTTGGTGTATTAGTAGGTTTCAAGATTAATAAGTAAAAACAAAGAAGTTAACAAAAACATGAAAATAGAAAGTCAAATAGAATCTATGAATATAATAGGTTTTGAGATTGAGATGGTAAAATATCAGGGTATCGCTATGAAAAATATGATTGGTATGTTATTTCAAAATAACTATGTTAAGACGTGGAATGAAGCTTAACAGACATGTTAAGAAGTGAGAAACTACATTGTCCTTGTTGAAAAGAATTTATGTGCTAAAAATGGATGTCTTGCCTAGAATGGTGTTTTTGTTTGAGACAATACCTGTCTTGACAATTGATGTACCATTTAAACAGTGGCAGTAGGTTATATCTAAATTTGTGTGACAGGGGAAAGTTAAATATAAGTTGTTCCAAGATGCAAAGGAAAGAGGAGGATTAGGCCTACCTAATAAAATATAAAATGATAGGCAAATCTATATAATTTTCTGTGTTACAGTCTCTATTACTTTCTCTTGTGAGGCAGGAATATATTCAGCTGTCAACTGTTCTTCAACTACAAGAAGCCATTTCCCTATAAATGACAGGAATTGATCCTTACCCTGACTGTAGTTTCTCCCTAAAATGTCTCCCTTTTTCCAGTTTTCCCTACCCTAACTTGTGGGACATGGTTACCTAAATGGGATAAGCTTCACATAAGTGAATGATGATGAAGTCTTCAATGCAGCTTCTATCAATGTTTCACTCACAATCCTGTTCAGGATATCATTACAGTTTTGGAGGAGCTGCCAAGGAGAAGGATGCAGAAATGCCACCTTTTACCAACACTTTTCTGCCTGGACTTTTACAACACCTTGTCAAAAAAGAAGTATGAAAGAAAACTGCTTTCAAAAGCCAAACCAATTAGTTCTGAAGGTGGAAGACACTACATTCAATTCTTGAATTTCAAAGTGAAATCTAACCATAGATCTTCCACCCAATCAATTTCATCATCTACAAGTCCATAGAAAATGCATATAACTAATTAGAACCTGCTGTTGAATAGTCTTGATTGAGGAACCCAGGATGAATCAAAATTGCTCTTCTGCTTGGCTGGGGTTGAGAGGAGAGAATAGTAATGACTAGAAATATATATAGAGAGAGACATTAACTAATTACATATTTGCATGATAAAATGGCACTGGAGTTTTGCCAGCTTTATAGTTCTTTATTGTATTTTTTTTTCAAAAACCAAAATCCTAACAGAACACATTTAGTCAAGAAATTTGAAAAAGCTTCAAAAGATACTTGCTGATCTCTTGCCAATTTTTTCCACTTAAACATATCTGGTAAGCCTTGCACTTCCCCAACAGTCAGTTTGGAGTTTTAAAGTTTGGGGGGGGGGGGGGACCAAGAGAGAAGACTGAAATTATATATGTGTGTATTTTTTTCCAAACAGATAATCTCATTCCCCAAATCTGGGTGGTTTGAAACATTGTTATCTAGTTCATTATACTGTCTAGTTATGATTCATATAGCCCTCTTTTAAATGTTTCTCTCTCTCTGTGTTAATGGCCCAAAAACAAAAACAAAGGAGATATTTTTGATGAATAATCTATATCTATAATTTTTCTTTTTCAATTAATATGAGAAAAATAAATATCCTCTTTAGAACTAATGAAAAATACAGAAATATCTATGCATCAATTTTTTTTAATCTAGATCATTTCCTCCTTTTTGTTGTTTTCTTCTTTTTCTTCATTTTTAGATATCTCTTTTCACATTCATCTTGAACAACATCTTTAAATTCATTCCATAAGATTACGCAAGATTTAGGACTTTAAAATGATTCCTGATGTTCCTGGTGGGCATATGTACAAAAACATATTGTATAATCTATCTGGGTTTCTTTTTCTTTAATTTAACTTGGAACTTATACACAAGCAGTTCATGATCTGTCCAGAGAATGAGTAAATAAAACTTTTGGATTAATTACAATATAGTCTTTTTTTTCTTTAGAAGAAGAGCATTAGTAACTTCATGCAAATAACTTCCAAATTAGATAGTGTTGTGTTACTGATGGATTAACTGATTAGTTGATTTATGCCACTTTTTGGACAGTTAAAATATTTTATATTACAGTCATAAATAAGAGTTTTGTTCACAAAGTTATAATCTCATTTACAAGTTTTATAATAGAACAGACTCTTCTCAGGCTGAATCAAGAACTTTCAAGTGTTAATGTGTTAAATAACTTTTCTTCTGTCTACTTGCAAACCACTCCAGTCTGAATTAGACTTCATAGAGCTGGGTCAGTTTTCTCAATGGGAGACCAACTTTAGCTGAATCATCACTGAACTGAGTCTAAAAGGAATTAATCCATAATTTAGGTGTATTTTTTAAAAAGTGGGAAAGAGAAATTGGCAGTTTCCTACTAATCTCTGTACTATAACTGCTCTCTTACTCTGAAAATTCTTTTGGTTTCCTACTCCATCCAAGTAATAAATTAAAATGATCTCACAAGCTAATATCTGAAATGATGTTATACTCTATAAAGGTGTTTTATTTTATTTCCAAAACTACTCTGAATGCAGGTGGTTATTACTGCTAGATATACTGCTGTTTCATCTCTGAAAATACCTAGGACAATTGAAGAGTTTTTGAAAGCTAATGATTTAAAATGCTTTGCATATATTTCTTTCATTTCTCCTTTGCATGTTCCCTTGATTGCAGGTATAGCAAAAAATTAATTTCATCCCTATTTAATACTTCCAAGAATTCTCAAATACCAGAAAGAGCATGATTTCATATGTATTTCATTGGGTTAGCTAGTTTTGCCCTAATCCATAAGACAATGGGGGCACATCAGAAGTGGTTTGCTCCTGGTTTGGCCCGGATTGGGCAAACTGGTAATGGCGGTGGTGGGAGGCTCTGCCCACCCGCCCAAATGCTTCTGTGCATGCGCAGAAGCGTCGTGCTTATATGCTCACAAACCACTAATAAAAATAATGGAAACCCAACATTGGGGCAAAAGTGAGCAATATCTAGCCATTGACGGCTAAGTGTTTTGAATTGGCTAAACTATTTTGCTATTCACCTCATGTCTACGTTCAGCTTGTAGCAGTGCCAACATTTTGCTCAAAACAACAATGTTTTTCTCTTCAGGGGTGGAGTTTCTTCCGTTCAATTATGGGAGCTTCAGATGAGTCAGAATTTTAGTTTGCTTCTTGGCAGTGAACCTCTGGCAGGAACTCTAAAAAGTTTCTTTGGGATTGCATGTAAGCATAAAAAACACTTTTATTCATGAAGAATGAAACAGTAAATCAATTGCTCAGAAATAATCCAGTTTCTTTGAAGGAAATAAAAGATTACATGAGTTGTAAACCATTCACTGAACCATAGAGAATAAAAAGAGAAATAATATGTAGTTCAGTTGATGTTTGGTTCATATCATCACCCCATCTTTGTCAATTAGATTTATAAACCTCAATCTCTATGTATAATAAAAACAATACAATTGTAATAAAATAATCCAATTGTATTAATTACTTTAAAACAAACCCTTGAAACTGGCATTTTTTTCTGTAAACAATGAGATCATTAGCTTTTGAATGACTCATGCCATTCAAAATTAAAAATCTACAAGGCAGAATTAGGGTGTGGTATCAATATTACAACAGAATGGTGCAGCTAAGCACTGTCAGCCCTTCTGTCACATGTCATCTATCATGCCCCTCTCACATATATAAACTACACTTGGAGATGATAAACTCTATCTGGAATAATAGAGAAAAGTGAATGAGCAAATATATACACAGAGGAATTTTCTCATGAGAGGGCCAAGAAAAAAAAGCAAACTTAATTCTGTTGACATGGCAGGAAGTAAGTTGGACGTTTGGAAAGGAAGATATCAAAGCAAGCCAAAGTGGATGTAGACAATGTTGACTATTGTTGAATTTTTTTTAGTTCTGTGCTAGATCAAGACCACTAAAGAGTTCCATGGTGAATGGAAGATGATTAAAGATGGGGAATGTCAGATTTCAAGGGAACATGCCTATGTGAACACAGGGAGGTGAATCAGAAAAAAGATCAACATGCTGTCAACAAAAGAGACAACTTCACGTGCTTAAATTATGCATTGCCTCATTAGCAGAAATGATAGAAAAAGCAATAAATTAATTTACTGCTTTTTATTACACTCCAGAGTCTTTTATGACCAAAGCTATTCAGGGGAGGGGAGCAAAACATGATTTATTTGTTTGTATTAGCTATAGTCTGCATTTATCAATTTTATCAAGACTTTTCTATTTGTGCTACCAATAAGTCTGAAAGATAAGTTCACAATAATGGTTTTGCATGTTAGTTGATCCTGGGATCCCATTTGCCCCAAAGCCTCATGACAACTAGCATCCTGTAAAACATTTCAGAAAGAAATAGTGCATCTTTACACAACTCAATGATTTTCTATTGTTGGGGAAAAAAATTGTTGGTCCATTCCAGGTTGGGTCAATGGAGCACAGACACTTGCTTGAAGCAGAGGTAGAATTCATTCAACAATAAAATAAGTAGCTTAGCAATTGAAGGTGGCCAAACATTGAAAGGCAAGTGTGGAAATATTTATAGGAAATGTTTACCTCAAGGGGTCGGGCTGAATCTGGTAAGGAGGAAATGCTGGTTCTAAGCGGTTCAGTAGAAGAGCTTCCAGAAATCTACCATACTGGTTAGAAGAGGTTCATCACAGAGCACCTGACCCGCCCCCTTGCTCATTTGCCCCGCCCATTCCATCACTGCTCATGGGCGGTAGCTTGTGTGGGGCGGGCGGCCTCCTAGGACCACCCCGAACTTGCCCAGGAGGGGTGGCCACCAGCAAAGCATGGGGGCATTCCAGGGCATTCCCGCCCCACACTGGTTCCCTGCCTCCCTTCCCGGCAAAATTTTCCAAGGTGTTGTTTTCCTCCAATCCCTTGTGCTCCCGCTGAGCTCCGCTAAGGAGGAGAACTTTTGGGGAGTGAAGAGGAGGAGGAGGGGGGAGGAGATGCATATGTGGGGCCATGCCAGCTGGGCAACTGGCAACAGGCAGAGGCAGGAAGTTTCTCAGCACTCCTCAGTCACTTTCATGGCTTCCCAGAGCGCCGTGCTCTTCCCCGCATGCTCCTCTGCACTCTGGGAAGCTGTGAAAGCAACTGGGGAGTGCGGAGAACCTTCCTGCCTCCACTGGATTTTGCATGCTCCTCGCAACTGCAATAGATGTCCAGAAGCGGCAGGGGCTGTTGAGCTGGAAGCCCAAGCCCCATTAGCCACAAAAGCCGCTTCTGGACATCTATTACAGTCGTGAGGAGTGCACGGAGAAGAGCGCAAAGTCCAGCAGAGGCAGGAAGGTTCTCAGTGCTCCCCAGTTGCTTTCGCAGCTTCCCAGAGCGCCGAGAATATTCCTGCCTCTGCTGAACTTCATGCTCTTCTTCACACTTAACAGGAGGGAGGGAGGATCAGGCTGCCTGATCCTCACTTGCTCTCTTATCCGCCCACTGGGCTGCCTCGGTGCGGCTCTAGCTACCTCCATCCTTCCACGCCCGGCAGCTACAGCGATGTCATCAAGAAGAAGTCCAGGAGCACCAAGTCCATGAATTCACAGAGCAAAATGGAAATCGCCATTGGATTCGGAGCCAGTATGGTTAGGAAGGAGCACGCCTTTTGAGCAGGCCTTATGTACATTTTCTGGCAAAATACATGAGGAAATGCCATTGGGGAAAATTCCACTTAGGGTTAAGGTTAGCTCTCCATGAATTCACAGAGCAAAATGGAAATCGCCATTGGATTCGGAGCCCGTCGGTATGGTTAGGAATGAGCACGCCTTTTGAGCTGATGTTATGTACATTTCCCTGCAAAACACATTGGGAAATGCCATTGGGGAAAATTCCACTTAGGGTTATGGTTAGCTCAACCTTTCTGCCTCCGCTGAACTTCATCTTGATGTCACCGCAGTTGCCGGGTGTGGAAGGATGCAGGTAACCAGAATGGTGCTGAGGCATCCCGGCAGGCGAGCGAGTGATGAAGCAATGGAGGATCAGGCTGCCTGATGCTTGTTTGCTCACCTGCCGGGCTGCCTCAGCGCGGCTCTAGCTATCGCCATTCTTCCGCGCCCAGCAGCTGTGGTGACGTCATCAAGACAAAGTCCAGTAGAGGCAGAAAGGTTCTCGGCGCTCCTGGAGAAGAGTGTGAAGCTTCTATGCTTAATTTTAGGTTAAGGTTATTAGCATTATATAAACTTGTTTGAGATGGGTAGCCATAGAAATTGAAAAATAAATGAATAAACATTAGGTTTATATTCCTTTATCTGATTGGACTCTTTTAGAGCTTCATGTTAAAAATGTCTGCCTTGTTCACAAATGTAGCTCTAGGCTCCAGCCATGTCTGATTTAAAGCAGGGGTGTCTAACTTTGGAAACTTTAAGATATATGGACTTCAACTCCTGGGAATCCTGGCTGGAACATTCTAGCAGTTGAAGTCCACCAGTTTTAAAATGCCAAGGTTGGACACCCCTGGTTTAAAGTGAAAAAAGGGGGTCAGAGCCCAGTAGTGCTTTCAAAGACACTTCCCTGTATTATCTGTGCACAATTTGAAGAAAATCTCTTTCCCAGGGGGGATTTATAACCTCCTGAGAAGCTGCTTGAAGTTCACACAGGAGAGGGTAAGCATTTCTCTTGAGAAAGAGCTTTTTCCTCACAATGTGGTGGGACAATAATAAATAGGATTTTCAGCAGCTGCCTTTTGTTTGTTTTTTCACCACATTTTTTAAAAAATATATATTTTTATTTTCAAAACAAACATACAAATCCTCCTTCTTTACATACTGTAGAAAGTGTATCCGTTGGTTACAAAAGGCTTTTGTGCATCTCTTCCACCCTCATCAAATATAATTCATATTAACTCTAATATCTTAACTTGGATATTTATTATATTACCATCATCATATCTCTACTTTTATTTAACTATGATTATTTAAACGTCCTTCATCATAAAATATACCAAGATTTAATACATAACCACATACTGGCATTTCATTTACTTATTTATAAAATCCTGCATTAACATTAAATCCTCATATCCTATTCTTGCTAAACATCCATAATATTTAATACCAAAATTTTCTAATCCTCCTTTCCAAATCCCTGTTTACCATTTACATTCAATTCCCTTATAATATACTCATACATGTATGTAATTTGTTATCATTATCCTTTCTTTCTTTAACTATATCCTATATCATAACATTTTCCCCTTAATAATTAAAACTTAGTTGTGTCTAATTTTGTTCTTTTTTATTGTTATTGGTATTAATAACCTTTATATATAGTCCAAAAGTATTTCTAGCCTTTCCTTCACAGGTAACATTCAATATTCATATCCAATTATTACTTATCATAACACTAGACATTGTATACATTACTATCATTATCAATTTTTATTTAACTATACCTATTGTCACTAAATTTAAGTAAGTTTAGCTAGATTTAAATTATACTCTTCCATCTATCAACCTGTATCTTTCCAATAGCAAAACAATCTAATGTCTTCTGCCATTTGTGGATCCAGTCCTCCAAACATTCTCTTGATCAAATCTGTATGGACTCCTCTTAGCAGCTCCTTGCTTGTAATATCTCTCATGTAGTCTTGACGCCCTCTTTCTGTTTCCTTGTTCAGCTTGTCTTTAATTATCAGCAGTGTTATCAAATATTTTGCAAATATATTTCATAGTCCATAGATTCTTTAATGTTTTCTTCTTCTACTATGTCCTGTTCTTTGAAATAAATTTTCTCTCCATTTAATTCCTCTGGCAATATTCCATTCTTTCTTTGTTCAGAAATAAATCAATTGCCATGAATATCAACAGGTTTAATCTCTTTATCTTCGTCTTCTATTTCAGTTTTTTGAATTTCAATCTCCTTATTTTGTATTTGAAAAACATCCTCAGTTTTTTCATCATATTTTATTGTTAAATGCTCCAAATATTCCAATTTTCTCTCATTTTTTTCCTCTGTATTTAATATTTTTTGCGGTTCTAAAAGTATTCCTTGCAAATTCAAAAACTCTGCAGACGCCATATTCACATGCAGTAATTTTTTACTTAGAAGGTCAGCAAGATTAAAACTTACATTCACAAGCTCTCTGTAAGTGAAAACAAACTTCAAAGGGACAGCTGTGGAATCTTATCAGCTCTTAAGCCAAACAGCCAGGCAGTAAAACCTTGCAATGTCGAAGTCAAAACAATCAATCTGTAGCTTGCAGAAAGTCACAAAGAAATGTTAAAAGAAGAAAGCTTAATCCATCCATTTGAAAAAGGTTTGCTTAGATTCAATCCATGTAAATAGCATTTAAAAAGCAAGATAACCACTGTCCAGAACCATTAAAAAGATCAAATTCTCTGCTAAGTTCTTCTATTCTTTGATTTAAGTTGGTTTTTAGGTTTTATAGGCAGTCTGTTTTTTAAAAAAACAATAAAACTTTCTCACCAGCTGGAAACACTTTCTCTTTCTACATCGTTCCATTCTGAGGCCGCCCTGACTTTGTCAGTCTTGACAAAAGACTGGAATTTTTATTACCGGCTTGAAGACCTTTTCTTGCTTCTTTTGGAGATTTTGCGATATCCACGAGATCAGCAAGACGTAATCTTCCTATTCACCATCTCTTCAGGATGATTTAGGTCCGTGGGGACCCCCCCAGTAATAAAAGTGTCGACTGCAATCTCAGAGCTTTGAGATCACATGTCGTCTCGTCACAGCTTTGGCCCTGCCCTTTTTCCACCGCATTTTGATGTGCAGCTGTTTTTTCAACTTCCTCCTCTTGTTGTGAAAGGGAAGAAGTTGTTTTTTATTTTGGACTGAGAGTAAAACTGTGTAGATCCTGATTGGAATATAAGTAGAGTACTTGACTTACAACCATTTGTTTAATGACTGTTTGCTTGCACTGAAAAAAGGGGGTGTATCATTTTTCACACTTATGACCTTTGCAGAATCCTTGTGGTTACCTGATAAAATTCAGACACTTGGCAAGTGGCATGTACTTATAATGATCATGTTGTCCTGGGATCATGTGATCACATTTTGCAAGCAAAGTCAATGGGGAAGCCAGATTCACTTAGCAACTTTGGCTAGAAAGGTTGTAAAATGGGGCTAAATCAGGGGTCCTCAAACTATGGCCTGTGGGCCAGATATGGCCTGCCAAAGCCATTAATCTGGCCCAGGTGGGACCATGAGGCTGCCCCACCCACATTGTCCCACCTACCCCCCACCAGCCCCCACCCATCCTCTGGAGGTAGAGGAGGCCAAAAGCAGGATGCATAGGCCTGTTTTTGGATGGTAGAATGGCACTGGAGGCCAAAAATGAGACAAACAGAGGCCCCCCGCTGTTCTAAGCCTGCCAGCCAGGCCACCTTACCTGCTGCCTGGTCGCCTGCCTGCTCCTTGCATCCATCGCAAAGGAGAGTTGCTAATTCTGCCTGCTGGTAAGTGACCCGGTTATTTTCCTTTATGCTTTTAATGTTTTTTTTTTAATTTTATTTATTGTGTCTAGAATATTTTTAATGGTTTTATTTGCATGTACTTTAGGAGATTTGTGTGTTTTTGTAGTGAATTCACTACAGAAATAAACACAAAATCTCGCAAAGCTGCCTTGCACCCACCTGGCCTGCCCATAGAAAAGCAGCCACTTTGAGACACATAAAATTTATAACATTTTTTTTGCTTTTCTATGGGGAGCCCAGGTTGGTGCAAGACAGCTTTGCCAGCTTTGTGTGCTTCTGTGTGATACCTAGTTGTTTAGGTAATTGTGGTTCCTGGTTCTGGCACTGTCCTTTATAATTTCCCACAATGCCTTGATGGTTTTTATTCCAGTGGCTTTGTCTTTCCTGTCCTTAGTGTTAGGGGAAAAAAAACTGGTTTCATCTGCAGTCTTTTGGGGGGAAATTGTTATTTTTTTGTGTTTTCCTGGCACTGTCATAGTTTGTGTGTGTGGGTATGTAATGTCTCGCAGTTATCTACACATCAATAATAATCAAGTATTAATATTTCCGTATACATTTTAGTTACCTTTCCTTACATAATTGGTGTTTTCTTTCATACTTTTAGATTTCTAATTTCTGTTTCTGTTAGTTAGCAATTGTTAAAACAAATCTCACGTGAAAAAGTATTTGAAGCCTTCTTGATTTTAATTGTCAATTTATTCATTCCTGCACATTCTAATATTTATTCATTTTCATATCTTTGTTTTTCTACTGTTGTGCAAACACAATTCCAGCAGCTGTTAACATGTGTAAAATTAAATATGTATTGTATTCCCTTCAAAATGCCCAACCAAATATTACTGGTTTTAAATCCATATCTTGCTTTACCATTGCTTCTAACCGTGACACCACTAACTCTTGAATAGCTACTTGGTCTGTCGTAAGTACTGAACCTAATTCATATATTCCTGTTTTTTGAACTGAGGAATAAATTTCAGAAAAAGAAATCTGTATTGCTCTGTGAATGTCTATGTCATTCAAGAATGAATGTAATTTCTTTGATCTAATTTCTTAGATGAAAAACTATATCTTTCCTGTTTGCTGTGAGACATCCTTCCTGAAAAGACTGTACATTGTTAGGTGAAAACAGAGATCCCTTCTGTTACCTGTAGTGTAGTCCTCAGCTTACAACCATAATCGAGTCCAATATTGTTTTATTTCTTCTGCAGTTAGTATTATTTAACAGGATGAAGACACAACAGAGTATGACCGCTAGGACAGTCATCTTTCCTATGTAAGTATTTATTTTATTCCTTTGTGTGCTTGTTTCATCCTTAATATAGTAGTGCAAGCAATTAAAGTCTTCCTTTCTGTATCTCTTTGTGCAGGCCATTCATTGGAGCAAGGTGGTCAGTGGGTGACTTCAACACACAAAAAGACAGTAATCTCCCTTTTCTATTATTTTGTGTGCTGGTTTCATCCTAATGCAGGGCATGCAATGAAAGAGTTCATTTCTGTGTCTCTTCTTTGTGCAGGCCATTCATTGGAGTCAGTGATATTGAAGACTGGCAAGGACAGTCATCTTCCTTCTGTAAGTATCTTTTTTATTGTTTTGTGTACTTATTTTAATCTTATTTAAGTAGTAAGTACACAAAATAATAAATTTCCTTTTTATATCTTTTTGTAGATCTTCCATTGGGGCAAAGAATTCAGTGGCATCGTCTTGGCCACTCCCACCTGGTCACATGACTGCCAAGTCACTCCCACCCAGTCACATGGCTGGCAAGCCACTCCTCCCTGGTTACATAGCTGGCAAGCCACGCACACAAAGCAGGCCACACCTACAGAAGAGGTTCCAAATTTTTTTGAAACCCACCACTGAAATGCAGCTATCTGTCCTTGAGGGTTGTAATAATTTCTACCTCTTTGGGGTAGATCTTGGGTCTTGGGTCTTGAGAGTTTTATTGTTTGGGCAATGGATTTTCATATTTTGAGGGGATCTTCCATTGAGTTTCTGATATTTGCCAATTTCATAGAAGGAGATGTGCTTGCTTAGTTTTAGTCTAATGTACTAATATGAGCAGAAAAGTTTAAATGTTTTTATTTTATTGCTTGAGGTTCACTGACAGGTCCAGTTTGGTAAGTGGTGTAGGAAACAAGGTGCCATGGGGGTCCTTCCTTCCCATGCTATGTTTATTACATATCCTACAAATAGTTTGCTACATATCAGTAAACTTTTATGGCTGTTTCAGCTATATGGATGCTGTATCCTCAGTTCCTAAGTTGATCTGATAGCAAAAAATAATACAAATGTGGTAACAGCTTGCAAACTCCACTGGGATTTCTATATTTTTGATGGCAAGGGTTAGTAAATAATATTAATTTCATTTATGCCACTTTAAAATCCTTACATGAGCAAGAAAAATGGGGAAAGTCAGATAAAAATATCTGATGGTGGTAGATATGAGCCGTTTTGAGTTGGTGAGTTAATTTTTATGTAAGTCTAGCCCAGCAGTGTTGCAAAAAAGGACAATTAATAAATAATAACTTGTGTCATGAAGCAAAGCTGACACAACAGCAAAGCTTCTAACAGAGGAGGTTGGATATCCAAGACATGTCTGGATGAAAAATTATTGTTTGGTTCCATACTTTCAGAGACTTGGGGTTCAGAGACATGGGGTCCAGCTCTCAGGCATGAGTGATAGAGATGAATTGATCATTCAGTGTAAATAAGCTAAATAGATCTCTGCTGAAGGCATGTTAAAATTACAAGAAGAAAGAATCTAAAAGTTTCCAGACAAAGAAATATAATTTGCTCTGGAAGATCCAGTTCTACTGAATGATTAAAAGTCATAATAGCCTAGTTCTGCTAAGCTATTATTGAAATTGATATATCTCTATCTGCCTGCCTGCCTGCTTGTCTATCTATCATTCATCAACTGTCATCTATCATATCTCTCTTTATTGTCTATCTAATGTATCTCACATATACAGAGATAGCATTACAATGTTTTCCCAAGATTTCATTCCCACCATTTGGCACTTGTAAGCCCCCCTACACATTTTGGACAACTTATTTTATTATTGTGTTTAAACAGTTTTGGCCTGCTATCTTATATATAAGGTGGCCAATCAAATCAATCATACCCCCCCCCCCCGGCAGCATATACTTAGTCATGCTAGCTGGGATTGCCATGTTCAGCAACATACAGAGAGCTGTAAATCATCTATTTCTATTGGGCAAATGTTCATGAAGGTAAGGCCAACAGAGCACAATGGATGGGACCTAGATTTTTAGGATTAGTTTATGCAATATAGTCTATTTTTCTATTACTTCCCTCCACCACTCTGAGACAGGGTGTCTTTAATATATGTATGTGGGTGAGGATTTATCATTTTTATCTTTTATCTTTCCTCCATTTTTTAGGTATGAACATCTTATTTCTATCCCATTCATCCTATTTCAATATCTGTCTGAGATTCTCTTTATAACTTGTACTTGCTTTCCTAAAAGTAAATGTAAATGTCCCTAATCTTTGTGTACTTTAATGGGTTTTTTATATCTTCTTACAATATACATTTTTCCTTATATGCAGATTGTGTTCACTAATTTATACATTTTTATTTTCTGCTTTAAGGCCAGCTGGGTGACTTTGGGCCAGTAACATTCGCTCAGCCCTAGGAAGGAGACAATGGGAAACCATTCTCAAAAAACCTTGCCAAGAAAACTGCAGGGGCATGCCCAGGCAGTCTCTAAGAATCAGACATAACTGAATGGAAGCAAAAAAAGTTATGAAATATCTAACCATCAATAAAACTATAGACAGTGGCTGTGGTTAATCAAAAACACTCATTCAGTGGTCAGAATGAATGGCCATTTCAGAACTTGGTTTCAGAAGTAGCATGTTTCACAGTAGAAGGTGTTTTTTTTTTAAAAGTTAAATGTATGTATAATGGCCTAACGTAATATCCTTTGTTTTCAACACATTACAGTCCTTCTAAAAAAACAATATATAACAATGCTTCAACTCTTGGACTAATGAAGTGAGTCTAGGATAATTTGCCACAGCCAACTCACTGTGGGACAACTCACCATGACCAACCTGCTGCAGGACAACTCATGCAGGACAATTCAGTGCTGTATTGCTTCACTCAGTTATTTTTATTATTGATGACCATGTTTTTGTCAAAATTATTGTACTTCTGGATTGACTTTCGTTGTTTTATTATTATTTGGCACAATTCCTTCCGGTGCTATCAGCCATACAATGTTGGCTGGCGGGCCCTCGGAGGAGAGCCTTCTCGGTGGCTGCTCCAACTCTTTGGAACCAACTCCCCCTGAAAATCCGGACCATACCCACTCTGATGGCCTTCAGGAAAGCCGTAAAAACTTGGCTGTTCCGGCAGGCCTGGGGCTGTTGACCTCATTATTGAGGTTCGGCCCCAACTAGAACGAATTTGATGGATGATTGTTGTTTTAAATTGTATTGCTTTTATGTTTTTTATATTTTCTTTGTAAGCCGCCCAGAATCCTTTGGGATTGGGTGGCATATAAAAGTTTTAAATAAAATAATAAATAAATAAAATAAATTCTGCTGATATTAATTTAACTTTTGTATTTATTGAATTATCCTGCAATGAGTTGTCCTGCGGTGCGTTGGCCATGACACGTTGTACCAGGGTGAATTTGCTGTGGTTAGGTGGTAGCAATAAGTTGGCTGTGGCGAGTTGGCTGTGGTGACTTATCCTATTCTGTAATGAAGTAGTCCTAATGCTGCATTCATGAAGATTTGAGCTAGACCTAATTTAAATTAATTTTGCAACATTGTGATTTCCTTAGCTTCCACCTCCATGGTGTCTTTTCAATAATGAATAATGCAGTATGTTTCTGCAACAGACCCTTGCTTTGGCTTAGCAATTACAATTTTGTATTCCATATCATTTAATTCCTACCAATTAATTATATTAGTTTATTATGGATTTTCCCACTGAGAAGATATTATTGTAGTAATATTTCTATTACTGCTAATTAACAATAACAATAAACATTGGTGAAGTTATCTGGCTAGTATTTTTGGTAAAAAAAACAGTAAAATCTATGCATTGGGTTTTGCAGATTATTATTTTTCTCAATTGAGGTAAAGGAAAGAATCTTTTTTTGCTCACAATTGCAGCTGGAAGGACAAGGTGTTTTTTCCCTCATTGCAGGAGGTGTTTAAAGTGCTCATCAAATAAATTCTGTGAAATATTTCATCCCCTTTTGTATTGTACATTTGTAAGCCTGGGGGCAAGGACCATCTTGTTTTTATTGATCTGGAAGCAATTCTGCAAGGCTTTCCTGCTGAAGAGCCAAGTACAAGTGCATTACATAAATAGATAAATAATAAAAGATCAAAGACCCACTCTATATTTTTCAGACACAGAGCGACTTCAAAGAAAGCAATAGTCAATTTCTCAATGAGTCATGTCTTCTATCCTACAGTGTTACCTGGTTTCACTCTATGTTCTCATTCTCCTTCAAAAACACCATAGTCTGTAATGTAGATAGAATTATGAATGGGGAACCTCAGGTCATTATCTGTCTAATAGGGCTTTGAAGACAACTATGTTGCAACTATGCTTATAAGAATAATTTGAATCATCAGAGCAGGAGGTTTTCTCTCGAGAGTATTAAAAGCCTATGAGTTATCATTTTTGCTCAATTACTCTCATAATTATCCTATTTGGGTGGTAAAGCTCAATTAGGGGGAAAAGAAAATGAAATATCTTCCCAGAGGAATTTTATGAGAACTGAAAATATTTTCATACTCTTACATATGGTGATGGAGATTTATACATAAAATACATAGTGCAGTAATGTAACCTTTTGATTACATTATTTTATTATTGTATTGAGGTTTTTCTTCAAATAATTATCATTGTTTTGTTTTGCAATTATTATTCTTGACTTAGAGGGTTGAACTTGTGCTACATACTAAATGGAAATGGTGTGATAAAAAGCAGGCTAGATGGAAATTGTTAAGAATAAAGTGTTAACTGCAGAACAAATGAAAGTGATTGTTGAAATATTAGAAAATATTTGTAACTTGGGTTTTAGATTTTGGCAATGGTTTGTTCTCCAAGTGTGTTTCAATTTAGTTTCTGAATGTTTTATTACCAGATTAGGTAACATCATCATAAGGTTTTTCTTGTCCTATTCTCCTTAATTTATAAATGTCTTGTGTAACAATTTGGTCAGTTGGTCATGTGATTGGTTATTTGTTTGGAGCTATATTTAAATTCTGAGCAGCTGATATGTTCTCTTGTTGATTGGTCATTTCAATGGTCTAATTTCTTATGTATTCATATGCTGAATCTAGATCAATATGTTTGTTAATTGCTTTTTTAGTAGAATACCAGGCTTCAATTAATTCATGAGTGTGGCAGATGCTGGAGTGGCCAATGGTTTTTGTTCCTTCCCAATTTTTATTCTTATGGTAGAATGATTGTTATTAGATTATGTTAACAATTGCAATGACGATGGTGAAACTTTAAAAAAAACTCATGGAATTTAGACTATCTAGATTCTGGATTTAAAGGATAATTGGTTCCTAGAAAAATATGTCCTGCAGATCAACACATTATCACCTCATGGATTAAGATAGAAAACCAGTCAGGAAGACAGCTGACAGCTGCTCAGTATAATCTTTGTACTGTGTGCATTAGCAGAGGCATCAATTCTGGAAGCAATGTCTTCTAAAAGATTCAAAAATGGTGAGAAAGAAGATGTATAAATATTTCATCTGAGAAGCAAGTGGCAAATACACTTCCATCATCACAAAACATAATCAGTCTTCTTAATGTTCTGTTTCACTCATTCATCAGCCCTGTCACCAACTGGCTAAATTTTCTTTCTTCACTCATCCCCAGGACTGGTCACTCTATATAGTTGAGCAGATGTACATAATAGGAATAGATAAGTTAGGAGCAACTGCAATTACATAATTTGTTTTATTATTCATTTCCAGCAATAAAAAGTACATGCATATGCTTTAACCTAAATTGGTTCTTCAAGACTCATTTTGCATAGCACCAATAAAGGAACAATTCAGTAGTGGCTCATTTTAATCCTTGTGTCAGATGCTCGTGGCAACATATCAAGAATCTTACTGTGAATTGGCAGCCTAAATTTAAGCACTTCTTTTAAATAAGCTTTCCAGTTTTAAGTAAGTGACATACTCTAGAAATATACATACAGTATGTTTATATACATTTGAATACATGTATACATCTACATTAATTAGCAAATCATGTAGATTGTAGAACCTTGGGTGTGAGTGGATTGTTGGCTATGAAAAAATCCCAATGAGATGGATTTATTTGACCCAGATGGGAGAGTTTTCCACACCAAATTCTGCAACTACACAATTACTTCTTGGAAGTAAGTTATACAACAAAGTTTTTTCAGCCATTCTATATTGCCAACTCTTTCTCTTGGAGGATAAATTGGCAAGCTTTGGAAACTACTACTCACTGGTGTGTTCACTGGCCATCTTTTGGAGAATAAGGATAAGACCATTTCAAACAACTTCAGAGCTCCTTTGAGTTCAAACTAATTCACTCCTGCTCCATTTGGACTCCAGTGTTTAGTAATGAGATCAGTATTTAGTATTCAGTATTCAATATCTGGTGTTTAGTAATGAATTCTATATACAAATAGAGCCAGATAGTGACACTGAAGCTGCATATATGTTTAAAAAAGAATGGAAATTAGATTAGATAAAAAAATATTTTTCTGCTTCTCTTTCATTGTTTCTTTATTCTGTATTAGTGTTTGATAGTTTTTACCTTCTTTTTTAAAAAAATTGTAACATCTTTCTCATGTGTTGGCACTCTGCTAGGACCTCTATCTGATGCAATTGAGTTTTGCTGAGAACATGAGATTTTTCAACCTACCAGCCTTCATTATGTGATGTTTTGTTGGAAAAGATATTTCTTCAAATGAGTTTTACAGCATCCCTATTGATTGAGATTCTTGGAGATTGTAGACTTTCTCTGGATCAAGCTATTGAACTAGAAATCTCATAATAATGTCTTGTCATCTTCTAGTTCCTTTGTCTGTATGGGCTGTTTCGTTAAGTTGTCAAGTGAGGACAAGTTATTTATGTGCTGAGGGATATGCCTGGATGAGGGGATTTATTGACTTATTCCTATTTGTTTATCTATTACATAGATGTCAATCTCATCACATCACATTGCCATCACAACCTTTTTTCCCTTCATGGAGCTTTGGTGGGTGTGGCCTACACATGACACATCCAGCCCATGAGCTGCCAGTTTGACATCCCTGCTCTATTACAATTACATTCTCCTCCCTTTCTCTAGCAGCTCAGGACAACATATTTAATATAACTTTTTTTCATTTTTCTCACAGCACCAGTCTTCTGAGATTGGTGGAACTGACCCTAAATCAATTATTCAGCATCCATGGTTGAGTATTTTGAATTTGAATGCCATAATCCCTAGTCCATTTTAGTCTAGTCCACAATATCATATAGGTTTCTGCTTTAGTTTTCTTCAGAAATGCAGAAGTATATGTTATTAAGAGAGATCTAGATCATGTGGCAGGAGATAAGCATGAAAATGCATAATAATTCTGCTCAACACTTTGGAACCAGAAGGACAAAAGTATTTCACTAAATTCAAAATGAAGTTGATCAGATAGAAAAAGAAGCTGAAAATAATAAAATGAAATGTAATTTAATTTAATAAGAACAGTGAGATAAATCTTGCTTACGAATAACATGTATAAAAATGGATAATGGAGTTAATTATTTGACAATTTATTTGCCAATACATTTTTTAAAAGGTAGCAGTTTTTGGGGTGTGATAAATCAGCAGCACTGGTGTCAGGCTGTGTGTAAAAAAAACAAACCCCAAGATGGCAGTTGTGGCTCACCCCTTTATATATGAATTGATGTTCATATATGCATTAGTTTAGGACAATCACACAACTGTGACTGTCATCTTGACCTTTTCAACTCTTCCATAGCTGGCCCTGATCAGCAGTTTAATGTAGTTATTAAAAAGACAAATAACTTTAGATTGCATAAATAAAAGTATAATTTTAAAAGCTTGGGGGGGGGGAAATTTCACTATATTTTGCACTGGACAAATCACATCTTGAATACTCTTATCTCAGTTCTCTAGATTATACTTTTAGAATGTTCAGTAACATCAGAATAGATTCAGGAAAAGGCAGTGAGTATTAACCAATATGTTTAGTTCTGAGATGGGAACTCTGTTCAATGTCACAACCTATTTTTGTTCATAGAGAGTAGGATGCTCAATAATCTCATGAGGATGCAAGAAAACAGATTCAGAAGGGACTATAGGAATAAATTAGCTGCTTTTATTGGAAGTAGATACACAGATAAAACTTCCCATTTTTTTGGATTTATTGTCTAGTTGGGGGGGGCACTTTAGTGAGGATTCCTTTCACTTTCAGTCTTTTTCCTCTCTCAGTACTCTGCCATGGATCTATTTTACTCTGAAGATTTCTTTTCTAGCTGACTGATGGGTTAAGTCAATCGTTAACTCTTTGTCAAACTGTTTCTATTTTACTTGTGACTCTATTTGTTGCAAAACTCTTCCACTTTTCCTCCAGTGGGCTGACCACTGCCTCTATTTGTTTTCTTTTCTTCTCAACATCCCTCTTTACTGTTGTCATCTCCTCCTTTCTTTCTTATCTTCAGCAAAAACTGGAGTTTCTAGATACATGTGCACATAACAACCCCAGCAAAAAACCCTGACTACCTCTTATTAGTTTCAGTGGGAGCTCCTTTTAACAGCTGGTTGACAGAGAGTTGATGAAAGAACCAAGATTCCTCTTGTTTCCAGAATGATTGTGAACGTACCTGTCAGTATTCATACCTTCTGGTAGTTTTGATTTGAATTTTTAAAAAAACCTAGTCGGGCCAAGTTTAAAAAAATGACAGTGCTTCTTTTTCTAATCTCCACTTTTGGTGGTTCAGTATTAAGGAATAAGGTATCCAACAGGAAAGCCATGTGGTTGACAATTGCTTGACATACAAAAGCTTTTGAGTGAGATTTTATTTTGGCTGAACAATATTGATGTCTTAAAAATATGGAGAAAAGATTAAATGCATAAGAGAAGAAGTACTTTTTATTTCTTAAATGAAAATTTGACAAGAAGAATCATGAGCACTCTGAGGAAGTAAAATAATGAAACCTTGTATGGTTAAAGCTATTAGCCAGCCTTGATACTTCATCCCACTTCATTCAACCTGTGTTTTAAATTCTAAGCGAATTCTATACCAATTAAAGAATAATGATCTTGCCCATGTTGGAGCAAAAATGGAGTGGGTGAGTATCACAGATATCACATGTTTTCCTTGTGTCTGTGACTGCTTTTTTCCTCTTATATTAATTTTAAGGGCAGTTTCTGCTCTTCCTGTCAAATATGCAAGCAGAGATAATTATAGGAGGTGATTTCAAAAAGTTTCCTGGAAGCAGTGACTCCTGGCTAGGCTTTGCTCAAGTCTTCATTCATTCAAGTGACTCCTGCCCAAGTTGTTATCTAAGCATGGTTGCTGCTATTTCCAAGCCAGTGTGCTGTGTTTTTACACATTTCTTAGCAGAGAACTCCAAAGCAGTGAGCCTGCTTTCCATGAAATTCAAGTGCTCCACCTAGCTGGTTCATTAGAAAATGGTTGAGGAATTGTTTTGTTAGTGAAATATACTGGCAACCGGAGGGGGAAAGGGTGATTTCCCCTCCCAACATTGTTGCATAAATACTTTCTGCACAAATAGTTGGAAAAGAAAAACCCCAAGTGAACTTAGACATCTATCTAGATCAGTGGTTCCCAACCTTGTTTTGGCCATGGCCTACCTAAGGATCTTTAAAATCCTGATGCCCCCCCCCATGACATATAATTCTTATGTTACTCAAAAAGTGAACTCTACTCACATGGAGGAAGCCTAAAAGGCCATTAATTTGATTTAAACAAGGTTCAAATTGCCCCCCATTAAACATCAAATTGCCCCTCCATGGAGCATGGGCCCCACGTTGGGAACCACTGATCTAGTTCCATTAGTTGCCTATCATAGATTGACATAACTGTTCCTCTTCTCCTTCTAGGGAGGTTATGGGAGATTTGATCCTCATTGAGACTATGGAATGATTCAATTATGGTGAAACAATCAGTTGATATTGGCAGTCTAACATCTGCCAATATCAACTAATTGCATGTAAAGACTAGATCTAGCATATGGCCATTTGTGTGAGTTAGACCTGAGATTATCCTAGTGAGTTCCCATTCCTCCAAATGTCAGTTCTCTTCCTCTAATACATAATTTCTAATCTAATCTCCTTTCAGATGTTCTTAGTTGTTATTCTCCCAAATAGAGTTTAAAAAGAGCATAACACTTGGTACATTTTTTTAAACAAAGACAGAACACACATACAAATGGCTCCACTTTTCATTGTCAAATTCCAAAATCTTTAAGACTCTGCTCTATATGTTAACAGGGATTCAAGTATGGACCCTCCTCTGTCATTTTCAATTAATACTTACTCCATTGACAATGCCTTGCAGTTGAATGATACTAAGTATCTCATTAATTTAACTCATTTTTAAAAAGGTTTGTTGTGGTGTTTTGCAAATAGAGTACAGCATTCCATTCTGTATTTTTCAGAATGAGAAAGAAAACAATCTCTGTGTTTACTGGAGCAGTGATCAAAACAGGAACATTAGATGCCATATCTAGTTTTCAACAAAAGCCCCAGTGCCCAATTTCCTTAAACATCAAATTGCTGATCCTGAAAATATAGTCTCAAGGAGAATACTGATCATGGCTCCTGGGGGAGCATAATCTCCAAGGTAATGTGTCAAAATATGAAAGGTTCAAACTGATTCCCAATTGAAATGGAAATATGCCTATTCTGCATGTAGATGGTGTGCTGATTGTACTTTTAATACATCTTCCTATGATGGGTTTATTGTCCTATTTTCCAAAGATGGTTACTGCCTGCCAGTGATAATCAGTCTATCAGAGGGATAGGATAAAACCATTTGGTTTTTTCCCCTCCTATTCACACAATAGTGGAAGCATTTACCATAAAATGTTCTTGCTTCAAGAGGAAATGGTAATGTTGGGATTTCAGAAAGATTGCATGCCATGAAAATGCAGATCGGGTTCAGTGTGATCTTTGATTGATTTCATCTGATTCAGTGTTTTGATTAAATTCTGAAAGCAGAGTTAAATTGAAGAATCAAATCAAGTCAATTCAATTTTCCAAACTGATATTGAAGCAAATGCCTTTTTCCTTTCTAAATTGTTGGATCAATTCAAAGGCATTCAGCTTTCCAATTCAATTCAGAGTTGATTCCATTTAAAGATTTGATTGCATTAGCATTGGTTCTCTGAAATAATAGTGCAGAAAAGATCTCCAAGGCTTTTCCAGATGATCTTCAATGCAAATGCATGAGGAAGAGAAATGAAGGGTTGGGGTGAGTTACATCATAATGAAGGAGTACATCTGTTACATGCCAGAGGTTTCAGGTTCAGACTTCCAGAGACCATATATGATATTAAGAAATATTTCGGCTCTAATATGAGTGGCAAATCCAATGAAATCCCAAAGGTGCTTTTTCAGGAGGCAACTGGACTTTCTTGATTTTTCTTTTGAAGAAGTTTCACTGCTTTAAGAGTCTAATTTTTAGTGATTTTAGTGATTTGGGTGATTTTAAGGAGTAATTAATGTATCCAAAGTATACATTAAAAGTATTCCTGTAATACCAGTACCATTAAAACACAACAGCAGACACTCACATTTAGTGAAATGCTAAATGAAGAATCTAGTCAGCAAGACAGAAGACCTATAAATGCTTCTTACTTTCTCCACTCTCTTAGTCAGCTGTTGTGTTATACACTAGACCATGTATGAGCCGTAGTGACAAAGTCCTTAGAATGCAGCATTGCATGTAACTCTGCCCACTGCCAGGAGTTTGATCTTGATGAGTTCAAGGTTGATTCAACCTTCTGTCTTTCCAAGGTTGGTAAAATGGGGGCAATATGCTGACTTGTAAACTACTTAGAGAGTGTTTTAAAGCAGTATGAAGCAGTATATAAGTCTAAGCGCTTTTGCTAAAACCAAACTTTCCAGGATTAAATCATATTTTTTTAATACTTTACCCAGACTGACCTGCCATTATCATATATTGGTTAAAATGTTGGTTTTGGATACCAAAGATCAACATTTTGGTCAGGTTATGATCCAATTCTCAAGCAGAGAAACTCACTGACTAATTTAGAGCCTGTCAGTCCTGTGTGGTCAGGCAGCGGCACAACAGATGTCAGGGGCATGAGAGGTGTTGCTGTGGTGGCCCTAATGTAAGCGAGTCAGACTTCCCCCCATACCTGGTGTTTATTTTGGGCCTGAAAAAAAATAAAACTGGGTCTTATTTTGGGGGAGAGATGGTACCAGTTTCCCAGTCCTCTCCATTCTTCCTATCTCCCCATTATAACCAACAGTCCACTTTTTTGATCCATTAAAAATGTAGCAATCTCTGGATAATCATATAGAAAGTAAAAAATGAAGACACATTCAAGGTGGAATTTAACTTTAGCATTACTCAGGTTTTACTTTTTAAAATAACAGTGTCATGTCTGCAGTCAGTTCCTTTTAGGATCTTTGGCCTGCCACACTAATATTCTATTCTACTATGCTGTTTCATTAGTGGGGAATTATGAAGGGGAATAGTAAGGAGTAAAATGTGATGTTGTCAAAATAAAATTCCTTTCTAGAATTCAAGGTCATCCTTTGTCTCTACACCTCTGCACCTGACTAGAACTGGATGGGTGGAACTGCCAGCATGGCAGTGAAGGATTGGAGCATGTGATGGACTTGTGGGTATGAGGCAAGATCATGAACTCTCAACTGGGTGGGGGAAACTCAGGAAGCTGAGATTCGGATTTACCCAGATGTGCCAACATGACTCTCTTAATAAATTGGAACTTTGAGCAATACTTTGCCTTGGACTCTGATTTAATTTTGGATGTTATTTGAAATCCTAACACTGAGATTGGTGCCAATAAATCAAAATGGGAGTCACAGTCCCTTTAGAGCTATTTTCCCAGTAGTGACGTGCGATGAGGATTATGGTTGGTGAGGCAAGAGCCTGGCAGTGGCAAGAATGTCCCCGCCACTACGGGCTCCCCCACCTCGCACCCCAACTCCTCCATCCCCACCTCTGTGTCTGCCAGGCGTCTCACGTTTATGCCCGCCATAAACGCGAGATGCCTGGCGGACACAGTGGCGGGGTGCTGCTTCTCACCACTGCCGCGCTATGCCACCTCTTCCCCCCACCTCCTCCGTCCCCGCCTCTGTGTCCACCAGGCATCTCGTGTTTATGCCCGCCATAAATGCGAGATGCCTGGCAGACACAGCGGGGGTGCTGCTTCTCGCCACTGCCGTATTCTGCCGCCTTGCCCCCGCCTCCTCCGTTCCTGCCTCGGTGTCTGTCAGGCATCTCGCATTTATGCCCGCCATAAACACGAGACACCTGGCAGATACAGCAGCGGGGGTGCTGCTTCTCACTGTTGCTACGCTCTGCCACCTCGGCCCCCACTCCTCTGTCCCCCCTCTGTGTCCGCCAAGAGTCTCGCATTTATGGTGGGCATAAACGCGAGACGCCTGTCGGACACAGCGGGGGGGGTGATGCTTCTCACTGCTGCCGTGCTCTGCCACCTCGCCCCCCACCTCCTCTGTCCCCGCCTCTGTGTCCGAGGAGGAGGAAAGGGAGAGGGGAGCAGGATGGGGCTCCCGGTGGGGGGGAGAGGGCTGCCCCTCTCTTCTCAAACAAACAAGGCAGCCCTCCCTGCCTCTGCCCCTTCCCTCTCTTCTCAAACAAACTCTCTCTCAAATTGAAACACACACACTCACACACACACATAATAAAAACAAATTACAATTGAATTCCTCCCCCCTGCCCCCTCCTCTGACCCACTCACCCACATACCTTCCAGCTGCGTCAAAAATGCAAGATTTTGTCTAGCCAGGGTCAGGCAGGCTAGGATAGTTGCTGCTAGAGTCACCATGTGGATGACTCTGCTTAAATGTTTTTAAAAAAGCCTCTAAGCCCTCTGTAGGAGGAGGCGAGAGAATCACGTGCCTCATTTGCATAAGAATTTTTTCGCTTTTTAACCCTTGCTTAACTCTTAAAAGGCGAAAAATTCCTTATGCAAAGGAGGCCCATAGTTCTCTAGCTTCCCCCTACAGTTAACACTAAGCAGACTCAAAGTCACTGTGACTTGGAGTCTGGCAGCAACTACCTTGGCCTTTTTAATTATTTTAAAAAATTCTTTCCTTTTCCTCCTGAGACTGGTGAGGCCCCACCTCCCCTGCCTCCAGTGACTTCATGTCCCTGTTTCCCAGTATGATCCCTTTAAGCACCATCCTGGTGCTTGTTCTCTGTATCTCAGATACCAATGGTTGCAATAACTTGGATAAAGATTGCAAAGCAAAGATTGCAACTGCCTTCCTTTGTACTCCCAAACTCAGGTTTTTGATTGAGAGCCATAGTACCTTGGCAGTCATGATGCCTTCCCTTCCCAGTAATAAACCACTCTAGATATGTATCAGTACATGCTTATGGGAGAGCAATCTACTGCATGACATGTTTAGGCAAAAGTTCCCTTCATCCTGCTTTGTAAAGTCTTAAAAGAGTCATTTCACTGGCTAAATACATAATTTAGAAGTATATATTCTATAATCATTCATCAATACACATCAAGAGTAAAGTTTCTTGATGTTATACAGGACTGTCTGCCCGATCTTGTAAATACAGAGCTGCTTGAACATTTTTGAATGATCAAGTTATTGGATATATATTTCAAAGAAGGCTTTTGATTTTTTCCAAAATTGGATAGTTTGATCTAATTTACAAAAAAGCAAAAGTAACTTTGGTTTAATCTATCATTCTCTTCCATAACTATGCTTTTAAATAGAGTTCTTTTTTTAGGTTTAAGGTTCTTATATTCAGCCTTAATAATAAATGTGTTGTTTGATTTCTGTCCCTTTCTCTCTCACACATAATGTAATTTCATAAATATACTTGCACATTTAGGGATTTGATCCTAATAAAATGGAAGTATTATGAGGGTATTTTTTTCTTAAGACTATGTTCCCATTTAAATTGGAAATTTCAGTAACTACCCATGAAGATAGGAAGAGGAAGGAAATATACTCTACTGCCCTTGGATCTCATCTTGGTAGATTTTTATTCATATAAAATATAGTATGACACGACTGAATCATATTTGGCTCTTTCAATTAAATCTAAATGTAGGTCTTCAGTTATATCTATGAAATAAGAGTTGATGGAAAGAAACTTTGACAGTCTAAAAGAAAAGAATTCTTGGATAAAATGCTTTATATTGTTGAACTAAATTTAAACTTCTACTTAATTTGACAACTGTATAATCCTGTACATTTTTTTACCATGCTGAATTGCACAGGTTTTGAATGATGCAATAGAAACTGCAACAAGAAGGAAGTCCCTTCCCTTAAATATATTCTAGAGCAGGAGTGTCCTGTTGTTGGGAAATTCTGGGAGTTGAAGTCCACAAGTCTTAAATTTGCCAAAGTTGGACAGGCTGTACTAGAGTTTCCAAATCCTGTGAAAGAAGTGCAATTATGAATCTGGTTATTCATATTTGCCTGTTGAGATTAATTCTAATGGTTACATTTGTTAAAAACTCCAAAACAACAAAAGATGGTTAAAATAAAGCAATTAAATAGGAGCCTACCAAAAAAAAAGGTGTTTTGTCACTGGTTGCATTAAAATGTTCATTTTTATTATTATATCCCCTGAATTGATGCCATTCAAAATAATCTGTGTAAGAACTCCACAATTGTTGCAATAGACACCTGAGTTGTTCTCTTGTGTTTCTCTTTCATCTCATTTACTTTTCTTTATATATATGGGTGTGCTTGTACAGTGAATACCCTGCAACACTAAAGCCCTAAGAGAAGCAGAGAAGCTACCTTTTCAGCATTTTCCTCCACAATGGTTATTCCAAAAACTTTATATTATGATGCATAGTACCCAAGCCTGAAAAACCACACAGTGAGACAGAGTGCCAAACATCAAAGGCACATCAGAAGTGGCTGTCTGGCTACTGCAGCCCCTAGGAATAACAATAGCCCACAAACCCATGTTTACACTCAGGCAGAAATATCAAAGACGGAACACAGAAAAAAGACAGCACCAATATAATATACAGAATCAGTTGCAACAATTGTAACCAGTTCTTCCTTGGGCAGACAGTTAAAAAAAAGAATCCATGAACACCAGCTGGCTGTCAAACAGTATGATCTGACGTTCCTGATCACCAGTCACACCAACAACAAATAAACAGTTTGACTGGGATGAAACCAAAGTCATCGGCCATGCCAAAACCCACTTGGCATATGACTTTTTTGAAACCCTGCATTCTATCAACAAATACATTGACATTGAACCAGCATATGAACCAATAATGAAGTGGACCATCTGAACCACCAACTAATGACAGAACCTTCTATCCCCTCACCAGTTGAATTCTGCCCTTCATAGCAACCAATCAGAAGTCATAAAGTCACAAGTTCAGAATCAGTGTTGTGATTCAACCAGTGTTGTGATTCAGTCAGCCTTGTGACTCAATCAGTCTTGTGATTCAACCAGTCACAAGACGCATAAACGAACAAGTCTTCACCACAAAATCGCCACTGAAGATGCTACCTAGTTTGGTAATGAAACATCTGGTAGCTGAACCGAAAGCTCAGAGAACAGATCCCCCTTGAAATGTTTGTGTGGGTTTGCACTTTGGATTATAAACTTCTAAGTAGAAATGTTCTTCCAGGTGAGTGAATATGTGTAAAGAATTGCACTTCCCAAGTGGGATGAAATTATCTTAAAGAAATTACACTTTTTTGAAGAGGAAACTCTAACAATGTTCCCATGAAATAAATATGAAAGATGAAAGTATTTTAATTTGGATGGAATGGAGCAGGAGATAGAACAAGATGATTAAATACCAACATAATAAAAAGGAGAGATTCACTCATATACAATTATATTCCATTAATAGATTGTGACTCACTGAGTCATTGTTTCAGAGATACTTCCTGAAAAACAGAATGATCCTGGATGAACAAAAAGACAATAGGAGTGGGAGTGACTTCCAACTTCCTCAATGCTTCCTCATTGTATTTCATTGTGGGAAGCTGGCAGTGAGCATCAGAAACCTACTTCCTTCCTTCCTCCCCCTTCCTTCCTTCCTTCCTTCCTTCCTTTCTTCTTTCCTCTCCTCCTGGATAGAGAGTAGATCTACATCCAACTGAACCAGTTCTCTTTCACTGCTGGAGAAAGTGCTTAGATGATGGGATAATGATTTCTATGCTATTTTCTTCTGTGCCTCTTAGCTACTTAGATAAAGAGTGTTGTGGGATTCTCACAAAAGATCTCCAGCCTTCAATGCCTGGAAAAGTCTGGGATATTACATCTAGAAGACATATTTATTATTCTGATTCTAGTTTTATAGATGTGGAAGTTTCTCTTGAATAATTGAACATTAAAGTTCCCCCAAAAGTTTAGAACAGATTATTCAATTTCATAGAGTAGCATTTCAAGCATTAGTAAATAAAACTGAAACAAGTTGCTCTGTATGTGGCAATCAACCTTGCATTGATTTCATTTCATATTCTCTTTCATTAATAATGTCTAATTGGTTTGAGGATCATTTCTTATCATAGACAGAATGAAACTTATCAATGTTCTTCTTAACTCTAGCTTTTAATTTTAAATCAGAAGCTCCAAAGTGATGACCCAAGCAGGTACTTTCATTAATGAGAATCTTGTATGAGTAAAATTGAAATTGCCCTAGTGTTTTTCAGCCAAGAGTGATGAACTAATTAACTTCCTACATGCTGAACTCTGGTTTCTATATTATCTGAACAGAAATATGAACTTCTGAAGAAGAAAAAAATGAATTAAATTTAATATTGTTCCACAATTTATTTTCCTCAGACTTGGCTTAAACGATTAAAGTAATCATGATAGAGTCATTAATATTTGCTTGTAAAGTATTTCTATTTTTCATTAAGATTTGGTCCAAATTTGTATGTTCTTACTGTGGGTATGTAGAAGGAACACAAAAATAGACAGAACATTTAAAACTCATATAAATGTGCAGTTAAAAGTATGGCCACCAACTCCTTTCCTAGTTTGGGAGAAACATCAAGAATAATTCCCCAGGATAGAAGTACCAAATATGACTATATAATTTCCACCTTGCACTATGGATGAGGAAGACAAAACAAAGTATTTGTTAAGCCATGAAAAGGATCAACAAAGAAGACATACCATCAGATGCCTTAACTGCACAGCATGATTAAGGAAGCAAGAATCAAATGGACTTTCTTTAATGAATCGGAATGTCAAGAATTGGGGTACAACATAAACTCTTGAGAACTGTAATCATATTCCTCCAGCCTTCCTTTTTTGGTAATTTTCTTAAGATGGGGTACATTTGAAATTTTGGAACCTCTTTTTCCTAGAATGTTTATTTGATGGATTAATATAAAACCTGTATTTGGATTTCCTCCTCTGCTGGTTATTTGTTTTATCTCAGCCTAAGCAAAATATCTTACTACTAAGTTTAACTTGGTGAGGTAGGAATGTACATTCATGGGAATTCATACAATTCATGCACTATGCAAAATTAGAGCATATAACTACTGATGCAAAGTCATTGAAATGGAGACTGATAGATTCCCCAAGTTATGTCTACTAGAGCAAATAAAATTACAATCACAAATCTCCTGGATCACCAAACTAACAAATTTTGTAAGAAGCTGTAGCCTTACTGTTTCTTGCATAACAGGAGAATAATTCAAAAAAAAGAGCTGCCCAAAGAATTAAGGATATAGAAGCACAAAATGATATAGCTATCCTTAGTAAGATGGGTAACCTGAAATGGCTGAGCAAATACAAACATACTTTTCAAGTAGACAGCTATTTGAAGTTACAACTGCCAAAACATCTTAGGGAGATATTTACATGAGCAAGATTTGAACAGCTTGACACAATGGTCAGATATGGGAGATTCCATTCTATACCCTACAATGAGTGTCTCTGCATTTGTGGACTGGCAGAGGTAGAAGACATGGCTCACATCCTATTTGATTGTTGCTCGCATAAAGGGGTGAGAGACAGGTACCTTGTTCCATAAACCAAACAAATGACCCATTGGGATCCCCATATCAGAACAACTTACTTTATGTGCAGCCAGAACCGGAAAATAATATTTAACACAGCACAGTACCTAAACAAAATGGTTTGGTTGAGATCTGCATACGTGGGACTGATTGGGGTAGATTGTAAGGGTAACACTGAAATATAATTTTATGTTATTTTATTTTATTTTATTTTATATATTTATGTATTAAATTATATTGTATCTTATCCTATAACTATTGTATTTTACCTTACTCTTATTTTAAATTATTTGTATAAGATTTTATTGGTGTTTGAACCTTGTGCTCTGATATGGCCTATAGGCTAATCAATAAAGCTATCATACCACATTCATGTTCTCAGAGGGTAATCAACTATTTGAAATAATTTCAATCTATTGTCCACTGAAGAGTCTTAACTAGCCAGTCTGTGTCAAGTGCAGCAGGAGTCCCTCTGTATCACTTTTTTGTGTGGGTTCCACCACAAAACCGCGGTAGACTAAAGCGTGTGTGACTAAAGCGCGGTGACAAAACTGCACTGTCAAAACCGCACGACAACAGCGCGCCGACAACAGCGCGCCGACAGAAGCGCGCTGTAACATAACCCTAAACCTAACCCTAAACCTAACCCTAAACCTAACCCTAAACCTAACCCTAAACCTAACCCTAAACCTAACCCTAAACCTAACCCTAAACCTAACCCTAAACCTAACCCTAAACCTAACCCTAAACCTAACCCTAAACCTAACCCTAAACCTAACCCTAAACCTAACCCTAAACCTAACCCTAAACCTTACCTTAAGTTAAATCGCGCTTCTGTCGGCGCGCTGTTGTTGGCGCGCTGTTGTCGGCGTGCTGTTGTCGGCGTGCTTTTGACATCGCGGTTTTAGCGCCGCGGTGTTGTCGGCGCGCTTTTGACGTTCGCGGTTATGTCGTGCCACGTTTGTGTGTGCTACATCAGTCTTGACTCTTGGCAAACACCTGGACTAGTTTCTGAAGTTTTCCTGGCAAAATTTCAGATGGTTGCTCTTGCCTTCTTCATAGGGCTGTGAGACAGAACAGGTGACTCAAGTTTACCCAGCAGGCTTTATGCTCCTGGTGGCTTAACACCAAATTGGTTCTCCTCTGTACCATTACTACACTTGTAAAGGACTGCAACAAACAACTTATTTCCCAAAGCACCAGAAGGCAAAACAAGAAGAACTAAGAAGAGATTTTCTGACAGTAAGAACAATCAACCAATGGAAGTGCTTGCCTTCTGAAGTTGTGGGTGTGCTTCACTGGAGCTTTTTAGAAGAGACTGGACAGCCATTTGTCTGAAATGGTATAGGGCATCTTGCCTGGCTAGGAAGTTGGGCTAGATGACCTCCAAGGTCCCTTCCAACTCTAATGATGTTCTATGTTCTGTGTTCATTTCTCCCTACATTCCCAAACTCATCATCATTCTCCCTGCTTTAATGGATAGGATGTAGCGGCACAATTACATCTTAAACCCTGGATAGTTTAGGAGCTTTACAATACTGTACTTAAAGTTAGTCTTTCCTTCCTTCATGAATCCTTATATGCGAAGCTGAAAGTCAGCCGAGGGAATTTTTTTATTTCAACCTCTAATGAACAGATCACTAGAACAACCCTTGTTATTATGGGATTGAGACTATGGAACTGCTTCAAGAGGCACATTTTAATGCTTCTTTGCTGGAGTTCAATGGCCAACAGATGTCTCATTTTCTTCACTGCTTTAATGAAACTGCTGTAGGAATAAGTCTATTTGCATAATTTTATTTTGTAAATGAATCTGATTATATTTTACAGTATTAGGGTTACTTTTTAAAAATTAAGGAAGTGATTTAAATATCTTACTCAGTTATACATCTCCAGTCTAGGTTGGGCAGGTGATATTATTGCACTCGCTCAGGCTGAATGGGTGAGCAATTTGGAGGTCCTCCTAGAATTTTTGCTTTGGCTTGAGGTGCAGATAACAGCTATGGCCAGGGGAACTTTACATAGATACATCTTTTGCACACATTACTCCCTTTCCTGGGAGTGCATTGCTCAGAATCACTCATGCCTTGATCACTTTCTATTTGGACTACTGCAATGCACTTTACATGGGACTATTATTGAAGATCACCTGCAAGCTACAACTAGTCCAGAATGTTGGGCACTTCTAGGTTTACGCATCTGTTGCATGAGTTTCACTGGCTTCAAATTTCCTTCCAGGTGTAATTCAAGATATTGGTTATCCCATTTACAGATCTACATACCAGGTTATTTGCAGGACTATCTTTCCCTGAGAGTATCTGCCCAGCTCACCAGGATGAATAAGGCAGGCACACTCTGTATCCCATCCCTTAAATGTTGCCATCTACCCATCTATTTACCATGGCTGCTTCTATCTTGTGGGACACCCTCCCGCTGACCATCTGGCAGGTCCCCACCCTTCAGCTTCTCCGAAGACCATAAAGAGATGACTTTCACATAGGAGCTTGGGTAGAAGTGATGTGAGTCTATGGACAGTTGTTCAGCATCCTATTAAGACGACTGAAGCATTGGATTCTAATTTTAATTTAATGGTGTTATGGCTTTGTAGTTTTATTGTTGTTGTGAACTGCCCAGAATTGTCCCTTGAGGCAGGTGGCCATACAAATAACAAAAAAAAAATTCCTTCCCAATGTTCCACACGTTGAGCTATTAGACTCCATTAGCAACGCCTTAATATAAAAACAAAGAGGAATGAAAATAACGCAATTGCATTAGTTCTATTGTTAATTGCTTGTGAACAGCAAGCAAATAATAAAATTTGCTTTATTGGAATAGAATAAAGAATTGATTCAAAGCTCTTTTTGTTATGGTTTGTTAGTAAGAAGATTATGTTCTTATCCAGGTCTCTGCAGTCCTAAACATTCTCAGTGAAAGTCAAGGTTCCCCCCCTCCCCAATGTTTGGCCTTTTTTAGCCAGAGACCACAGGAAACTGAAAGCAAATATAGTTGTGTAGATTAATATCCTCCCAGCCAACCAGCATGCAACTAGAGAGATGGGCAGAAAACATAGTGTAGCTTTCAAGAGTTCTAGTTCAGAAAACCCAAGGAAAGAAAAAGACGAAGTACAAACCACATCAGTATTCAATAAGTCAATCTAAAGTTCAGGCCCTAGTTCAAGACATCTAGCCATGGGAGCAATTAATTACAGAAGTTATTTCTAGTACTTTAATTCCAAGATACAGAGTGGTATATAAAACTCTTTGAGCTTTCACCCCCCAAACAACTGCCATCCATATAGATTAACCCAAAATTCTGGACTAACGAGCCTTTCCCTTTAATTCTCTTTTGCAGTGTTGTTATTCCATAAGAATGGAGATAGCTTTCAGTGAAAGTCTGAGGCCACAGACCTTATGTTTGTCGGGGATAATTCTTGTTAGCTTGCTGTTCTGGGCTCTGGAACAATGATTCCATCTGTTTCCAAAGCTGCTCTTGACAGGAATGCCTATGAAACAGTCAACTTTCCCTTTTCACAGCACTGCAGCAAATGGGAACATTGCCTTTGGCCTATAATTACTCTATTTTAAACATCTTTTCCTCATGCAATTTCACTCTTCCCAAGAAGAGAAGAGACAGGCAAAAACATGGCACAGAAGAATACATTAAGTATCTCAAGGTCCAGTTCTTTATTAGAATGACGTGATTTTTGTAGCCATTGTAATAATTACAGCCCTGAACTGGGGTCAGGGAAAATACCTTCTGTTAATGACTCAAGGCCAAAGAATGTCATATAAATAAGTACATGGGAGGATATCTTCTGTACATGTGAGTGTTATAAAATATTAGCTCCATTCTCAACAACTGAAATTAGAAATCGGTAAATCAGTTGGAGGGGAGGATTAAGTTTTTGATAAGTTTTGCTATGAAATGTTGTAAAATTAATGAATACACATAAAAAATAGGCAACATCAGATAATTTCCTGGCTTAATCTTAAGGAATTAATGTGTGATGTGGGCATGCTTATTAAAATCTTAATTTCTGGAAAATAAATATATAGCGATCTTTTTTAGGGTTAGGCTCAGGGTTAGGGTGGAGGCAAGTGATGGGTAAAAATCTGAGATCACTAGATTTGAATCCTAAAATATCCATTAGAGGATGGCATTTGTGTACTATGAACCTGATACATAAAAGAGCAGTATGGTGCTATTCATTTTTGAACATAACATAGGATGACAATATTTGACATTTTGATGTACAGTAGTATCAACCTATTCCAAGATTTCTGACTCTTGATAACACATGAGTTGAAATTTGCCCAAAGTAGATAATTTAATTCAGAAAAACTAATGAAGCTTTAGCTAGCTTTCTGCAGAGGTTATCCTAGTGAGTTTTGGAAAGAAAAGACTGATTCATGTGCCCCCAAGCCCCAACATAAAAGGAGTTGATTATTCCTAGTAGCAACAATAGAAGAGAAGAAGAACAGCCTTAGTGTAATGGAGACTCTTTAGTGATCCAATTTGGAACATGAGTAACAAAGAAATTTTGTATGATATCAGCATAAAGGAAATCACAGCTTGATAAAAGCCATCACTTCCTGTTTTGGGAAAATGCCATTGCTTTAAGGAATTGGTTTAGTAAAATTAAAGTGCCTTCTTTACTTACATGGAACAATAAAAAAGTTAAACTGTGTTGATGAAAAACAAAGAGGTCTTTTGCCCCCTGATTGTAGGCAGCCCAAAGCATTCTTTTCAAATTATTTTGAGACAAATCCATCACATGCATTCAATGCTGTGTAAGATTTTCTTTCATTTCCAAGAGGGAATGGATGCAAGGGTAGTCATGGGATATAGAAAAAGAACACTGAGCAGTCAATGACGTTGAAGTCATTTGAACTATGGTTAATCAAAAGTTCTGATTAGCCTCTAAAGCAGAAGTCTCCAAACCTGGCAACTCAGACTTGCAGACTTCAGCTTCCAGAAATCCGCAGCCAGCATGGTTGGCGGCTGAAGAATTCTAGGAGATGAAGTCCATAAGTCTTAATGTTGCCAAGTTTGGAGACCCCTGTTTTAAAATGAACATCAGTTGTCCTTTTGATTCCTAACTTCTTGAATAAATTTGGCATTATAGTTTGATTCAGCATCAGAAAGCCTTCCTTTCATGAGCAGAGGGTCTCAAAGCAAGAGAGGCTCTACGGTACTCTAGTGTGTCACATATTGGCCTCTATTTTCCACCAAGGTGCTAAATTGACATCTTCATGTTTCTCAGAGGAGTAATTTGACTTAAATGGTAGCCTTGGTCACAAAGGAAGCTGCATTCATTTTTCAAGATCTACAGAAGAGCAATCCCTATTGGTTTGATTGTAGCAAATAAAGTAGCATATCTTGGAGTTCCAGAGAAGAGCTTTTCTTGAATTTATTTGAGGGACTTTCTCATCTCAGTTTTGTCTACCCATCTCATTATAGATTTGGCAGGAAAGGCAGGGCCTGTGTGTTATCTACTTGGGTAGTGTGCAGTGGGGTACCTCAAAACTCTGTCTTAGGCCCAGTACTCATCAATAGGGGATAGAAGAAGAACTCATTAAATTTGCACATGACACCAAGCTAGCAGGAATAGCCAAAACTCCAGAAGATAGAATCAAGAAGAAGGATCTTGACAGACTTGAGCACTAGGCTCTATCTAAGAAAATGAAATTTAATAGTGAGAAAATTAAGGTTTTACATTTAGGCAAGAAAAACCAAACACAGAGGTATTGAACAGGTGATATCCAGCTCAAGAGTAGTGACTGTGAGAAGGATCATGGAGTCTTAATGAGCAATCACTTAAATATGACCAGGGAGCGTGTTGCAGCTGCCAAAAAAAGCCAATGCAATCCTAGACTGCATTAACAAAGGAAAAGAATCAAGCTAATGCAAAGTGTTAACACCACTGTATTATGACTCAGTAAAACCACATTTGGAATATTTCATCCAGTTTTGGTCGCCACAATATAAAAAAGATGTTGAGGGCTCTAAAAAGAGTGCAGAAAAAAGGAACAAAGATGTTTAGGGGATTGGAAACTAAAACATTCTCCAAAGCACCAGAAGGCAGGAGAAACAATGGATAGAAACTAATCGAGCAAGAATCAATCTCAAATGAAGGAGAAATTTCCTGACAGAACAATTAATTGGTGGAATGACTTGCCTCCAGAAATTGTGAATGCTCCAACACTGGAGGTTTTTAAGAAGAGATTGCAGAACCATTTGTCTGAAATGGTATGGGTTTCCTGCTTGAGCAGGGGGTTAAGAGTAGAAGATCTCTAAGATCCCTACTAACTCTGTTATTCTATCTATTAAGAAATGTCACCTGGCAGGACCCAGGAAGAGAGAGTCTTACATCATGACACCCAGCTTTGGAAAATCATCTCCAAACATTAGCTTTGTTGTAAGGCCTTAGACATGTTTTTTGTCACTTTTGTTATATATGTATACACACACACACACACACGCACACGCACGCACGCACGCACACACACATACGTGCACACACACACACATACACACACATACACACACACACACACAATTGCTTTATATTCTTTTATGAATGAAATAACTTTACAGTATGACAGGCATTGTACTGAAATAATCAACATTTGTGAATGATAAGCTGAATGGATGTGAGGGAGACACAGATTGCCAAATGCTAATACAAGGTGAACTGAGTAAGAATAGGGACAGATTCTTGGATAAACTGGTGCCAACAAACACTCTGAGAAATAAGTATGGAAATTTCAAAGGTATCACCAGCAGAGTGGTATGAACGTACTAGCATTTTTCTCTTTTTAAGTCTTTATTGCATATCCGTGAGTCCCTCCTAGGAGGCCATAAAAATACTAATCATGTTCCGACTGAATCATCTGAAATTTTAATCTGGCTTTCCCAAAATGCCTCCAAAAAACTAAGATGTCATTTGAGCATCACAAAAGAGATATTGGATTATTGGTATTGGTATCCAGCAGCTGAGTGATGTGGCTATGGAGTAACAACAGCGGTTTGAAAATTCAATTATCTGGATTCCTGCTGTCTCTCTTCTTGCTATACTTTTCTATAAAAATCCCTGGAAATGGATATCTCCATTCTTAAATAGACCAGCATGTTGCTGAAGCTCAGATTTCTCTCTTGTGAGGATCTCAGCAAGGAGCCTCATGCATCTCTTTCAATGATGCTCCTTTTCTAGTCTACAGAGGGGGAAGGAAAGGTTTTGGAGAAAGCATGTCAATATAAGGAAACTATTCCTTGCAAGTTGCATAATTGCCCTTATTGGGGGGACCAATAAGACCAGCTCTCTGTACTTGTGGCAGCCAGATTCCCATTCCTCTTATTCTAATGTCTGCTTTTATTGGTGCTCTTTCTGCAGCTGTCTTTTATAATACTATTATAAATATTGTTTATTTATCTAACTAAAAATATCTGAATTTTGATCTATAGCAATAGATGAAGGACAAAATATGATCAATAAATATAATACAACAACAAACAATAAAGTACAATAAAGTTATGTAAATTTACAGAGACCTAAAGATTTGCAGACAGAGTCACATTCTCTCTCTGGATTAAATGTAATAAAGTTGGGGATCATCTTAGCCTCTGGCAGGACAATGTCTTTCCATAATAAGAGAAGAAGGCCTTTCTCATTTGTCTGCTTAATGTGTTCTACCTAGAGTACAACCAAAACACCATTCCGGTACAGTGGCTGCTGCTTCTGGCAGGCACCGGTACGCGCATACTGGGGCATACTGCCTGAAACCCACCACTGTCTCAAACCACCTAAAAGCTGATACGTCATGAATATATTGACCCATGTTGCTAGACAATGGAAGAGGAAGAATGATTATTTTGCTGATGGAGATATCCCATATGGCCAGATGATATTTCTCTTGGTAATCTGGCAAAGCCAAATTAGGAAGAAAATGATTGCAGCAGGGAGACCTATCATCCCTGCTATCTCGACCCCTTCCAGTCAGGCTTCAGACCCGGTTACAGCACTGAAACCGCTTTGGTCGCATTGACCGATGATCTCTGGAGAGCCAGAGATGGAGGACATTCCTCCATCCTGGTTCTCCTTGACCTCTCAGCGGCTTTCGATACCATCGACCATGGTATCCTTCTGCGACGACTGTGGGAGGTGGGGGTGGGAGGCACCGTGTTGCGGTGGTTCTCTTCCTACCTCTCGGACAGGTCGCAGTCGGTGTTAGTGGGGGGGCAGAGATCGTCCCCTAGGCCCCTAACATATGGGGTGCCTCAGGGTTCGGTCTTATCCCCCCTACTATTCAACATCTACATGAAACCGCTGGGAGAGATCATCCGCAGGCACGGGATCAAATACCATCAATATGCGGACGATACTCAACTGTATCTGTCCGCCCCGTGCCAACTCAATGAAGCGGCAGACGTGATGAACCGGGGCCTGGAGGCGGTTATGGACTGGATGAGGGCTAACAAGCTTGTGCTCAACCCAGAAAAGACCGAGTGGCTGTTGTGTTTCCCTCCCAAGGATTCCACCAATATTCCATCTCTCAGGCTGGGGGGTCAAACTCTATACCCCTCAGAGAGGGTCCGCAACTTGGGAGTCCTCCTAGATCCACAGCTATCATTCGACCACCATTTGACGGCTGTGGCTAGGGGGGCATTCGCCCAGGTACGCCTGGTGCGCCAGTTGCGACCCTACCTGAATCGGGAGGCACTCACAACAGTCACTCGGGCCCTCGTGACCTCTAGGCTGGAATACTGCAATGTGCTCTACATGGGGCTGCCCTTGAAGAGCATCCGGCGTCTTCAGCTGGTACAGAACGCAGCCGCGCGAGCGATTGTGGGTGCACTGCGGTTCACCCACATTACACCTATCCTCCGCGAGCTGCGCTGGCTACCTGTCGATTTCCGGATGCGCTTCAAGGTGCTGTTAATCACCCATAAAGCCCTACATGGTAGTGGATCTGGATACTTGAGAGACCGCCTTCTGCCAATTACCTCTCTGCGACCAATAAGATCACACAGATTGGGCCTCCTCCGTATTCCATCGGCCAGCCAGTGTCGGCTGGCAACTACAAGGAGGAGGGCCTTCTCAGTAGTCGCCCCGACCCTTTGGAACGAACTCCCCGTGGAGATTCGTGCCCTCACCACCGTCCAGGCCTTCCGCACAGCCTTGAAGAACTGGCTCGCCCGTCAGGCCTGGGGATGAAGATAGTTGCCCCTCCCGAATGATGAATGCATGTTGGTTACTGTTTTTTATTATATGTGTCTTTGTTATTGTCTGTATTTCCCCTTCCCCGATTTTATGTGAGCCGCCCTGAGTCCCCTCAGGGAAAAGGGCGGCCTACAAATGTCAATAAAATCACTAAAAAAAAAAAAATCACTAAATCCCAGCAACATGTCCATGATCAGGACGTCTGAACCAAAACAGACTAAATCAAAAGGTTTTGTTGCATATTCAATATGCAAATACCAGCTGCGACCTGATTGATTGGTCGTTTTGACAGTTGGTCTGAGTGCTAGTATAAATACCCTGACAGTTGCAGGGAACGTTTGAATCGCTTGTCACCTGTGTTATAATAAAGATCTGTCTTGCACATGGCTCCTGCGTGTCAATTCTCTCACAACAACAACCCACACGTTACAATACTGGCGACGAGGATGGGATTGATATGCGATTCCCGCAGAGCCTAACAACATCAGCCAACGTGAACGCAGGAAAAAATTTTTTTTTCTTCTTTCCTACATTGAGGGCCTGTCAGGGCCGCCGCTATGGCCAGCAAGCGACATCAACAGCAGCCTCCGGTTGTAGCCAACCTCAGTAAGCTCCAGGCGCGGCCTCCATCCGTCCGAGGGACGGGTTTCCTACGCTTAACCTCGACTGGAGCCGCCGCCGCTACTCAGGGACGAGCTATGGACCGTGATGGCTAAACTGTGCCAGCTGTGCCTGCCTGCCTGCCTGCCACCAGCTGTTCCTACGGCATGCCTGCCACCAGCTGTTCCTACGGCACTCCAACCGCCTCGTTCCAACCGCTGCGTTCAACAACAGCCTCGTTCTCCAAGATGCGACCTAGCACCACTGGCTATGTTCTCTCAGCCTGTCTAAAGTCTCTCCAACACTAGCACACTCACAACATACACCAGACTGTCCTCTACACCATGAGCACGTCCGCTCCTGTGCAATCCACTTGCCTCCGCTGTGCCTCCCAAGGAGCCCAATCGCTGCTCTACCTTACAAAGCTGCCTGCCTCCCAAGGAGCAACTCTAGAGCAACTATAGCCGATCAGAAGCCTCTAGCCACTCAGAAGCCTGCCTGCTGCACGAGAGCCTCCTTCCGCTGCAAAGGCCACCGCTTGCTTCTCGAGCCTCCCTGCTGCAAAGATTCCAAAGGACCTGTTTTTTTTTCCTGGTTCTAAAATTTAGCTACGAAGGACTCACCACCATCTTGAAACCACAGAACTGGGGGGAAGGAGAGAGATTGAATATGCAAATACCAGCTGCGACGTGATTGGATGGTCATTTGGTCTTTAGAACTGGGGGGAAGGAGTGTTGCATATTCAATATGCAAATACCAGCTGCGACGTGATTGGTTGGTCGTTTTGACAGTTGGTCTGAGTGCTAGTATAAATACCCTGACAGTTGCAGGGAACGTTTGAATCGCTTGTCACCTGTGTTATAATAAAGATCTGTCTTGCACATGGCTCCTGCGTGTCAATTCCCTCACAACAACAACCCACACGTTACAATAGGTTTCATAAAAGGATTGAAGGTTTGTAGGAACAGAGAGGTGAGCAATGTGCCTGCTGAAATGGAGGCATTTGTAGCTAAAGTCTTGGTGTTAAACTGCTGTGGGAGGGGAGCAAGAAAAGAGGAGGATTCTGAATTCTCCTCACAAGAAATAATTTATCAGGGTTTTCAATCACACTATTTCAGGGAGGAAAGTTTAAGCAATGTGTTAGAGGATTGTTGCCAAGCAGTGGCAACATCTGTCTTGCTATTTCTCAAAAGTGTTTTTCTCCTACAAAAGAGGCTTCAGGTTTTTTTTTTTGTGCTGTGTTTTCCGAAAGCTTAAGAATGTCTTTCAAATGTATTTTGACTGGGTTTTCAAGTTTAATTTATTGCTGGAGGGTGCTTGTGTTAACACTGAACCTTCTCTGGCTTCCCATATTTCCCTGTATAAAAAAGTCCAAGGGGAGAATCTCCCTTGTGATATCTTCCACTGGGAAATTAATTGGGATGTAGACCAGCTGAAAAAGTGCCAGAGATTTTTTTTTCCTATGTAGCACTAGTATTTAAGTTCTTTGCCATTAAGAACAACTCCTTAAAACAGAGAAATTGTACGTATTTTGGTGGGATCTGAGAGAATACAGAATATTGCACGTTTGCTTGAAAAAATGTTTGATTCTAGGCCTTTGTCATTGCTACCTTATGCTCATCTACTTCTGTCACCCACTCCTTGTCACATCACAGACAATGATGGGAACAAGAGTACAGAAAGCAGGAATTTAAAGCCATTTTTGTTCATGATAATTCCCTGGTTTGGATGCTTATCTTTCAGTTATTTTTCATTCTTTTTGCTAAGGGCTTTACTGTGATATATAACATATTCCTCATAATGATTTTCCTCTATCCCCAAACAGGCTCATTCAAAAATCTATACCTTTTCATGTAGAACATGAAGACGAAATCATCCTGAAATTCTCTTTAGTTCTGCCAAAGAAGAGTAAAAAAAAAACCCAACAACCCTGAGCAGCACTTACCTTCCTGGAAACCTATAGATTTCTTGATTTAATACAATTGCCAACAAACACTAGGCAGTGACATCCTTTTGATGCAACCTATGAAATTAGTGGTATACACCAACATCCAATGATGGATATGGCACAAGAAGAAGAATGCATCGGTCTCCTGTCTCGCTCCTGGCTTCTTCTAGGAATGAATAAACTACTGTGTGTTCTCTGAACTGTGTTCTCTAACATTCTTCCACATCATCCTTAGGACCTATAGGACGTTTAATGTTTGAAAAGACATGCACTTCATCTTTAAGTACAAAAGTGACTCTGCAGTCCCGGTCTGGAATCAGGAGTTAATGGGGCCACTGGAAATACATTGTTGTAATAACCAGTGTTATTTATAACATTGCTCAGAGTTTTCTATCTGGTTTTGGCAGCACTCATCTTCAAAGACAGTGGATACTTCGTAGCACAGGGCTTACCTTAGAACCTAGAGATATTCCAATGGTATGCAAGATACCTTACACAGAGAATCCTTCTGGTGGCAGTTGTCTGATAGAATTACCTCTTCTCAGTGATATATCTGATCCCATAGGTTTCAGACCTCTCTTCAAGTCATATTTTTATTTTGTCTTTCCCAGCCATTTTGGTCTGTCAATATTTTTTCTTGTTTGTTTTCCCACCTCTCCCCAAATGGATTGTTCTTGTTTATTCATTTTTACTCTGTTGTTATCCTGCTCTTATCCTTTAAATAATTCACTGTAACTAAAAGTGCATACTGGATACACGAGAAAAACCCTCATGGAGGGGCTTGTACCTGTGTCAGTCTTTTTCAGAATCTCTTTCATGCTGTATACTGAATCATATGGATGGTCTGCTTGTTGTTAAGGAGTAGAAAATTAGGATTCCATTTTGCCACTCAAACTGGGGTTTAGATGGCACCCAGATGGAATCCAAGACAGAGGAACACTAAATTTTCTAGCTCTGACAAAAAAATAGCTCTGTCATTGTTTACACTCATGAATTATCTTTGTCTAAATATGGGATTGCTTATTTGAAATACAAGAAGCGTCTTTTCTTCTCTTCCTCTTTTAGCAATCTGAAGGCAAAAAAGAAAAAAAGAAAGCACTGGTGAAATTCATTTTTTTTTACTACTGGTTCTGTGGGGGTGGCGTGGTGGGCATGGCAGGGGAAGGATACTGCAAAATCTCCATTCCCACCCTACTCCAGGGGAAGAATATTGCAAAATCTCCATTCCCACCCACTCTGGGGCCAGCCGGAAGTGGTATTTGCCGGTTCTCTGAACTACTCAAAATTTATGTTACCAGTTCTCCAGAACCTGTCAGAACCTGCTGAATGTCGCCCCTGAAAGGAAGGTCAAAGCAGTAGCATCATGTATACCTTGGATTATAGGAATGTATATTACTACAATATGCCAAACTCTTTTTCCATCTGCACTAAGCACATTATTCCAAATGAAGTTTCTCACATCTCTAGCAAAGACTGAGCAAGCAGATCTATGAGTTCAATGATGATACAGAACTCATTGCTCACCTGGCTTTAATTCACCTGAGAGACCCCATTCACAGCTTTTGAAGAGGAAACAAAACTCAAGGTTCTTTTATATACTTCCCTTAGTGACGCATAACATGTTTTGGCATATGGATGCCTTTGGATTCATTCTTGTAAAATATTCCATTTTTTAATTTGTGCTTCCTTGGATATCACTCTGGCAATCCTCTCTGGCTGTGTCAAGAGTCAAAATTTAATAGCTAACAGCTGCAGATCCAAGCTGACTCAGTAGAGAAGAAAGAACAGAAAAGAAAGCAATGAATATGAGAGAAGTTTTTGTTTCCCCATAGCATAATGCCTCAAACAGTAAATAGACTTTAGCCAGAACAATAATTACTTTCCAGCATGGATAGAGCGAAGTGAAATGATCATAAAAGGTAGACAAAGAATGCAAAGAAACATTGCAGTTGTTCTCCTCCATGTGGTCATAAGAGATGAGGCTGTATCTCTTACCCAGAGTGGGACAACTCCCCACAGTCAACTTGCTGTGGCCAACTTGCCATGGTCAACTCACCACATCAAACTCACCATGAGACAACTCGTAGGACAATTTAACAATACAACTTAAATATTTAAAATAAATAAAAATATTTTAATTTTTGCCATTCACATTTTATTCTCTCTTTCCTTTTGCATCCTTTTTAGAATAGAATAGAATAGAATTCTTTATTGGCCAAGTGTGATTGGACACACTAGGAATTTGTCTTGGTGCATATGTATAGTATAACCTTTATTGCCATTGTACAAAATAAATCCAATGAAATTGGTTTTAGCTTCACTGGTGCAATCCATGACAACAAATAAAAACAACGTAAATGTAAGTATAAAGAATAATCATAAACATATGTATAAAGTACAATCTCAATGCAAGTAATTAGGGAAAAAGAAAAAAGGAAATATAAGAAAAAGAAAAACTAGTCATTCCACGTGTGTGTGGCGTGATTGTGGTTGTGTTTAATATGCTCTCAGTGTACATAAAAGACAAGACATTTGTCAAGAATCATAAGATACAATAGTTAATGATGGTTATAGGGTACAAACAAGCAATTAAATCATATTAGGAAACAATTAATATAAATCGTAAGGATACAAGGAACAACGTTATGATCATATAATCATAATTGGGAAGAGATGGGGTGATAGGAATGATGAGAAGATTAATAGTAATGCAAACTTAGTAAATAGTTTGACAGTGTTGAGGAAATTATTTGTTTAGCAGAGTGATGTCTTTCAGGGAAAAAAAAACAGTTCTCGTGTCTAGTTGTCTTGGTGTACAGTGCTCTTTAGCACTGCTATTCCACAATTTGATGATTCTATTCCAGATTCTATTCCAATGATTCTCTTCCACCATTTCTTTGATATTAGTGTAATGTGAGTTGTCCCATGGTGAGTTGGCATTTGGAGGAAGGGTCTTAATTAGTAATGACAACAACATTAACAGAATATCAGAATAACAGAGATGGAAGGGAACTTGGAGATCTTCTAGTTCAACCCCGTGCTGAAGGAGGAACCCTACATCATTTCCGATAAATGGTTGTCCAATCTCTTCTTTAAAACCTCCAATGTTGGAGCACTCACAACTTCTGGAGGCAAGTTGTTCAATCATTTAGCCAGTGAGAAGGTACAGGTGTGCCATATTTATGGATGAAATCTATACCTATATACTGATATTTGTATATGATCCTTTCTTATAGTTATGATTAATTGTTCTAACTGTCAGGAAATTTCTCCTTAGTTCTAGGTTGCTTCTCCTCTCGATCAGTTTCCATCCATTGTTTCTTGTCCTGCTTTCAGGTGCTTTGGAGAATAGATTGTCCCCCTCTTCTTTGTGGCAGCCCCTTAGATATTGAAACACTGCTATCCTGTCACCCCTATTTCTTCTTTTCATTAAACTAGACATACCCAATTCCTTCCCCAATTATCCTTCCCCAAGCTGATTTGTTTTGCTTTGCTTTTGTTTTCATCATTGATTGCAGAATGAATTCATCAAGCTCACATTTAGAAAATCCCACAGTGCTTTAAAACAGTTATAATTCTATGATATTGTGTATTGGGGTGTGAGAGCGGGGGCTGGATGGGAAACAACGTTTTGGAAATTAAAAGTTAAGGAAAAGAAGAACACCAGAAAATTGCTCAGGAAAAAAAAAAGTGTCTGGTTCAGATCATATATGGTATAATTCACATTAAAGCACTCTCTTTTTCTTTTTCTTTTTTTTCCTTCACGCCTTATCACTGTGTCAAAAAGAAGAGACAGTCTTTTCATTCTTATTTTTTCAAAGTGACTTGCAGACAACATAATTAAAACGTAGCAAGTGTCTACTGCTTATGAACAGCTAGTGACAATGCTTGAAATGAGGAATTTTGCCTCCTCTACTCTTAAGGGGTTGTTCTGCCTTCAATCTTTCTCTTCTTTCTTTCTTTCTTTCTTTCTTTCTTTCTTTCTTTCTTTCTTTCTTTCTCTCTCTCTCTCTCTCTCTCTCTCTCTCTCTCTCTCTCTCTCTCTCACACACACACACACACACACACACACACACACAAACACACACACACACTCACAGAGCAAACATGGAAGCAAAAGATCTTTTAAAAGTTGCAGAATTCCCCAAAGCCCTTTATGCTTGAAGGTGTGAAGCAGTTTGCTGTCCACATTTTCTTCCTTCCCACGAGGTGTTGCCAGCACCAAATTATAGCAAGTTATGCAATCTTTGACATTTCTGCAAAGACGTCTCATAAAATCCAGAATCTCATTTTTCTTCTTTGCCTTTACACCAGGAGAGGATGCTAAAAACACAAACAAACAAGATATATAGAGAAACCACAAAGTAAAAAAAAGTTATTCAATTACTTGTTTAAACACAATCATTTAATTGTCTGCATCACTGAGCATTTTTTCCAAGTTCTTAGCTGAAGCACTTCAACTCCTGACATCCTACCACTGAAGCTAATTTTTATTTATAGCTCCTTAAGCTCTTTTCCTAGTATCTGTTCTCCTTGCAGAAATCTTAAAAGACACCCCTGAAGTGGAAATAGTCAAAGGCAACGAACCATCAATTATTTGCCTTGCAACATGCAGCAATAGCATCATTTCTTCCACAGATAGAAGGTAGAAAGCCAAAGGAAGGTTGATTTTCTCTGTCTGGATTATATGAATTCATCAGTGGGGTTTCCACCAGGATGCCTCACCTATTCCTGAATGTGGAAGGACTCACTTGAATTGGGCTCTCTGTTCATATCTCAGTGCACATGCTAGTTCTGCTCCCTGCAATCTGTCTGTCTGTCTGTCTGTCTGTCTGTCTGTCTGTCTGTCTGTCTGTCTATCTATCTATCTATCTATCTATCTATCTATCTATCTATCTATCTATCTATCTATCTATCTATCTATCTATCTATCTATCTATTAATCTAATCTATCTATCTATCTATCTATCTATCTATCTATCTATCTATCTATCTATCTATCTATCTATCTATCTATCTATCTATCTATCTATCTATCTATCTATCTATCTAATCTATCTAGCCAGTGAGAAAGCAATTGACCAAAGATGGCCTCACGGTTGTCACTGGATTTATCTTCCTGGAGTTGATATCTACTTTCTTGCCAAGGTCCTGGGAAAGATGTCAAAGCTGCAACGAGGAGGAGAGTTTTTGCATGTGCTGCCAATAAATGCCAAACCGCAAAGTATGGCACCCATTGGATTTAATCCAGGGCCGGGCATGGGGATGGTTCAGTGAGGGATGAACACTCACCTTAGTGCTTGGGCTAAGAGTTGCCACTGCAGGAATCTATGCCTACACCATGTATGCTTTCTCCCAAGATGTCTTGCTGAATGAAGTAGAATCAGAGGCTGAAACCATGCAAGCACAGACAGCAAAGACCTCATCAGATTGAGAGTGAAAGAACTGAAGAATTACCCATTTTAGATGTTGAAAGTCAATATTCCTCTTTGTGCGCTCAGACTACCTAAGGATAAGTTTCACAACTTCAAGGATAACACCCTGCATTTCAAAGTGTTTACTGATTCCTTGTGTGTCCAATCACACTTGGCCAATAAAGAATTCTATAACATATATTGCCCTGTCTAAGCTATAAAAGCCATCTAACCCTTTTATCTGCTTTGTGAAACTTCAACAAACAAACTCAATGGAGAGAAAGAAAAAAAGTATGTAGCAATCAACATCTGTGCCATATACATGGATGAAATAGCTGTCTATATACTGACATTTGTATATGATCCTTTGTCAGGCTTATGGAGATCAAATCCTTTTAGCTCAGATGTTGCCGAACTACTATTGCCAAGAGTCCTAGTCACCAGGGCCAATGAGGAGGAATGTAGGAGTTGTCATTAAGCACCATCTAGAGGTTAACAACTTTTCCTTCCAAGGCTACTTTGTGCCTGGAATATATTTATGTTTGAACTCTTTACCTCCTATTTGAACTTCATGCACCATCTTCATTGCTTTTTCTGTACCTGGTACTGAAAAATAATACTGATTGATAGGGATTAGCCCTGTTAGTAAAATAAAATGGCAATATGTACATTTAAGAATTGTCTTAAAAGTTTCTGCTGTGTTATTTATATTTCTTGGCTACCTTGCATTATCTATATAAAACACGTTGGAATGCTATAACTCTTAAGAGCAGAAGGGTAGGCGTTGGAGTCTAAAAAGGGTCATTGGGAGGTAATGGGACTGTGAATTACTTCTCTTTATTACAGGTCACCAAGAAAAGGCATTAGAATTGAGAACAGCACAGACTTTCACAGGTTTGTGCTCTGTATTATGAATCAGAAAAAGATGCAGCATGGAATGCCAATCATGGAAGATCCAAAGTTGGAAGACTGTCCTGAAGAGTCCAGCCCTAAAGCTAAAGATACTGAGAGGTCTAATCCAAAGTTTCAAATGGTAGAAACAGAGAGTGGAGCCAAATGAGATCTGGGAAGCTTAAAACCTTCAACAAAGCTGGAATTTTGAGGGAATAAAGTCTGATGTTGATGATGGTTTATTCTCTGAACTTGCTGTTTGGCTTCCAAAAGTTTCATCACCAAGCTAGATAACATCATCAAGAGAACTTTGGTTGAAGTATCTTGTTTCAGTTCTCTGCTTTTATATGGTCTTGTGTGGTTACATATTTGGTTAGCCGTGTGATTGACAGATCACATAATGCAAGGATAATCAAGGGGGGAGTCATGCTAGTTGGAGATCATGTGAGGCCATGTGATCACCTTGGTTAGGGGTCACATAAGGCCATGTGATCAATTGACATGCAAAGGTTATCTTGGAGGAGAGGTCACCCCGGTTGGAGTCATGTGAAGTGATGGAATAAAGACCCTCATTTTTATCAATTTGGCAGAGAGTCTTTTCTTTAAGGGTCCTAATAAGTACCTTGTCTTTGCAACTGGGCTTAGCTTTATATTCACTTTCTAGCTAATACTGAACACTAGATTAATTTCTTCCAGTCAAGATTGCCAAATAATTGAACGCAGTGCAGTGGCCAACCTATCCTGGCATACTTTTATCTTTGTATTATATTATATTTGTCTCCTGTATTATATTTTGTTCCTGCAAGAGGAACAAAAAAAAGGAGTAAACAACACCTAGATAAAAGGTCCCCAAATGTGTTCTTTTTTTGTAGTTTGCAATATTACTGCACCAAAGTACTTATGAGAAAAAGGTGTGTGCAGATGTTGGTCAGAAAGAGTCAGCAAGGTTCTTGACTAAAAAAGGACTTCCGGATTGTAAGAATCTAAATGTTTAGTGCTAAATGAGGCTAATAACTTGGTGTGGACTAAATTTGCTGCAGTTCTGCTTAGATACTAAGCGTGGTTTGAGCAATTTTGGCTCTGCATTGTAATAATCCAGAAGCGAGTCCATTTTAAGGTCAATCTGCCAAGGGCAAATTACATAAATATTGTTGACAAGAGGAATAAAGTGTAAAGTAGGATTATTAAGAAAGACTGGCAGAAAAGATATCATGCCCTGCATGAGAGAGAAACCTCTCAATATTAATAGCATCAGATGTTCAAGAACACTTCTGTTTATACTCAAGTCTCCATGAAAACATAATAGTAGCCATGAGAATATAATCCAAAATCCACAGAGGCAATAACTTTATCAGGCTAATCATAGATTTTACAAGCTTTCATAGGCCAAGAACTTTCTAATAAAGAAAGCTGCTTCAAATCCAGGAGGCAAAGGGGTGGAGATGGGAAAATGACTGTTACTTGAGCCAGGCAACGTTTGTAGACATAATTCTAAGAATATCCAGAGATACAAGTGAATTTTATTAGATAATTGAAACTGGGCTGTTCCATTTTTTTTGGGGGGGGGAGGAAATTGAATAGGTATGGAATCTATAAAGATACTAGATGAGTAGAATAGGTTGTATGTCTATCTTGGTTACAAAAACCCACATGTTTTGCATTGTGCTTACTTGTTTTTATGTAGTGAAGAAGTTAGGGTTATAAGAGTTTTATTTTTCAATCATCTTGTTTCAAAGTTTGATACTAATCAGGACTGAGAGCAATGGTGGGATTCAACATTTTTTTACTGCTGCTTCTGTGGGTGTGGCTTGGTGGGCATGGCCGGGGAAGGAAAGTGTAAAATCTCCATTCCCTCCCCACTCCAGGGAAAGGTTACTGCAAAATCCCCATTTCCTCCAATCATCTGGGACTTAGGAGGCAGAGAATAGATGGGGGAGGAGCCAGTCAGAAGTGGTATTTACCAGTTCTCTGAACTACACAAAATTTCCACTATTGGTTCTCCAGAACTGATCAGAACCTGCTGAATACCACCTCTGACTGAGAGGGAGATTGGCTCAAGTTCACTGATCAGGCTTCTGTGCCAAAAGAAAATCTTGGTCTTCCCACTCCAATTTCACCATATTAACAATTATACTATACCAGTATTCATAGAAGAATCACTATTTGTTTGCTGTTGGAATGATAACTTACTTCTCCAAACTCCAAACCCACACTTATATGGGGGTTTGCTTTATCCCTAATTCTTTAGCCTAGTGACTGGCCCAAAGTCAATAGCAATAACATTTAGATTTATATACCACTTCAAAGTGTTTTACAGCCTTCTCTAAACATTTACAGAGTCAGCATATTACCCCCAATAATCTGGGTCCTTTTACCAACCTTGGAAGGATGGAAAGCTGAGTCAACCTTGAGCCTGGTGACATTCAAACTGTCAAATTGCAGATAGCCAGCAGTCAGCAGAAGTAGCCTGCCATATTGCATTCTAACCACTGTGCCACCATGGTTCATCTGTGGTGAGCACTGTATGCAATGATGTGTACTTGAACTTGACAGCTTAACCACTATACTATATAGGCCAACCTTAATGCAATGAATCCTTCAACTCTTCTACTGAAATAACCCTATGCATGAATTGTTTGTCCATCTAGACAAAATAGTCCAGCATTGGGAGTTTTATTTTCCTACAATAACTGAGATTTTCAACTTGCATCTGGGCTTTTGGCATGAAACAACTTTTTCCCCCTGAACAAGGTATTTGAAAAGTATGCTGTTATTTTTTCCTGAGAGATACAGTCTTGGGAATTGTTTTGGATCCCTATATTGCTTGGACAAAGGTGGAACCAGAATAATGGGATCTAAATCAAGTCTGAATTAGCCAGTTAAGAAATGCCTATTCCAAATTGTGCTGAAGGATCTCACCTGTCATTTATCTAACTCATAAAAGCCACTAGAAGCTGAAACCATGTAAAATTGCATGGATAACTGAATGGATTTGGAAAAGTCATCATTTTTCATATAGTTTTCTGGCCTAATGAAATTTAACTGGCCAGATGATTGTTTTAAAATATGAAAATGAAGACTATAATTCAACTCTTGGTTATTCATATGCATCTCCCCTCTAACCTTTGCATAAAAACTGTACAACAGCACTCAAAGAGTATGAAACATTTTGCCTATAAAAGTCTTTTATAAATGATTAATTATGGCAGAAACAGAAAGAGCCAAGGGTAGAGTTGCTGGAGGAAAGTAGTCTGCTTGAAAAGCTTCTGATGTTGCTTGGAATGATTATAGCTAATGGTTGTGTTTCTTAGAGCAGAGACTTATTTAATGATTGCTGACTCACCATCTATAATTATTATTAATTAGGATACATAATAAAGTATGTGAATAGTTCAATTTCCTTGGTTTGAAGTTGTGTTGTAATCAAAAATGGCCAATTGGTTTATTGGGGCAAAGAGTTAATATTGATATAAAAAATATCTTCTGGCTTCTTTTATACTGTTGGTTAATTAGCATAATTCTAATCCATCTAGTAGTTACCCAGCAGCTATAATATTAATATAACAAGAAAAGCAATAAAATGCATTAATAAGCAGCCCAGAGAAAGATGCTATAAAAATATAAGAGCCATAATCAAAGTCTAAATTGTGTATTTGGTAAGAAAAAAACCCTGCAGAAATTCTAGCAAGACGACTTTTTTTAAAAAAATCAATGTTAACAATTTTCCACAAGGGCTTTCTGGGTGCATATTTGCTGTTTATTTATTCATGTATCAAAATATCATACTTTTCCTTTAGGAGATCAAAGAAGGATACATAGCCCTTCCTCCTGTTCTTCCTAACTGTACTGCAATACCCCAATGAGATGTATTAAAGGAGGAAGTCTGGCTTGATATTACTCTATAACAGGGGTGTCAAACTTGCAGTGTCACATTGTCATCATGTGACATATTGTGATCTCCTCTTCGCTTAACTGGGGAGGGCGTGACCAGTGCATGACACATCTGGCCTGCAGATCACAAGTTTGTCACCCCTGTTCTATAAGCTTTTATTGCTGAGAGTAGAGTTTTTGAGATTTTGAGATTTTTGAGATTTTAATAAGACTTATAGGCCGCCCTTCTCCCTGAGGGGACTCAGGGCGGCTTACAATCACAAAGGGAAGGGTGTACAATAACAAACCAACAATAAAAGACCAATAATAAAATAGTAAACCACAACATACATTCAACAATCAACATTCGGGCGGGTAAATTGAAACCTATCCCCAGGCCTGCTGGGAGAGCCAGATCTTGAGGGCTGTGCGGAAGGTTTGGATGGTGGTGAGGGTACGAATCTCAACGGGGAGATCGTTCCACAGGGTCGGAGCTACAACAGAAAAGGCTCTCCTCCGTGTAGTCGCCAGTCGACATTGACTGGCGGATGGAATCCGGAGGAGGCCCAGCCTGTGTGATCTAATCGGTCGGAGGGAGGTAATCGGCAGAAGGCGGTCTCTCAAGTATCCAGACCCACTACCATGGAGTGCTTTAAAGGTGGTCATCAATACCCTGAAGCGCGCCCGGAGACCCACAGGTAGCCAGTGCAGCTCGCGGAGGATGGGTGTAATGTGGGCGAACCGTGGTGCACCCACTATCACTCGCGCGGCCGCATTCTGGACTAACTGCAGTCGCCGGGTGCTCTTCAGGGGCAACCCCATGTAGAGCCCATTGCAGTATTCCAGCCTAGAGATCACAAGGGCTCGAGTGACTGTTGTGAGAGCCTCCCGGTTCAGGTAGGGCCGTAACTGGCGGACCAGGCGAACCTGGGCAAATGCCCCCCTGGTCACAGCCGACAACTGGTGGTCGAGAGTCAGCTGAGGATCCAGGAGGACTCCTAAGTTACGGACCCTATCTGAGGGGTATAGAATTTGACCCCCCAGCCTGAGTGTTGGAATGTCGGCCAAATTATTGGGAGGAAAGCACAACAGCCACTCGGTCTTGTCCGGGTTGAGTACCAGTTTGTTAGCGCTCATCCAGCTCTTAACGGCCTCAAGACCCTGGTTCATCACGTCCACCGCTTCATTGAGTTGGCACGGGGCGGACAGATACAATTGTGTATCGTCCGCATATTGGTGGTATTTTATCCCGTGCCTTCGAATGATCTCGCCCAGCGGTTTCATGTATATGTTAAATAGTAGGGGGGATAAGACCGAACCCTGCGGCACCCCATATGTTAGGGGCCTCAGGGACGATCTCTGCCCCCCGACCAACACCGACTGCGACCTGTCCGAGAGGTAAGAGGAGAACCACTGCAAAACAGTGCCTCCCACCCCCACCTCCCGCAGTCGTCGCAGAAGGATACCATGGTCGATGGTATCGAAAGCCGCTGAGAGGTCAAGGAGAACCAGGATGGACGCATGGCCTCCATCTCTGGCTCTCCAGAGATCATCGGTCAATGCGACCAAAGCGGTTTCTGTGCTGTAGCCAGGTCTGAAGCCGGACTGGAAGGGGTCAAGATAACTAGCTTCCTCCAAGGCCCGTTGAAGCTGGAAGGCCACCACCTTCTCAACAACCTTCCCAATAAAGGGGAGGTTGGAGACAGGACGATAGTTGTTTAAAATGGCTGGATCCAAAGATGGTTTCTTCAGGAGGGGTCTCACCACCGCCGTTTTAAGTACAGCGGGGAAGTGCCCCTCCCGAAGGGAGGCGGTCACAACCGCCTGGATCCAGCCATGTGTCACCTCCCTGCTGTTGGCAACCAGCCAGGAGGGACACGGGTCCAAAATACAGGTGGAGGCACTTACAGCTCGAATGGCCTTGTCCACATCCCCAGAGGCAACATCCTGGAACTCAACCCAGAGATGATTTGCCAAGTAATCTCCCTGTGTCTCGGCTGAATCTACTGCGGTGGAGTCCAAGTCCGACCTAAACCGAGCAACTTTGTCCGCCAAGAACTGGGCATAGTCCTCAGCCCTACCCTGCAAGGGTTCTCCCACATCCCTCTTATTGAGGAGGGTGCGGGTGATCCTAAACAGGGCGGCTGGGCGTGACTCGGCAGACGCAACCAAGGCAGAGATATGCGTTCTTTTGGCGATTCTCAGTGCCCGGATGTAATCCTTGGTGCAGGTGGACAGAAGTGCTCGGTTCGCCTCGGACTTATCGGACCTCCACAGGTGCTCTAGGCGTCTCCTCCGGCGCTTCTTCTCCCGGAGTTCCTCGGTGGTTGAACCAAGATTTCCCCAAAGCACCAATACAAAATGTTAACCACTACCCAAAACTGACTGATACGGTTAATATGTGTGTGTGTCTTTTAATGAAGAAAATAATTTTATAAAATTAAAAGCTACCAAAGATTTTTTTTAAAAGAAATAAAAAATGGAAATCAGAAAGATAGAAAAATAGAAGAAAATGTGAACAGTAGAGATCAAGAAAAGAGAAAGAAAAAAGCAATGTTTAAAGAGATCCGATCTTTGCATGAGTTGCAAACATAATACTGTTTCTGTCCCTACCATTATATATTACATAATGTAATGTCGTTCTTCCCAAATACAGCCTGTTTTAATCAGAAAATTCAGATAGCACTGGTTCATTTTGAACAAAAAGTCAAGTAAAGGTTTCCCAGGATTTTTTAAAATAAAAGTATGTGTCAAGTTTAATGGTAAAGTTAGTTGTGCTGACAACACAACCAGGGGTGGGTTCCTGCCGGCAATACTACCAGTGCCTAAAAAATATTTTCCAAAGCACCTGAAGATAAGACAAAAAAATAACAGATGGAAACTAAATAAGAAGATAAGCAACATAGAACTAAGGAGAAATTTATTAACAGTGAGAACAATTAACCAGTGGAACTGCTTGCCTCCAGACATTGTGGGTGCTTCTTCACTGGAGGCTTTTAAGAAAAGTCTGGACAGCCACTTGTCTGGAATGGTATAGGGTCTCTTACTTGAGCAGAGGTTTGGATTAGAAGATCTCCAAAGTCCTTTCCAACTCTGTTATTCTGACTTCTGATAGATCTCCCCAACTATCCTCTATCCCATTCTCAAAGGGAGTAGCTGAGTGTCTCTCTCTGCAGAAATTGGAATAACTCCAGTTCATTTATTCTTCTGTTTTATTTCAGATGAAAACTTTATTTTTATTTTCCCTAAGATTGTTAGAGGAGAGTTTTTAGAACTGCTTCCCAGCTGCACTGTTTATCTGCTCTGCTTTTAACTGGCTTGATGACTTTGTACTGCTTCTATTGATTTTGTTCTAAGCTGCTCCACAAGCTCTTACAAACTGAAGAGCATGGTAATGAAGATCTAAAATAAATAAAAATAAAGATAAATGGTCCACATCATTTCTGGGGGTGGGAGAAACCATAAAATGCTGGGGTTAGGTGAGCTGTTAACTAAAACAAAACCAGTGAAGTGTGAAAACCCAGTAGAACAGCACTGTTTCAAATCCCATTTCCTGAGTCTCAGCTGCGGGTTTCAAAAGAAATCTGTTTCTAGGTTTGAATTTTGTCCAATTGCTGGCTAGGCAATGTTATGCGCCTGCCAAGTCATGACCTAGGATGCATATGTATGGTTTGCTCACTGTCTCTTGCCACATTCTAAATGTGCCAGACTTCGCACCATGGAGAGCTGTATTTCATTTATAAAAAATTAGGATAGTTTGGCTCAAAAAGGTTAAAGACTCACAGCATTTTCACACCAGGAAAAGCAACCTTTTATTATGATTAATGTTGTTTATTGTTGTAGTGTAAGCATATGTGAGTATAAATTTGTCAAAAAATAATTACATCGGTAAATATTTGTTTAAAATGCCAGTAGGGAAGAAATCTTGCTTCTTGTTCATAAACAGGATTCTCACAATTGAATCTTTACATCTCTCCTTAGCATTGTGTTTCTCAAAGTTAGCAAATTTAACATCTGGACTTCAGCTCCCAGAATTCTATTGCCAGAAATGCTGAATTGAAGACCGTATATCTTCAAGTTGCCAAACACTGGCTTACAGGTAAGTTCTATTGAGCATAACATAACTGGAGGTATCCTATTTCAGGCATCAATATTATATACATTTACATATGAATAATAGTAATAGGCAGTGGTGGGTTTCAAAAACTTTTGGAGCCTACTCTGTGGGTGTAGCCTCCTTTGTGGGAGTAGCTTGCTGGCCATGTGACTGGATAGGAGTGGCTTGCTGCCCATGTGACCGGTGGGAGTGGCCAAGACAATGTCACTGAATTCTTTGTCCCAATGAATGAACTACAATAAGATTAAAATAAGTACAAAAACAATAAAAGAGCTATTTACAGCAGGAAGATGACTGTTCTTGCCAGTCTTCAGTATCACTGACTCCAATGAATGGGCTGCACAAAGAAGAGACACAGAAATCTTACATTGCCATCATTGGGATGAAACCAGCACACAAAACAATAAAGACAGCTACTTACAGAGAGAAGATTACTGCTTTGCTGAGGGTGAAAAATGGCCCCAATGAGCCAACTGGAAGCTTGGGAACAAACTTTCAGTTGGCCGGTTGGGCCTGTTTTTCGCCTTTCATCATCACTGAGAAGATGGAATCTGGTAGATTGATAGATCCTGGGTTCAGAGTGATGATGGCTGCCAGGCCAGAAAAAAGTAACTGTGGAATCTCTAAGGACCCAGGGCCAGAAAGAGGCAGCCATCTGGGGACATTCCTACATTCACAAGGCGTGCAAGAACCCCCCCCCCATCCCCGCTGCCTGAACATTTGAATGAAGGAGGCTGCAGGCTGCTTTGTCCTCGGCTATGCAATTTCCTTTCATTCTCTGCTGCCCGAACGAGTGAATGAGCACGGGGCGACGGGCAGTAGTTTGCGCGGAAGTCCCGTTAAGTCCTTTGCTAGCAGGCAGGTTCTTTTCTGAGCAACGGGGAGACAGAAGGGACAAAATACCGTCCGGCCGGGACAGGTATACAGGGCTGGGGGCGGGGCAGGCTTACTTCCGGGTCCAGTGACCAACTGGTTCGCGAGAACTGGCGGGGACTGGCAGCAACCCACCCCTGGTAATAGGACTCAACATGGTTTACATCTGAGCCAATGTATAAAAAGGCACTTTCAAGTTCCTACAGTGAATTCCTGAATGGCTTCTAGAAATCTGAACAAGTATTTGGAAGTGATGGGACTACATTTGTAGTTTAGAATACTAAGAAAACAATATATGTATTAGCCAGAGGATATTTCATATACCTCAATCCTGCCGCCCCCCTCTTTAACAGTTCCAGTTACATTAAATTTTGAAAACTCTGTTCCTGTCATTTCTTCTTACTTGCAAAGTATTCTACTGCTTAGTACAAGCAACTACTATTTATTACAAATACTACCCATCTGCTGGATGCAAACTTTGTTGCTGTCTCGCTATAAAAGAATATAAAATTTGTAAAGGTGATGTCCTGTCTTATGAGATTCATTTATCAAAGTCTAGTAACTACAGCCGTCAATGTCTTAGGAATGTATTAATCTGTTTTTTTTCATTCATCTTCTTCCAAAGTAGTTGGGTGCATACATTACTCAGGTTGGTACCTTTAATACAGCTTGAATGTAAGATTCGATTTAAATCTTGGTAATTTATGGGGAAAATGGAAACTTGAATCTCTATTAACACATTTTTATTTTTAAAATTCCCTAATAGTATATGTGTACTATTAAACTGGGGCAATTCTCTCTCTATCTGAACATTCTGGAAAATGTTAAAACCAAGCAGTTTTATAGAGTTTTTACTTTTTAACATAGTTACTGGGGGAAGTATGGCAGGTAGTTGTGGTTATTATTGTATTTTGTTGTTGATAATATTCCCCTATTGCTGATTGATGACTTATGACTGCAGGACTGTAACTTTGTTGCTTGTATCCTAACAATGTATATTGATATTGAATGATTGCTGATTGCTTATTTGTACCCTATGTTCATCACTAAGTGTTGTACCTTATGATTCTTGACATATGTATCTTGTCTTTTTACGTACACTGAGAGCATACGCACCAAAGACAAATTCCTTGCATGTCCAATCACACTTGGCCAATAAAGAATTATATTCTATACTATTCTATTTAATAGAACCATTTTAAACTACTGCAACAGAGCCAATAGGCACCAGCCCAGAACCCAGTATACAGTGAGCTCTAGACCTACCTTAGACACAAGCCAGCTGGGTCAATTGCTCTCTCTCATGCCTAGAAAGAAGGCAACAACAAATGACATCTGAAAACTTGCCAAGAAAGAAGCAGGGACTTATCCAAGCAGTTGCCAGAAGTCAACATTGACTTGAAGGCACATGTACATGACCAAACCATGCATCTTTAGAGTGTGGCTATCTATGAATAGGCAGGAAAGAAGGCTAAGATCAAGTTTAAATTAAATACAGCCAATAAATCAATAAAACACAACATCTATACAATTATAAAAAGTAAAGGTTCCCCTCACATATATGTGCTAAGCGTTCCTGACTCTAGGGGGCAGTGCTCATCTCCGTTTCAAAGCTGAAGATCCAGCACTGTCCGAAGACATCTCTGTGGTCATGTGGCCGGCATGACTAAACACCGAAGGTGCATGGAACGCTGTTACCTTCCTACCAAGGTGGTTCCTATTTTTCTACTTGCATTTTTACATGCTTTCGAACTGCTAGGATGGCAGAAGCTGGGACAAGTAACGGGAGTTCATTTCGTTACACAACACTAGGGATTTGAACTGCCAAACTGCCAACCTTTCTGATTGAAAGATCTTAGCCACTAAGCCACTGCATCCCTATTATACAACTATATAACAACCAAATTTTGATGTGATACATAAAGTCAATTTGGTAATTTGATTCATCCTCAGATTGATACTTCATATTATAGAACGCATACATCCTGAGTTCAATTGCCATAATTTCCAGATATGGTTGTTGGGGAAAAAAAAACATTTGAACTGCTACCATCAATTAATAAAGCTATACAAAGTATAGCTTTTTATGTTTCTAAATGATGAATTGCTATGTCCCATTCTCCATAAAGGACTTTAACAAAGAATGAAACACCAAGAAGAGAAGTCAAAAATTAAATCCCAGGAAAGACGCATCACTAGGAAAATGATAGGGACTACTTAGATCAATTAAAAAAAAACAGAATTACTCCTATTAAGTGTTTCGTCGAGCCTTGTGTAACTGCTCTTTAATAAGAACTCTTTCAGCACAGTTCTCAAGGCTTTGTCAGGCCTAGCACTGAGAAAGGTCCCCCTTAAAGCATGGTACACTTGCCCACATAAAACAATGATAAGTAGCAGGCAGTGTGCAAGTGGGGAATCACTTGTGTGAATGAGCGGGCAGGTAACAGACAGATGGATGCAACAGCCTTCTTGATTCCAGTACAGTTCTTAAATCCAGTTGGGCATTTTAGCATGCTACAGAGAAGATTAAATGGTTGGCGGATAGTCATTCAACACCAGAAGGGATTTTATAGAGATGATAAAGCAAATTGGTTTTCAGCTACTTCAAAGATAAGACAGAATCAAACAATAGGACAAAGGATCCCAATCACATTAATGCTTAGAAAATTTCCTGCATTATTTCTTACCACTTCTTATTCTATTGGATGAAAGAGAATTCTCTCTAGAAAGTCTTTTTCTAAGGAAAAGAGGATGTCAGAAGCATTCTTGTGAGTGACATTCGGCATGCCCACATTTATTTTATAAAAATGTGGCCTAGGAAGTGTCTTTCATTGCACCATCACTTCTTTTCCACTCTTCCTAGCATCCCATTTTCCATTAAACCCAAGGAAAAAGCATATCTCTATAGGTTTATTCAGAAGGGGTGCTATTGTTGTTATTAAGGAGAAATTGATCCCTTTAGATATGTTTGCCAATTTCTTCTTCCTCTGGAGAAATTAAAAGAAATCACCATTCTACCCATCCCACACACAGTATAGGTATATTCAGCTCCACAGTAATTATTTGGAAGAACTTCCTCATTGTTCAAACTATATGGGAATTTCTGTTTGGGTTAGTGGTTTTAACTAGAGAGTGCATGTTACTTTTCTGGTATGCTATATTCATGATGAAGGTTCTGGTGGTTCAATCATATGCATCTGTGGTTTGAAGCTATCTAAAGTGATTTAGAAAGCTTAATTATTTTTAACTAGATTCATCAATAATTTTACCTGAAAATGAAAAAAAACCCCACAATAAAGAAAATGTATAAACCAGATGACAGGGAGAAATGCTGAAGAGCAAAATGAGAAGGACACCAAATGGTTAAAGAAAGAGAACATTCACTTTAAAAAAAATCATAGATATCAACACTTTTGTGTCCAAGTACTGACACAGAGTCTGCTCCTGGCTGCTTTATGTTAATGTGAACTCTGTGAAGCAGAGACAATGGCACAATTGAACTGCAAGCACCTAGAAAAAATGATGAGATGATCAGAAAATATGAGAACTGAGTCAATTTGCAAGGTCACAGATAAGGAAGTTAAAGCCATAAGAGAAAGTAGTATAGTTTTAAATTATTATTAGTGCTTATTCTGAAGTTGTACAGTCTTGTTAAACTGGAGCTTTTGATCTATGGGCTGGATAATACTCAGGAGCTATTAGGGTTAATGAGTGTTTACAGAGGCCATTAGAAACAAAACGAAGAATTGCATATTTGAACCAACCATCTTAATTCTCTGTTCATTTGAACACGACCGGTCATACACATTAAAACATTGGTGAAACTTGGACACTTTTTAGCATGAGGTGAATTTATTAATATTCAATGTGAGACAGAAATGAAACACTTAAGAATGGTCATCTGAGAGTTATAAAAAGAAAAAGTCTGAAATAGAAATAGAATAGAATTTTTAGAATTTTTTTAGAATTTTATTAGAATTTGTAGGCCGCCCTTTTCCCTGAGGGGACTCAGGGCGGCTCACACAAAAACTGGGAAAGGGGAATACAGACAGTAGGACAAAACATGTAATAAAATAGCAAACAACAAACACTCATCATTCGGGCGGGTAACTATCCTATCCCCAGGCCTGACGGGCGAGCCAGTTCTTCAAGGCTATGCGGAAGGCCTGGACGGTGGAGAGGGTACGAATCTCCACGGGGAGCTCGTTCCAAAGGGTCGGGGCTACTGCTGAGAAGGCCCTCCTCCTTGTAGTTGCCAGCCGACACTGGCTGGCCGATGGAATACGGAGGAGGCCTAATCTATGAGATCTTATCGGTCGTAGGGATGTAATTGGCAGAAGGCGGTCTCTCAAGTATCCAGATCCACTGCCATGTAGGGCTTTATGGGTGATTAATAGCACCTTGAAGCGCATCCGGAGATCAACAGGTAGCCAGCGCAGCTCGCGGAGGATAGGTGTTATGCGGGTGAATCGGGGTGCACCCGCAATCACTCGCGCGGCTGCATTCTGCACTAGCTGAAGTCGCCGGATGCTCCTCAAGGGCAGCCCCATGTAGAGCACATTGCAGTATTCCAGCCTAGAGGTCACAAGGGCCCGAGTGACTGTTGTGAGAGCCTCCCGATTCAGGTAGGGTCGCAACTGGCGCACCAGGCGAACCTGGGCGAATGCCCCCCTGGTCACAGCCGTTAAGTGGTGGTCAAATGACAGCTGTGGATCCAGGAGGACTCCCAAGTTGCGAACCCTCTCTGAGGGGTATAAAATTTGACCCCCCAGCCTGAGTGGTGGAATAATAGCCAAATCTTTGGGAGGGAAACACAATAGCCACTCGGTCTTTTCTGGGTTGAGCACAAGCTTGTTCACCCTCATCCAGTCCATAACGGCCTCAAGACCCCGGCTCATCACGTCAACCGCTTCATTGATTTGGCACGGGGCGGACAGATACAATTGAGTATCGTCCGCATATTGATGGTATCTAATCCCGTGCCTGCGGATGATCTCTCCCAGCGGTTTCATGTAGATGTTGAATAGTAGGGGGGATAAGACCGAACCCTGAGGCACCCCATAATTTAGGGGCCTAGGGGACGATCTCTGCCCCCCCACTAACACCGACTGCGACCTGTCCGAGAGGTAGGAGGAGAACCACCGTAACACGGTGCCTCCCACTCCCACCTCCCGCAGTCGTCGCAGAAGGATACCATGGTCGATGGTATCGAAAGCCGCTGAGAGGTCAAGGAGGACCAGGATGGAGGAACGTCCTTCATCTCTGGCTCTCCAGAGATCATCCATCAATGCGACCAAAGCGGTTTCTGTGCTGTAACCGGGCCTGAAGCCTGACTGGAAGGGGTCTAGGTAGTTTAGAATAGAAATGAATAGAAAGTTCTATTCATTTTGTGTTGTAGACTTCTGGCAGTCCTTTCCTCTATTGTTCAGATATTTCCTTTTCGAAAGGGGAAAACTTATAATTGGTATCTATAAGTCTAAATCATCAAGATATACTTCCCATTCTGCTGTTCTTGTTTATTTGTTTATCTTTAGATTATAGGACTATTTGTTCTGAATGTTTCAGAGATGTATCTTAGTGTTTTCTCTGATGGGAATGACTGAACTGGGATTAAGACAATAGGACAAATTTTCCATCCTAAACCTTCTCACTTGGTTAATTGAAGAATGGGTTTGTGACCTGAATTCTGAAAAGACTGAACTCATGGCAATTGTGTTCTAATCACCCTTGTCTGATCTGAAAGTCAAATCTATAGATGCTTGAAGAAGTCAATCTCTATACATTTCAGTGTGGACTGACTTAATTCAATTATGCTGAGAGAATGTATGAAGTAGAACTTTAATATCTACTGACTTTCTTGTTCATACACAAAATATATGCATACATACAAATACATATAGGTATTTGAGGGTGGGGGAGGTTGAAAAATTAAAATGGAATTTCTATATTGTACAATTCACCATGCTTAGGGCAACAGTTAGAACAACCTGATTTCTGATGGAATTTACGTAAAAGTGGTAAGATGTAGTTATTTTGTAATGGACATGTATGACCCAATCCAAAGAATAATCCACAGAGTTATAACAACAGAGGCAGAATGGCAACATTGACAGGAAGAATATGAAAAGAAAAGATAAAAGGATACCATACCACTGAATAGCCAGACTATTCTATTAGAGGAACAGTGAGCAATCTGTTCTCTATCAAAGATAACATCCTTCCAAGAATCATCTGCTCTGCTCCACACTGCAGGCCAATTATGAATAGGACCATACCAAATGTTGAATCATTCCAGAGCCAAAAACTGATCCACTGAAACTGTCTCTCTTGCTGATATCCTCTTTTCTCTTTTTGTCTTCTTCATCCAATAGAATCCAGGGACAAATCAGACTTAAAATATGGTGCAAACAAGGGATGCAAAGTAACCATATTTGCAGGAGATTTTAGGAATATTCTTTGTTTTCAGAAAAACTGACAATAAACAATTGTAAGCCTGAAAACTCTAAATGCCATAGATGGCAAATGGGAAAACCTTCCAACTTTCTTATTCTTCCTTTTCCATTGCACTAAAGTGTGCCATCAGTATTTTTTTTATTATGATTCTTAACCACTGAAAGACGACAACTTGAATAAACTACTTGAAGAAAGCACCTGTTTTTGCAAAACATGCTTGGCCTAACTATGGTTTATGAAATTAAATCATTTCCTACATTTACCTGACACACTGAACTATAAGCTGGCTTCCCACAAAATGCTAGGCTAAAATCTGGTTGGCTACTTTATCATTCAGTATGTTGAAAACACCAAAATTAGGTTCCAAGTAAATAAGCTTCTGCACATTGCAGGAAAATACAAATAAGACTTTTATCAATAGTGCACATAACTACTCAAAAATTAAACACTGCTGAACCACTAAGTGCTTCAGACCCAGTATTGTCAACACTTACCAGACATGAGTTTCCAAAGTCAGGATTTACTCAATTCCAATTCAAGATACCAGAGTTCAGTCTTGGGCTTCCCCCGCCCCCCGAGCAATTATTGCAACAAACATATAAACAAATCTTAGTTCAGCTTAACTGTACTAAATCTGCTTAAGTGATGAAAGAAATTTTTCCACTCAAAACTGTTTTCTCAAATTGCTGATCAAGAACATGAGTATAGGATATTATAAAATTAATATTTAGCCTTTAGAAAAGAAAAAAGGTCACTTTGTAGTTAGTAACATCATGCTAATAAGAACAATTTTAAAGTTTTCATGACCATACCTAGAAAGAAAAAGGTATGAACGAAATAAGTAGCCTATACCTACTCAACTTAAATCATTAGAATAATGAAAATGGTACTTTTAAAAAGAGTACTATATACCTTTTAAAATACTCTTACATTATTCTTGTAGATTTAAAAGTCAACAGTATTTAGCATGGTGGTCTTCATCCATGACTAAGATGCTGAGCTTGTTGATCAGAAGGTTGGCAGTTCAGCAGTTCAAATCCTTAGCACCGCGTAATGGAGTGAGCTCCCATTACTTGTCACCTTCTGCCAACCTACAGTCAGGAGTGACTAGCACATATGTGCAAGGAGAACCTTTACCTTCTTTCATGTTTATTTTATTACTAGACTTTCCCCCCTATTTTACTGCTATTTTACTGTGGCAATATTGTTACTGTGATAAAGACTGTATAAAGGATTGAAAAAGAATTGGCAATTTTCAACACTTTGCGCAATTGTAGAGTTTTAAATTGTTTTTTTGTATTTCAATAACTTTCAGCATCGAATGCTAGCTTTAAATAGCCACATTGTTTTTAAGAACAATGGAGGGTTCTTTATGAGGACCTTACTCCTAAAATGATTCAAGATAATGGTACATTCCAAAATCTCTGTGGGAGGAACAGAGAAACCTATCCATAACAAGACCCCATCCATAAGTATATTTATCCCTACTCCATGTATATCTAACCCACAAGTTTATCTAGCAGCTAAAGACACTATGTACAATACATCTCCTTTACTCTTTGCATTGTGCACTGCATTGCAGTGTGTCTGCACACCCGGCCAAAAAATTGAATGCTACTAATAATGCACTATGACAGAGCACAAGTTGTATTCTTAGGTTTATCCTGTTTGGAAAATTTATTTTTAATCAGCATTAAGCACTCCTGTCAGGGTGAATGCTTTCCAGTATCCTGGTGAAGCAATTAAGTAAGCATGTAATATCTCCACTGAAAAGGGAGGTCAGGCAGAGCTGTTAATCCAAAGAGAATGGAAGGCTAATGAACAGCAGAACTAATGAACCACAGGTGGATCTCATGTAAGATAGCATACTTGGCTTGTAGTACAATGCACCAAATAAGCACTAACACATTTTAGAGGAGACGTTTGAAGTTGTTGTTGCACAGCTGAAATGTTGAAGATCAGGAAGAGAATAACAGAATGAATAAAAATGTTGGAAGGGACCTTGGAGGTCTTCTAGTCCAACCCCCTGCTTACGCAGTGGACCCTATACCAGTGATGGCTAACCTTTTTGTCATTCTGAAAGCGCATGCTGAAAGCGCATGCACGCACCCATAATGCAATATGTGTGCAACCCACAGGTGCCCGCCTCCATGCATGTGTGTGCAACTCCTGCATCCGTGTGAAACCCCTTGCATGTGCACATGACTCCTGCACATGCGCCCCGTGCATGGCCAGCAGAGACCCAAGAACCAATTCCCTGATGGGAGGAGCATGTGCAGTGAAACTGAGCTGGGCGATGGCTTGTGCGCCTACAGAGAAGGCTCTGTATGCCACCTGTGGTATACGTTCCATGGGTTCGCCATCATGGCCCTATACCATTCCAAACAAATGGCAATCTATTCTTTTTAAAAAATTTTTTATTGTTTTTATTAAAGAGAAACACAAAAGAAAAAATCATCTTGTAGAAAGCGTATCCATTGGTTACAGGTATATTTCATGCATTTCTTCCACAATCATTACATATATTCCATTCAGTTTGCGTTGTACATTATAGAATGTATATATTTTACTATCACTATACCACAATTTTCATTTAATTAGGGATTTAAGGACACAACCACCTACTGGCATTTTTTCCCCCAGTCTCAATGAATCAAATGGCAATCTATTCTTGAAGGTGTTCAGTGACGAAGGACCCACAACTTTTTGAGGTAAGCAATTCCACTGATTAATTGTTCTCACTATCCAGAAATTTCTCTTTAATTTTAAGTTGGATCTCTTTGGTCATCTGCCATCTGTTACTTCTTGTCCAGCCCTCAGGTGCTTTGGAGATTAGGGTTACCTCCTCTGTGACAGCAAGAAAAACAGAAACAAAAACACAAAAAAAAAGGAAGAAGAAAGAATTAAGTTCTTATAGTCAGAAGAGTCAAGTAGAAGACACATTATGATGCCATCATGGAAAGTATGCAAATTACATGATTCTTTTGAAAAATGAATGATGTATCCCCAGGATTTGATGTTCATACTTATGAAAGCATGTGCATAAAACAGGTCTGAAATGGTGAGTTATTTTAAAAAGATTTAAATTGCTCTAAGGAGGAGACAAAGTACTAACAACCAAATGACTACAAGGAATATAAATCCTTCCATTCTCCACTGTTCAGTCAGAACTGAAGAAGCTTCTTGGATGAGAAGCAAACTGTCTTCAAGGAAAAACAAAGAAAGTTCAGTTGCCCTTTGAGAAAGCAACCATGACCTGGATGACTGAAAATCTCCATAGACAGTTTGCTCTAAAGGTTACACTGTGAATTAAGAGGGGAGACTGGACTCTGTTCAGAATATAATCAAGAAACAACAGTCAATTAAAACAGGCAAACAATACAAATTATGAATGTTGAATGTTCTTAAAAAGATGTGCAAATTACTAAACATATAAAATACAGACTAATTCTGATTAATTAACAAACCCAAAATAGAGATTAAGGAAGATGACCTTGCTGAAGATATGCCAGGGCAAAAATGGCTGAAGTATTTTTTTAAAGTGCACAATGGGATAACATTCAGAAGTGGCTCAGGCAGAGGCCTCCAAAATTTACTAATCTATCTATATATAAATGGCTGCGTGTGTGTGTGTATGTTCCAGGATAACTCTGGAACACCTCGAACAATTTCAACCAAACTTGGTATAAAGATGACTTATTCTCTGGAAAAGAATACTGTGGGGGTAAGACACCCCTCAGGGTGTATGTTCTGTTAAGATACAGCCTGTTGTGCCTTAAAATGGCTTCTACTGTACTGCCATAAAATGGCTTCTACTATACAGTGCAGTGGAGTTGCCATGGTTACACCTTCACAGTACTCCACAAGAGGGCACCCTCTGGTAGGGGAGAAAATCCAACATTAGAAATTATGTTTGGTCCTGACATTTACCCCCTATAAATAAATACCTGGGCAACACCGGTTTATCAGCTAGTATATAATAATAAGTTATAACCAAGCAGATTTGCAAGATTCTGTTATTAAATCCAAGTTCAATCAAGGAGTTTTAGCTAATCTGTGGCGTTCATTTCCTGGTCTGGTCTACCAATGGGACTGAAAATGAAATGTGACTTTTGTGAGGTTTTTTTTATTATTATTAAAAAACAGAATATAATTAAGTTGCCTTGTAGGCTCCATCTGCCATCCCTTTATCCAAAACTGACAGACAGAGAAAGGTAAGACCACAATTTAGACTTAGCAAAAGAAAAAAAAGAGAAACTGACCACAAAGCTTGCTATTCTAAGGCTATTAAAATAGCCTTAGAGGTTATTTTAAGGAGGTTTGAAATACATTATGTATCTCCATCCCTAAAATAATTCAGTAAAGAATTCAATAGTTTTCTTTCTTTTTTACTAATCTATTTTAATTGTTATTTCAACTTCATGTTGATCATCAGAATCATCTTTTAAAGCAACAAAGTTGAGACAAAGTTCAGAAAATTGGAAAAGAACCTGAAACCACCACAAGAATATATCATTGGAAGAGTGAAATCCCCTATGCTCCTCAATTACTTATAGGAAAAGATAATTGTCTTTTCATATCTGAAAGCAGGACTGATGAAACATGCAGTGCCTTGAATTGTGTGTCCTAAATAGCCTGTACATTACATTTTTAAACTTTAAATTTATATCACAAATTTAGATAAGCTTTGGATAATGGTTTTTTTTTTGTAGATAACATGAGGTTGGCTAAACAGTGGCCATTTAGCAGAGCAAAAAACATTCATATAAATTATTATCGCTCATTCGTTCTTTCGTTTTGATATTAGTGGCTGGACTAAATTATCAGAAAGTTGGAAACTTTGGCTGCTCTATTTTCAAGTGATTGAATAAGTTTTTTTCCCCTCCTACTTTCATCTTTTAGACACCAAAATTAGTTTTTTTTTAAAAATGCTGAAACTTTAGTAATAATTTAACCGTTTCAGAACATTAAGAACTAGATTAACCAAAGCAGCTACTATAAAGCCTTTACATTCCATGAGACATGAATTGTTTAAACCTAACTGATCCTATGCTAATAACCTACCCTCCAAGGAACAAAAGAAAAGATTATTTAATATCTTTTTCTTCCAAGACTGCCTAGCCATTTGTATTAAAATTTCACTTTCACTTCTTGATGTGCTGACAAATATTTATTTTAAAAAATATTTTTTAGAAAAGCAGATATTACTCAGTTTGATGAAAGGAAATTCTGTGAAATACTGTATTTTTAAGTGGAACGTAGTGTTCTTCCATTTAAGTTGGGCAAAGTCTGTTTCTCTTTGTTTAATTCCTTCAGAAGTCTACAGCCTCTTAACTTCCAGTATTCAAATAAATCCAGAGGTGGTATTCAACCAATTCTGACAATTTCTGGAGAACCAGTAGCAGAAATTTTCAATTGTTCAGAGAACTGGCAAATAGACTGGCCTCCCTATTGCCTCCTAGCCTCCCTTCTTTTGTTGCCCTGAAAAGGAGAATGAATCGGGAAAGCAGGTTAGTGAGGGTGGGGAGGGAATGGGGATTTTGCAGTATCCTTCCCCTGCCACGTCCACAAAGCCATGCCCACAAAGCCACACCATGCCATGCCACGCCCACAAAACCAGTAGTTAAAAAAAATTGAATCCCACTACTGAATAAATCCCAAGGCAAAACATCAGGAGAGAATTCCTCATTTTTGGAAAGCATATAGCCAGATAAACTTCAGAATTGTGTAACAGAAAATGAGAGTAGCAATAATAGCAGCAGGCTCCATTAGCTCCAGGAATAATGTTCAGAATTATCATTAAGAGAAATATGATAGTAAAATATAAGAATATTTTGCTGGAGAATAAAATGTAAGAATTTCTGTTTCATATTTCTGAATGATAGTTATACCCAAAGCATTCTTCTGCTATCATTAAGGTGACCAGACGTCCCGCTTTTGGCGGGACACACCCGCCTTCCAACGCATTTTCCCGCGTCCCGCCCGCCTTTTTAAAAAGCACGCTTTTTTTGGCGCTCGCAGCTCCCGCCCATCAGCTGCTAGCTTGCTGGGCTGGCTCATTGTTCTGTTCTCTATCCTACCTCCTACCTACAAATTTAAGCCAGCCCAGCCTGCCGCTCACAGATTGGATTGGCCTGGACTCCAGCCAATCAGTGAGCTGGCTGGGATGGAAAACCGCGGCATGCTTAAAGTTTTCCATCCCAGCCAGCTCACTGATTGGCTGGAGTCCGCTTAGCATGCCGCATGAGTCCCCCGCCCATCCGTTGCCGCTCGCATGGGCGGGGTAGCGTAGCGAGTGAGCGGGGAGCGAGCTCGCCTTTCCAGCTCCACTTCCGGACAAGCTGTGGAAAAACCTCTGCGAAAAGTGCCACCTGGGGCCGCCGCTTCTTCTCCAAACTCAGAGTAAGTGACGGGCGGGGCGAGTGAGGGGGGGGTGGCGGGATCGCCACCCGCTGCACTGCAGTTGACTCACCCCGGGCCGGGCGGGCTGGGAGGCTCTGGGCGTCCGGGCGGGAAGAGCACAGAGAAAGGCAGAGCGGCGCTCGACGCGACTCTGCTATTTCTGCTGGAGGAGTCCCTAGATAGGGAAGGCGGGTGGCGAGGCAGAGGAAGGGAGCGCAAATGGCGGATCCCGGGCTCATATGCAGAGGGAGCTCTCCAGGCACAGGAGCGCTGGAAAAGTGCCCCGCTCATGCACCCACCGGGACGGAGCACGCTCGCTCCAGCCCTGCCTGCCGGCAGGACTTTGAAGTGTTGGCTTGCCGCTTGCCTTCCACTTCGGCCCGCGCGGAAGGCAATCCAGCCCTTTCAAAGTCATGCCGGCAGTTTAGAACTCGCCCGCCATTCAGCGAAACATCTTTCGCTGAATGGCAGCCGAGGGGCACACTAAAGTGCCAGCATGAGTTTGAAGGGCTGGCTTGCCTTCCATGTCGGCCCGCGTGGAAGGAAAGCCGCACTTCAAAGTCATGCCGGCAGTGGGAAGCCTTTGCTGGCCCGATACCAGCTCTGAAGTTGCTTTCCTTTCTACTAAAGCCCCTGCTCAGCAAAGCAAGTCCGGGGAAGTCCTTTGAGCTGGCTAGAAAAGGTCTGCCACGAACTGGGAAGCTGACGCACCCCCCTCCTCTCTGCCCCCCCTCTGCAACCCCGGATACCCTCTGCCGCCGTGCCTGAAGCATGGGAGCGCTCACCAGCCGGCAGAACGCCGGAGTGGAAGAGGTGGATGTCCCGTCCAATTTCCTCTACAGATACCCCCCAAAATCTGGTAAGACGGAGCAAGCAGGGGGGGGAATATGCGAGAGGTTTGCGGGGAGTCCCGCCTGGCAGGGTTTTGCGCGCGCTCCGTACTCTGAGTTGAGGGAATGGCGAGCAGCGGCTGCAACCCCAGAGTTCGGCTAGGCGAGAACTTTAAGGCGAGCGGCGGGACGAACCCTTGCTGTCAATCTCCCCCTCCCCTTGTGCCTTTTCGCAGCCGTCCCATCGTTCTCCCGCCAGTGGGGCTGCTCCTGTGATTCCCCCCCCCCGTGGCTGCGAAGGAGTTTCCCGAGAGTTTTAGAGGGTCAGGAGTACGACCCTCATTGCAACGTCGCCATTTGCAAGCTCCGGCTGCTTGGGAGGGTGGTTATTCATGTATTTTTTTCTTCTTGCTTCCGCTTTCTTGCCGGCTTGCAAGGATTGTGGTGGCGGCTTGGATGGAAATAGTGACATTCGTGGCATCGCGCTTGGGGTTAAAAACTGCTTTTCGTTCGCGGCAGCAACTGCTCTTTGAGAATTCTTGCTTGAAAAAACAGGACTCCCTCACGCGGTCCTGAATTGAGGTCCATCTCCCTCCACCCCTAATTAAAAAGCCCCTGGTAAATTCTTGCCTGTCCTGTGCCACTTGGCATGCCTGCCTGTTTAGTTGTTATTGCGCTGATTGAATTCTAAAATACCCCATCAATCTACCCCATCCAGAGGTGGCGGCAAGAGCAGCGCGTTGTTGTTGTTGGGGCCAGCCTGCTCGTCCATGGTTGGAGCCGTCATCGCGGGCGTTAGGGACCTTCCGTTCTTCCTCCGCACCTCGCCCGAGCAGTCCTTACAGTCGCTGCCCGGCTCCAGCCATGGACGAGCAGGCTGGCCCCAACAACAACAACGCACTGCTCTTGCCGCCACCTCCGGGTGGGAAGCAATCACGCCTGTGCGGCCCCTGTGCTGCGGTGGGAAGCGAGTCTGCAAGGCTTGGTTGCTTCCCACCCGGAGGTGGCGGCAAGAGCAGCGCGTTGTTGTTGTTGGGGCCAGCCTGCTCGTCCATGGTTGGAGCCATCATCGCGGGCGTTAGGGACCTTCCGTTCTTCCTCCGCACCTCGCCCGAGCAGTCCTTACAGTCGCTGCCCGGCTCCAGCCATGGACGAGCAGGCTGGCCCCAACAACAACAACGCACTGCTCTTGCCGCCACCTCCGGGTGGGAAGCAATCACGCCTGTGCGGCCCCTGTGCTGCGGTGGGAAGCGAGTCTGCAAGGCTTGGTTGCTTCCCACCCGGAGATGGCGGCAAGAGCAGCGCGTTGTTGTTGTTGGGGCCAGCCTGCTCGTCCATGGCTGGAGCCGTCATCGCGGGCGTTAGGGACCTTCCGTTCTTCCTCCGCACCTCGCCTGAGCAGTCCTTACAGTCGCTGCCCGGCTCCAGCCATGGACGAGCAGGCTGGCCCCAACAACAACAACGCACTGCTCTTGCCGCCACCTCCGGGTGGGAAGCAATCACGCCTGTGCGGCCCCTGTGCTGCGGTGGGAAGCGAGTCTGCAAGGCTTGGTTGCTTCCCACCCGGAGGTGGCGGCAAGAGCAGCGCGTTGTTGTTGTTGGGGCCAGCCTGCTCGTCCATGGCTGGAGCCGTCATCGCGGGCGTTAGGGACCTTCCGTTCTTCCTCCGCACCTCGCCTGAGCAGTCCTTACAGTCGCTGCCCGGCTCCAGCCATGGACGAGCAGGCTGGCCCCAACAACAACAACGCACTGCTCTTGCCGCCACCTCCGGGTGGGAAGCAATCACGCCTGTGCGGCCCCTGTGCTGCGGTGGGAAGCGAGTCTGCAAGGCTTGGTTGCTTCCCACCCGGAGGTGGCGGCAAGAGCAGCGCGTTGTTGTTGTTGGGGCCAGCCTGCTCGTCCATGGTTGGAGCCATCATCGCGGGCGTTAGGGACCTTCCGTTCTTCCTCCGCACCTCGCCCGAGCAGTCCTTACAGTCGCTGCCCGGCTCCAGCCATGGACGAGCAGGCTGGCCCCAACAACAACAACGCACTGCTCTTGCCGCCACCTCCGGGTGGGAAGCAATCACGCCTGTGCGGCCCCTGTGCTGCGGTGGGAAGCGAGTCTGCAAGGCTTGGTTGCTTCCCACCCGGAGGTGGCGGCAAGAGCAGCGCGTTGTTGTTGTTGGGGCCAGCCTGCTCGTCCATGGCTGGAGCCGTCATCGCGGGCGTTAGGGACCTTCTGTTCTTCCTCCGCACCTCGCCCGAGCAGTCCTTACAGTCGCTGCCCGGCTCCAGCCATGGACCAACAACAACGCACTGCTCTTGCCGCCACCTCCGGGTGGGAAGCAATCACGCCTGTGTGGCCCCTGTGCTGCGGTGGGAAGCGAGTCTGCAAGGCTTGGTTGCTTCCCGCCACCGCCTCTTCCCTCGTCCGTCTCGATTGCTGGAAGCAGTAACAAACGGCGCGTCTGCTCCGCTGTCAGCGCCTTGACAGCCACCCCAGCCGGCGGCTACCAGGCCTCGCTGGAGTCAATTGCAAAACCGCGTTCAGCGCTTTGAGGACCTGAGGCATCTTGGGAAATGCAGTTCCCTATCGGAAAGAATGGAGTAGCTGCGAATTTGTAACAACAGAAGATAATAACTTGGTGCTTCGCAGGTTACGAAAATCTCAAGTTTGATTTGCACACTGTTTTTTAAAAGTTAGATAAAGAAATTATGCTGTGAAAGCGACTAGAAAGCCTCCCCTCCCCTTCCTGTGTGCGAGAAAGGGAAGGAGAGGAAGGAAGGAGGGAGGGAGGGGGGAAGGAAAAAGAAGAAGGGAGGGGGGAGAAGATGGAAGGAGAAAAGATGGATGGAAGGAGAAAGAATGGGAGGAGAAGGAGGAAGATTGAAGAAAAAAAGAAGAAAAAGAAGAAGGGAGGGAGAAAAGTGGGAAGGAGGTAGGAAGAAAAGGGGAAGAGAGGGAAAGAGCAGAAAGACAAAGAGGATGAAGTTGATAGGCAAGAGGAAAGAGGAAGGAAGGAAAAAAGAAAAAGGGAGGGAGAGAGGAAAGAAGAAAAGATGGAACTAGAAAGGAAAGAAGGGAGGGAGGAAAGGGGAAGACAGGGAAAGAGCAGAAAGACCGAGAAGGTGAAGGTAGATAGGCAGAAGGAAAATAGGAAAGGAGGGAAGGAGGAAGGAACAGAAGCGAAGAGGAAGAGAGAAATGGAAAGAGCAAAAAGACAGAGAAGGTAGATAGGCAAAAGAAATGAAGCTGAAAGAATGGAAGGAGGAAGGAAGAGAAAAGGAGGAAGGGAGTGAGTGAGGAAAGAAGAGAGGATGGAAGGAGAAAGGAAGGGAGGGAAAGAGCAGAAGACGGATAAGGTGAAGGTAGATAAGCAAGAGGAATGAAGGAAGAAGTGAGGAGTCTCGGGGAGGGGGAAAGAAAACATTTAGTGACCAAAGTTACAATGGCATTGAAAAAAGTGACTGATGACCATTTTTCACACTTAGCGACCGTTGCAGCATCCTCATGGTCACGTGATCAAAATTTTGTTTGGCAACAGATTCATATTTATGCTGGTTTCAGTGTCCTGGGGTGACCTTTTGACAAAAATTTTTTTTTTTAATCAAGCCCCCCCCCCCCCCCCCCCGGTCAAAGGCGTCCCTCTTTTCCAATCTGAAAATCTGGTCAGCTTAGCTATCATCCATGATGATTGTTCAGTTATTGTACATTGTAAGAGGATTGAAATGAGGAATTTGGTTTCTTGCAGATGTTTTATCTTCATTTGCAAGAAAACAACCAAGCACCAAGGACTTTCTTGCTTCAAATGCACGATTATCATCCCAGTTTCCGAAGAAACCCTCCACCAAGGAACTAAATAACTTCAGACATATCTCAAGACTTAAAATGGACACCTAACATCAAAAACATCATCAAAAAAGCACAGCAAAGAATGTTCTTTCTGCGCCAACTCAGAAAGCTCAAACTGCTCAAAGAGCTGCTGATTCAGTTCTACAGAGGAATTATTGTGTCTGTCATCTGTATCTCTATAACTGTCTGGTTTAGCTCTGCAACCCAACAAGACAGACACAGACTTCAGAGGATAATTAGAACTGCAGAAAAAAACAATTACTACCAACCTGCCTTCCATTGAGGAACTGTATACTGCAAGAGTCAAAAAGAGGACTGTGAAAATATTTACAGACCTCTCACATCCTGGACATAAACGGTTTCAACTCCTACTCTCAAAAGGATGATATAGAACACTGCACATCAGAACAGCTAGACACAAGAATATTTTCCCCCCAAATGCCATCACTCTGCTAATTCCCACAACACTGTCAAAATATTACTAATATTACTATTGTTCTTCTCATCCTTCCTAGTATCTATCACTTCCCACTTATGACTATAATCATGTTGCTTGTATCTTTACAGTTTATATTGTTTAATTTGTTTCCTAGTATGATTTGATTGCTTATTAGTAACCTATGTGTTGTATCTTAGGATTCTTGATGAATGTATTCTATTTTATTTTTCTTTAAGTACACTGAAAGCATATGCACCAAAGACAAATTCCTTGTGTGTCCAATCACACTTGGCCAATAAAAAATTCTATTCTATTCTATTCTATTCTATTCTATTCTATTTCAACCTTCTTTCTAAATATTGATTTTTTTGTTTATAAACAATGAAGAGCTTGCAACCCAGATCCTTAATGGATTGGATTTTTTTTTCTAAATCTTTCTTTCCTTCCAAATTTATGCAAACAAATTCTAATCTGACTTTCTTCAGCTTTTTGAATACTGGAATTGTAGGCAAAATTTCAGGAAGTTTTTGCTGGGCAAGACTGTCTTGCTCCTGAAATTTGAAAGCATTTTAAAAAGTGTATTTTTGTTTTCTGCCTCCCTCCATCTCATGTATTTTTAAATCTGCTGTATTTTATCTCCTATATTCAGTTCATGTAGTTCTAACTTTCTGGATTCCAGACAATGGTAGCCACAGTTTCTTTGTTAAATGTTATATTAAATCTAATGATTACAAAGAGGTATTCTTATTTCTGGGTTTATTTCATGCAATTATTACAGGCAGGACATATCAAGATCTCACCCTCATCATTTATAACTATACGCCATTAGACTATGAACCTATTTCATGAATCTTTTCATCAGAAAAGCTAGTTGCTCTATTGTGTTGTTTATTTAGGACTTCCGTGTTGTTAATTTGATATTTTCCACAATGTGTCAATACATTATCTCTCCACTGTCCATTATGTTCTGCCATTCATTAATCTACAATGTAATATTCTAGCTGCCAACATGAATAGGAGTACCTATTAACATTTAATTGGGATATAACACTCTAATTGGTTTAAAAGGCTATTGTATCCCACCCTTATGCTTGTTTATGTCCTCTCTATTCTAAATCTGAAGTAGGCTCCAGGTACCCATACCCAATAAATAGATAAGTATTATGATACCTCTGTAATATAAATAATCTATTGTATTGAATAAGGAATCCATCAAAAATTCAGAAAAGTGCAGTGGAGAACAGAGCACACTCATTAGTCTAAAGAACATATTTTATAGGAATTATCCCATTATTTCCAGGTGTTTATTGGGTAGTTATAAGCCAACTCCCCCCATCCAGTGACATACAGATGTGTGTATTACAACTTGTAGAATTTCTAAGGTAACCTTCAAGGTAGTTATTGTTGGTCAGTATTTGAACTCCCAGCATATTAGGAGAGTGTCAAGGCAGGCTATTATTTTATTTTCTGATTATTTTTATATCCTATGGTACTTTTTATATAGGCTACCTTGAAGGTTTAGTGAAAGTATATTACCTAAGGTCTGAGATATCTTTTGGATATCTCAGACCTTCCAATTTCATCTGAACATGAAATTCTGTTTACTTATTATAGCAATAGCACTTAGACTAATATACCACTTCACAGTGCTTTACAGCCTTCGCTAAGTAGTTTACAAAATCAGCATATTGCCCCCAGCAATCTGGGTCCTCATTTTATCAACCTCAAAAAGGATGGAAGGCTGAGTCAACCTTGAGCCTGGTGAGAATCAAGCTGCCAAACTGCTGAACTGCAGCTAGCAGTCAGCAGAAGTAGTCTGTAATCATGTATTCTAACCACTGCGCCACGAGGTTTTTGACAACCCCCCCATGTAATGATAGGAAAAGCACCACAGAAGGAATATTTGACGCACATCTAAAGTGTGCAGTTCAATCTGCAGTTGTAGAATTTAAATGCCAAAAATAAAAAATGCTAATAAATCTTAGCAAATAATACCATGTAAAAAAATTAATTTCACAGGTAGAATGTAAATTTTAAAAAGTAGCTAGACTGGGCTATATTCATAAGAGCCCTTGATCAATTAAAAGACAGTCAAGTCAGACAAATGAAAAAAAAAAGCCTCTAGGAAATTAATAGCAAGTGTAAATTCTTTTAATGTAATCTGTTCATCTGTCCCTACAATAAATCTGACAAAAATTATTACTATGGGAACCCCGATGGAATGGTTGGGAAAGCATAAAAGCTTTCATGCATTGTGGTAGGGATTGAAAAAGAGATAATGAGAAACAAATGCTGGGAATATTTTGTGAATGCTTTGTTGAATAAGGTACATTTTCTGAATTCATTGGAACAGCCGTTTTCAATATTTTCACTGGGTTGAGTAAGATTTCCCTTGGTCTTTTCCACTACAGTTCTGTAGGCTCTTCATTCTATTCTGTCCTCCAGATACATTTTGGTATTTTCATAAAATGATTTCAGAACAGCTTGTGCTTAGCTGTTTTTTCTTTTTTAAAAAAATAATTTACGGATGCATTTCAGTTCATATGTAGACTAATCAGGATGGGAAAAGGTATTCTGAGTTGAATATACCGTACAATCTCATCAAGATTCTTTCTTGTATTATCATAGATGTTGCTACTAGTCATCATGATCAAAATCATGATCATAGGTACCATATTATGAAGTCATGGGCTTGATGAAATCACATAAATGCAAACAAGGAATGGCTTTTGTGTTATGATGGTCCCTTGCAGGGTGGTTTTCTACCGGTCCTTACCGGTCCTTGCGGACCAGTTGATCGGTGAACCCTGAAGTAATTAACTTCTGGGAACGCCCCCTCTAAGGTGCGGCTAGAACTGGTCACCCGCAAAGGACCTTCCCAGGCTTGTTTTGTTGAGCACTGGGTGACTGATGGTAGTTTGCGCCGGCCGCAGCCACTCAAACTAGAACCATTCGCCCCGTTTTACCCCTGCCCCCTCCTCCTCCACCGTGCTTTTGAGGAGCCATGAGGCCGCGGGAGCCAGTAGGAAGGCGGAGGAGGGGGCAGGAGCAGGAAAAAAGGCCTCATGGCTTTTCAAAAGCACGGCGTAGGAGGAGGTGGTGGTGGCAGGGGTAACGCGGGGCCCAGCTCAGGTGCTCCAAGTGGAGGGGGAAGCATCACTGCCACGGGCGGGGGTGCCGGCAGGAGCTTTGGCGGCTTCACCTCAGCCGCAGCGTTGGGCGGCAAATCCGGCAGTGCTGTTGGAGGAGGAGGCGACAGCAGATATTCTGGTGGCAGCGGGGGCTTTGGGGATTCACTTCAGCCACAGCGCCGAGTGCAAGCGGCTAGGATTGGCCGCCACAAAGGGGATTTACCAAGTTTACCCATCTTCTCCAAGAAGCAACTACATTTCTCTCTTTCTTTATCCCCTACGTTACTTCTTTTTCAGTTTGTACATGTTCCTGGGTGGTATCTTTTTGCCCACTTCTATTTAAGGATGGAAGTCCTCCCTAGGAAAATGACTGCACCTGACATACTATCTCTTCTTAGTTGGTAGTAATATTTAGAAAAGCCCTTTCTCTACTTTTGTCTTGTTATTTTCATTCCCCTTGTTAGGCCCCATTTTTCCACTCTGTTTTTCATTTGACTCATGGCAGCTGTTGGCTTCTTTAAAGACAATGGGGCCTAATAATGAAAAATGTTTCTTTCTTTTTAAAAAAAAGCAAAAAAAAAACCAACAGAATTTCATGACTAGGGATAAGAGAAAGGGTCCTTAGATATGATTATTCTACACTATCATGCTCATGTTTATAAAACTCAGGGCCTCTGTGAAAGGTAAGGATGACCACTGCATTTGTGCTGCAATCAGAACATTGCGTGTGTTGAAGTTGTTTTAACGCAAACCAAAGATGCCTTTTAAAAAACAAGTTTACATCATATTCTTATGCATGCCAGTGCTGTGTGTGAGGTAATTTAAGGTGGTTCTGACAAGTGTCGTCGGCATCTTCATATCCGGTCACATGGGTGGCAAGCCACTCCCATCCGGTCACATGGGTGGCAAGCCACTCCCACAAAGGAAGCCACACCCACAGAGTAGGTTCGAACAATTTTTGAAACCCACCACTGGTCCCTTGTCCCTCTTCTGTGAACTTCTGTGTATCCTGGTATATTCACAATTCTTTTTAAAATGAATCTTAATATATATCCTGGTGTACCTTAGTAGTATAAACTTGAGAATTATAGCCCAGCAATCTGAATAATATGTGAAAATTATAAATAGAAGATCTGTATGCTGTGAAGGCATCAATGTGATCAATGGGAACAGAAATAAGGCTTTCTAAAATATCATTGTTTGTATTGGAGGAGTTTTGTAAACATCCTTAATTTCATTAAGTAATTTCATAAGTAATAAGCAGAAATAGCCTGAACAAATTCATTGTTTGGCAATGACCAGGTCAAAGTTGGTCAGGCCTCACATAGCTGACAAAACCATTGCAGCAGGAATCATATACATTTCAAGAAAATATATTTAATGCTAATCTAGGAGAAGTATAAATCTTGAAAATTGCAACAATATGGTTGGTTAAGGATTCTGGAAATTCTAAATATTCAGAAAGCATCTACTTGGAAAAACAATTGTCCTAACAGATTGGGAGAAACATAAGGGCAATATGACTGCTGGTTGTCCATGACTTTTCATTCTACTATCCTTCTAGACCAGCTCTGTGATTTAGGCAACATTTCATCTCCTCACCCCCAAGCGGGTCCACGAAGCTGAAAAGGTTGAAAAACTCTGCTCTTGAAAACCATACAGATGGCCTTGAGGAAAATATTCAGACACTCTTACAAAACAAAGAGCAGAAGCATTCCTTGGGCCATGGAAAAGGAGGTACCGTATTTTTTGGAGTATAAGACTCACCTTTTTGCCTCAAAAAAGAGGCTGAAAATCTGGATGTGTTTTACACACTGAATATCGCATTTTTTTGCCTCCCAAAACCCCACCCACTTCACCAAAATGGCTGTGCATAGCTTGTAGGAAGCTTTTAGAGAGCTCCTGGAGGCTGGGGATGGCAGAAATGAGCAAAAAACAGCCCATTTTTTTATTCCCCCACCTCAGCCCCCATGAGCACTCTATAAGCTTCCTAGAGGCTATCCATGCCCTTTTTAAAATGAAAAATGGGCCTGTTTTCATTAAAAAACAGGCTGTTTTTTGCTCGTTTTTGCACCCCCCAGGTGTACTATGCAACCTCCCTAAAGGCTATTCATGCCTATTTTTTGGAAAAAAATCAGCCTGTTTTTGCAAAAAAAAAAAAGAGGGGGGGGATTTTTGGGAGGTTTGCAGAGTGCAAAAACTTTTTTAAAAATTTTCCTCTTCAAAACCTTGCTGCGTCTTATACTCCGGTGCATCTTATACTCTGAAAATTAGGAAGGAGATTTTTGGCTTGTTGATTGTCTCTTTTGAATGAATGAATGAATGAATGAATATGTAGATATTGTTTACATATATGTGCCTGTTGTTGGCTGATTTGTCTGAGTGTCAGGTTTCCAGGAATTCTCTAGCTTTGGCTTGGTTTAGAATTTCACAATGTCTCTGGCTGTTAGTTGTTCATGGATGTGATATGTTAGTCTTTTGCCTGTTTGTCCTACTTAGTGACTGTTGCAATCCTTATGCTGTATGTTATAGATGACTCAGAGGTGGTATTCATCCAGTTCTGACAGGTTCTGGAGAATTGGTAGCAGAAATTTTGAGAATGGGGAGGGAATGGAGACTTTGCAGTATCCTTCCCCTGCCATGTCTACAGAACCGGTAGTAAAAAAAATTGAACTCCACCACTGAGATGACTCCTGTTTTGTCTTCTGGAGCTATTGGTTCTTTTGGTTTACTTAAGATGTTTAGGATGTTTCATTCATTTGTGTACTATGCTGTTTCCTTGTGGACGTAATAGCCTATTGATAGTTTATGATATGTTTTTGGTGTATGGCAGTATTATCCTTGACAGAACATGAGAACAAACCCTATTCCCTACTAGTACTGATGATGTTACCTAGTTTGGATAGCAAAACATCTGCAAGAAAATAGCCAATCCCAGAGAGCACCAAGGATTCCTCATTTCAAAAATGACTTGCAAATATGTTCCTCTATCAATACCTCAGTATATCTATATTTGCATTTCAGGTCTGTAATGTTTGGTCAGTACAACTACCTTTAATTCGTTTCATCAAATTATTTATCCCATATGATTAACATATGCATTGTATTTTATTTAGTACATTATGGGATAACTTTCAATTGTAACTGTTATAATAGATTTTTGCTTACCAAGTCATTCATTCAGTGACTGTCTGAAGACACAACGGTGCTGAACAAGGGGTTCTTAGAACCAATCCTCAAAGTTCCAGCCATTGCAGCACTCCAATAGTCAGGTGATTGCAATTCAGATGCTTAGCAACCAGCTCACAATTATGGTGGTTGCAGCATTCCATTGACACATGATCATCATTTGTGATCTTTCTTGCCAGGTTCTCACAAGCAAAGCTAATGAGGAAGCAAGCAGGGAAGATTACAAATCCCTCCTCCCACTTTTCTGCACACCATGCCATGCCTTCCTTCCATGAGTCACCTTGTGCTCACATGCATATACCCAAGTCCTCCTTCTCTGGGTGTCCATGCATGTGCAATCCTCATCCTATTCTTTTTCTTCCTATAAAGAGGCCTGAGAGATTAGAATGCAAGTTTATAAGTAGAAACAATTGAAGGAGCATACTCCTTGACTTACATCATTTTAGAAATGTATATAGGGATCCAAATTGAGTTTCAAGTAAGTTGAGATTTCAGCTCTATCTTTGCAAGCATTCAGCCACATTTTGGCAACCCTTAGTCCCTTCAGGCCCACTGATTTAATGCGAGTATGAAGTAGCCTAGAATGTGAAAATATGAATAGGATCATGTCTACTTTTCAAATTTTATTTTAAAGAAGCCAGGTGCACCAGCTTACATGCTTTTATACTTGATATGGCAATTGTCATCTTGCTTCCCTCTCAACAACAGCAGATGGCCTGAAGCACGTAAAGACCTCAGTAGCTTTTTTACTTACTTTACTTGAAATGTAAGCCAATAAACAATCTTTATTCAAGCACTCAATTATAAGGAACAACAAAAGAAAAGTTGTAAAAAGTAAATACATTAGGAGTTATACATGAAAGGTTTGAAAATGGAATTCCCAATGTAAATATATATTCCTTCTCCACAACTGTTTATATATACTGAACTCAGTTTCCATATCAGAGCAAAATATAAATAAAAGCCAATACAAAGAAACATATTTATATAAAAATAAGGATTTATAAAAGCTAGAGTTGCTTCCCCTGAGGCAAATACTGAGTGCAAAACCAAAATCCAAATTTTAAATATTTGCAAAGTAGTGTCCCAAGACCACTAATTATTAGTCTAAGAAATGCATGGGAGATTATTCAGCACTGAGTACCATACTCAAAACAGTCATATATGTTATACTGAGAATTATAAATTGCATTGTCAAAACTAATTTTACAAAATGTAAGATGTAAGCAGAAAGAAAAATACGCTATAATCCTGCTCTTGATGTCAGCTAATACTGAAACTTACAAAATGGCACACAAAGTTATAACATTGGAAACACTAAAGAAGATATTTGAAGAATTGAGCCCAAAATTATTAATTATAATATCAACACTAAATATGTCTGCTTCTATGGATAGAATATGTTCAAAAGATAATGAGGAATGGCGGATAGGGAGGAAATTTATCTGACAAAACAGAGAAAGTACTGAAAGCGGAGCTACAAATGACCAGCCTGGAGAATGATTTGGAAAAGGATTCTTCATAGATATAAAAAAAAACTGCCAGAAGTCTTAAAAATGAAAAGAGAAATAATGATGATAAACCAAGAAAATGACCTGGAAAATGTTTTCCTACTGGATCTACAAAAAAGATTTGTTAAAGCATTGGGAGAAATATGTGATGGGACAAAGAAAAATTGAAGAAAAATACAACCCTAAAATATTTGATTGAATTAAAGTTTAAGACTGTCAGAAGTGAATGTAAGGAATAGAAAGTTGGTTTATTTGATCAAGGTTAAATTAACATTTTTTTTGCAAAGTTCTTTCAACCTTTTATGAACAGTTTGCTGACGTCAGGACTGAAATGTTGATTTTTTTCGGATTTGCTAATAGATAAGGGATGGGATAAAGAATATTTATTTGTAACCTTATAGGCAGTGAAGGGTTATTAAATTTGTTGATGCTTATTGAGAGAAAGGTTGGAAGTCACTTTATATGTTTCTTTTCTTTTTCTTCTTTCTTCCACCTCCCCCTGTATTTTTAATTCTTTCCATTCTCATTTGCTAAATTTAGCTTTGTATTAGTTTTTACTGTTGTAATACAACTCTTAATAAAATTATACTTATAAAAAGTGGATAAAAGGGCTCTGAAAAATATCTGAAAATCATCCCCTGTTCTTCATGCAAGAAACTTAGAAGCAAAAGAAGAAGGAAGATGGTTCAGGACAGTAGAAGATACAAGAAATGGATTTATTTTTCTTGAGGAAAGTGATTCAGGCAATATATTTTGCTAGTAAACACCATAACTATGAAGCACACAATTCCTGCCCTAATAATATAAGGCTAGATAAATAAATAATAAGATGCAATAGGATTAACAGTAACATTTTAAATACATGTTTCCAAATATAATAAATTTTAATAAGTCACATCAGGTGGAGACTGATTTTTCTAAACTGTAAGATACAAATTTCATTTTCCAACACAATATAGAACTAAAAAAGCTTTTGCACTAGTTATCAATGACTATTATTTTTTTTGCCAATGTAAATCCTACTGATTATTGACTGTCAGTAGATATTAATGCTGAGTTACTCGAGTAAATAATATGTTTTGTTGCAAGCTTGGAAGAAAACAATCCCACTCAAACTGTTCCCAGTGGCTTGTTTGTCAGAATAAAATTCAAAGAATTTCAGTTGTTTCACATGTAGGAAACAAAGGGAATTCAAGACCAACTGAATACTATCTACTAAATTGCAGCAAAAATAGCCACAAGCATACTTTTTATATAGTTTTGAAAATATGAAACTAAATCTCCACAAGAAATGAGAGACATAAATTTATTCTCACCAACTGAAACATTTATTTAGATTAATATGTTATCATCAAAGGTGTCTCTCTACAAATAGAAAGAACAGATTGCAGTCTTTTCATTTATTTTCTTTTTTAATTATTTGGATTAATCAACCAACTAATTGTAGGACAAAGAACAGGTAAACTCTTTAACATTCCTGTCACTGAATACATGTTCCAATGAGCTTTTCTTATTATTTCAAAAGCGTAAGTTTAGCCAATTTTCTGTAGTGGGAAATATGTGTACCGTGTGCTATTTTTTTTTACTCTGCTATAGACAGGGGGGAGGAAAGCCTACTAATGCTTCTTAATACCAGGAATAACCCTAATATCACAAGTAAATACAAGAGCAACATGCACACAAAAGTTCAACAACCTAACCAAGCCAAGATTGAATTACTGGGCTTTATATTTACACAACCTCAGCAGTGTTAGCAACACATAATACTCTTGGAGCCCATCCATCCACCCACCCAAGTTTTAAGTAATCTTTTTTAGTCAATCCATGTGTCTTCTTAAGAGCTTAAGATCCCCAAAACACATCATTTAACCCATCCTATCATCAATTGCCCGATCCAGTCTGAATCATGACTGGTCCCTGTTATTTTATTGGCTTGTCTGAAAAAATCTTGGGGAAAAAGAAGCCAATCATATGTCACAACAACAACAACAACAGCAGCAGCAGCAACAACAACAACAACAGCCAGCCTAGTTCCAGCACTCAGAATTGAGCTGAGAGTTCATGAATGGAATGTTGGAATGTTTATTCAACTTGTATGCTGCCCTATTCCTGAGAGACTCAGGGCGGCTAACAAACCAAAGGGAAGAGGAATACAAACAAAACACTGGACAAGTAAGTTAAAACAAAACAACAGTCACAACAGTTTAAGTGGGGCCGGGAACTCATCAGCCCCAGGCCTGCCGGATCAGCCAGGTCTTAGTGGCTTTGCAGAAAGCCGGAAGGGTGGTGAGGGTCCGGATCTCCACGGGAAGATCGTTCCAGAGGGCTGGAACAGCAACAGAGAAGGCCCTCCCCCGAGGGGTCGACAGTCGACATCGGCTAGCAGATGGTATTCGGAGGAGGCCTAATCTGTGGGATCTAATTGGTCATAGGGAGGTGATTGGCAGGAGGCGGTCTCTCAAGTACCCAGGTCCAATACCATGTAGGGCTTTAAAAGTAATGACTAGCACCTTGAAGCGTGTCTGGAGACCAACAGGTAGCCAGCGCAGCTCGCAGAGGATAGGTGTGACATGGGTGTACCGGGTGCACCCATAATCGCTCGCGTGGCTGCATTCTGGACAAGCTGAAGTCTCCGAATGCTCTTCAAGGGCTGCCCAATGTAGAGCGTGTTACAGTAGTCCAGTCTTGAGGTCACAAGGGCGTGAGTGACTGTTCTAAGGGCCTCCTGGTTCAGGTAGGGTCGCAATTGGTGCACCAGGCGAACCTGGGCAAATGCCCCCCTGGTAACAACCGACAAATAATGTTCTAAAGTCAGCTGTGGATCCAGGAGGACTCCCAAATTGCGAACCCTGTCTAAGGGGCGTATAATTTCACCCCCCAGCCTGAGAGATGGAATACAAGGCCAATTTTTGGGAGGGAACAGTAATAGCCACTCGGTCTTGTCGGGATTGAGTGCACGCTTGTTCGTCCCCATCCAGATCCTAACAGCCTCCAGGCACTGACACATCACTTCAATCGCTTCACTGAGTTGGCACGGGGCGGACAGAAATATCATGTTTGGACTAATAATGGGAAATCCAGGTTCAAATTTCCCCTCAACTATGAAACTCACTGGGTCACTCTGCGTCAATTACTTTCCCTGAACCCAACCTGCCTTGCAACAGGTTTTTGCTGTGGGAGGTAAATAAATTTCTCATATTAGCTGGTGTATACACTTGGAGAAAAAGCGGGTTATAAATCAAAGAAGTAGAAGGTGTAGAAAGACACTTCTTGAAGCTTCTTTCTATTCTCCAAACAAAACTCTCAAAAATCTCTCCAAAATGTTGGAATATTCGAAGTAGAAATTTCAAGACTGGAACATTTTAAGATAGAAATATTCCCCTTTAAAATATTTTTGATATTTCTATTGAAAATACCGCTATACTAAATGTTTTATTACATTTAATTTTCATTCCTCATTACTTCTTTTTTTTATTTTTATCTTCCCTGTATTACTCCTCCTTCTGAACAATTCTTTCCATGAGAATTTTAAAAGTGCCAACTTTTTAAGGTGTTTTTTTTTTAGTTTCTTAGCTTTGCCATCCAAAACTTGTCATCTATCCAGAGCTGCTTTCCAGATCAGTGGGCTCAACAGCTTTAATTTCTTCCAGCAGAAACTTTCCAAACATTCCCCACAAAACAAAACAAACAAGAACAGCACCTGGTTATAATTCATGGCCAAAAAGCCAAAACCATTCTATTGACACATTATCACCTCTGCAGCTATGGCCTAGAAAACCATGCAACATTAAAGAGGTGCTCACTCTTTAAAGAGGTATCTGTACAGTCTATAGCAGAACCAGTGCTTGTAATGGGTAGGCTGGTCATAAAACAATTTTCTGCGCCTCCACTTATTAGTATTAGGGGACAGGTTCTTATCAACATTTTTGTCAGCAACTGATTTTTTCTATATAAGTAATTGCAGGGTTAGATGTTTTCAGAGTAAATCAATAGAAGAGGATAGCATAGCATAGCATGGCATGGCATAGACTAGACTAGACTAGAATAACAGAGTTGGAAGAGATCTTGGAGGTCTTCTAGTCCAGTCTCCTGCTCTGCAGGAAACCTTTTACCATTTTATACAAATGGTTGTCCAATTTCTTCTTAAAGACTTGTTGGAGAATTCACAACTTCTGGAGACAAGTTATTCCACTGGTTAATTGTTCTGTTAGGAAATTTCTTCTTAGTTCTAGGTTGCTTCTCTCCTTGATTAGTTTCCACCCATTGCTTATGGTAAATCTTCTTGTGTGATAAGATGTTCAACTTCTGTCATCCACTTCCTTCTCCTAAACTCCTATTTAGAAGGGTCTCCCTGTCTTCCAGAACCTCAGTCTGCTCACATAATGCCTCTGTTGTGCCACGTCATTAATAGTCACTTAAATTAAAAGTGCTAGTTCTTACCCACAACCCTTACATATCATAAGGCCTATCTATTTTAAAAATTGCCTCTTATTGTTTTTGTATCATGCAATATCTAACAGAGTAGGCATAGTCTGGTTCACTTCTATCAAACAATGCCATGCCTAGAAGACATTTCTCCTCTGTTATAGTACTTGTCCTTTGGAAAAGCATCATCTGGAGAGTCAAACATCTCTGAATTTGCTGCCATTCAATGAACCTTAAAGACCTGTTTCCCCCCTTAGATTCTACTGTCTGTGGCATTACAAAGTTCATGCTTTTTTGTGTAGTCTTTTTGGTCTTTCTTATCAACAGCTGTTAAGTCTGGAATGTAGTGTAGCAGATGCTTGTCTGTTTGAATTCTAAGTCCCAGAGCACTTTAGGTTCTCAATCTTATAATACGTTGTCTACTGTTCTATTAATTTATTAAACTAATAGATATACTTGAGATTATCCATTTCTCCTGATTATGCAAATAAATAAAGTACTAATCACAGTGCCCAGATCTTCTGACTCCTGAAACGAATACGTACAGTGAAACTTCAGTTTATCAGACCCTGGTTTAATGGACTTTGGAAGCAAGAAACATATTTTTTTTTCATTTCAACCTGATTCCTATTTAGTAGATCCTGAGTATTACATTAAGAAATTGAGCTTTTGTCCATTAAATTGAAATTTCACTGGTTAAAATAATGATAACTCCTGACCATTGGGATGACTAAATATTTCAAATAGATAAAATTGGATGTTTTTGATTTTGACCTTGATTTCAAGCTCTGCCCATTCAGCATATAATAGGTGTCTTTTAACAGAAAAGGTGACAGATATATTGCTATATTACTCTTCAAGTCTAATTACAAATACCCTACTTTTCAGATTGTGCAGTGCAAAACATCCTGATGGGGTTTTCCTTTCTTTCTTTCTTTTTTCTTAAAACAAAGATCTATATTTGTGGTGAACAGTTTTGTAAATTAGCTCAGCAGGTACTGGAGAAGCAAAAATTGCAATAAGAAGCAATGCTCAATAACTCCAGTAAGGAAATCAACATGGACATTAGCCTTGGAAGATTGAAAAACTACTTTGAACAGAACCTGTTACAATCTCACAGTACGGTATAAACATAAGATTTTTATTGGCCCTGTTATCTGAGTATTAGAAGCCATTCGACGTTTTGTGCTATAGCATCCAGGATTGTCTTTGTTTCTGTTTTAGCCAGTTTTCTAATACAGCGTAACTACAGACGAGGCCTGACTCCATCCTGAAATGTATTACTAATTTTTACACACATGTGCATCAGAATTTTCTGTCTCTCTCTCTCTCAGCCTCTGTCTCTCTTATTCTTTTTAAATTCCAGATGTTAGCATCTTGATTTACACCAGGGGTAGTCAACCTTTTTATACCTACCGCCCACTTTTGTATCTCTGTTAAAGGTAAAAATTTCTAACCGCCCACTGGTTCCATAGTAGTAGTGATTTATAAAGTCGGGAAGTAACTTTACTTTATAAAATTTATAAAGCAGAGTTACAACAAACCCCTACCGCCCACCATGAAAGCTGGAACGCCCACTAGTGGGTGGTAGGGACCAGGTTGACTACCATTGATTTACACCCTTACTTTTTTGATGATAGGCATTCTAATAGAAGCCTGAACTATACTTAATAAAGCTATGCAGTTCTTGAGACTCTGTTGGGAAGAGATGCTCCAGCATGCAAGGAATACAAATGGAGCTTTCATCTGATGCATCTGTTTCCACCCTTGAAACCATTTAAAGGCAGGAGATTCTGATTCGGGAAGGGCGATATATAAACAGCCTTACACATTAAGGGGTAGGCTGTGCTCTGACTAGAGTGGAGTCTCAGTTCAAACCATATCTCAGTTCCTAAGAATGTGCTGTTCTGATTAGATAAAGGAGCTGAGCTGCAGAATTCTCGTCACACTAATATTAGGAGCTTTGACGGCTAAGTTTTGCCCCAGGGAAATGGTAGCAATTTATTATCTTTTTTATTTTTTATGAAAAGGTGAAAGATGCATGCAGTTCCTGGCCAGTCAATCAGCATTGACTGGCTGAGAGTTCTCTGTACTCAGTGAGTGCTTATAAAGAGCAAATAATGATTGGGTGTAGACAATCTGGAATCCTAGACTTACATGCATATAAACAAAACTGTGCTTGTAATATTCCGATATCCAAATCAATTTGGAAACTGGCAAAACAGCCCCAATTGTACTTAAGAGACAAAAATGACTTTTTGAAGCAAACCACAAACTCTCTCCCTTACCCCTTAAACCCTCTTATCCCCAAATGCAAGGAAAGTGGAATGGCTTTAAACTACCTACATGTAACATCTTTCCCTTTTTTCTTGAAATTTTATGCCAAGAAAGTTATGACTGCCTTTGTGGGAAATCTGTCTATCACTGTTGTGATGTGTAAGCTTTTCCTTACTTCCTTCGTGAGTTCTGCTCCAAAACAATGATTGTGAAGAGCAGAAGTGGCTTCTAGGCAGTGCGACTATAAAGATGTTTGAATATATTTGGAATGAGGGATAATGTTTATTCTGCTGTTGAGGTTTCTCTGACAAGGTCTTGAGTGTGAAATTGTATTTTGGAGCTATCATTCACCTGTCATGAATTTATTAGTTATTGCCATGTCTGGGCATGTACCATGTTTTCCTGAAAATACAACCTATCCTGAAAATAAGCCATAGCTTGATTTTTATGTGTGCACTTAATATAGAATAGAATAGAATAGAATAAGTTTATTTATAGGCCGCCCTTTTCCCTGAGGGGACTCAGGGCGGCTAACAACTTATAGGGAGGGGGATACAGACAGTAACATATAACATAACACATAATTAAAAAGTAAACAACATTCATTCAACATTCGGGTGGGGGCGGATCAAATCTTTACCCCCAGGCCTGGCGGGATAGCCAGTTCTTGAGGGCTGCGCGGAAGGTCTGAAGGGTGGTGAGGGTACGAATCTCCACGGGGAGATCGTTCCAGAGGGTCGGAGCTGCCACTGAAAAGGCTCTCCTCCGCGTGGTAGCCAGCCGGCACTGGCTGGCAGATGGCACTCGGAGGAGGCCTAATCTATGAGATCTAATCGGTCTTGAGGAGGTAATCGGCAGGAGGCGGTCTCCCAAGTACCCAGATCCACTACCATGAAGGGCTTTATAGGTGGTAAGAAGCACCTTGAAGCGCACACGGAGATCAACAGGTAGCCAGCGCAGCTCGCGGAGGATAGGTGTTATGTGGGTGAACCGAGGTGCACCCACAATCACTCTCGCGGCCGCATTCTGGACTAGCTGAAGTTGCCGGATGCTCTTCAAGGGCAGCCCCATGTAGAGCACGTTGCAGTATTCCAGCCTAGAGGTCACGAGGGCATGAGTGACTGTTGTGAGTGCCTCCCGATTCAGGTAGGGCCGCAACTGGCGCACCAGGCGAACCTGGGCGAATGCCCCCCTGGTCACAGCCGACAGGTGGTGATCAAAGGTCAGCTGTGGGTCCAGGAGGACTCCCAAGTTGCGAACCCTGTCTGAGGGGTGTAAAATTTGGCCCCCCAGCCTGAGTGGTGGAACGCTAACCAAATTATTGGGAGGGAAACACAACAGCCACTCGGTCTTTTCCGGGTTGAGTACAAGCTTGTTAGCCCGCATCCAGTCTCTAACGGCCTCAAGACCCTGGTTCATCACGTCCACCGCTTCATTGAGTTGGCACGGGGTGGACAGATACAGCTGTGTATCGTCCGCATATTGATGGTATCTTATCCCGTGCCTTCGAATGATCTCGCCCAGCGGTTTCATGTAGATGTTAAATAGTACGGGGGGACAGGACCGACCCCTGCGGCACCCCATATGTTAGGGGCCTCGTGGTCGATCTCTGTCCCCCGACCAACACCGACTGCGACCTGTCCGAGAGGTAGGAGGAGAACCACTGCAAAACAGTGCCTCCCACCCCCACCTCCCGCAGTCGTCGCAGAAGGATACCATGGTCGATGGTATCGAAAGCCGCCGAGAGGTCAAGAAGAACCAAGATGGAGGCGTGGCCTCCATCCCTGGCTCTCCAGAGATCATCGGTCAATGCGACCAAAGCAGTTTCTGTGCTGTAACCAGGTCTGAAGCCAGACTGGAAGGGGTCCAGGTAATCGGCTTCCTCCAAGGACCGCTGAAGCTGGTAGGCCACCACCTTCTCAACAACCTTCCCAATAAAGGGGAGTTTGGAGACTGGACGGTAGTTGTTAAGTACGGCTGGATCCAAAGATGGTTTCTTCAGAAGGGGTCTCACCACCGCCGTTTTGAGTGCGGCGGGGAAGTGCCCCTCCCAAAGCGAGGCGGTAATAACCACTTGGATCCAGCTCCGTGTCACCTCCCTGCTGTTAGCAACCAGCCAGGAGGGACACAGGTCCAGTACACAGGTGGAGGCACTCACAGCCCTCATGGCCTTGTCCACGTCCCCGGGGGTAACATCCTGAAACTCAACCCAGCGATGGTCTACCAGGTCGTCCACTCGTGCCTCGGCTGGATCTGCAAAGGTGGAGTCCAGATCCGACCGAAACCAAGCAACTTTGTCCGCCAAGACCTGGGCATAGTCTTCAGCCCTACCCTGCAAGGGGTCCCCCGTATCCCTCTTATTTAAGAGGGAACGGGTTATCCTAAACAGGGCGGCTGGACGGGACTCGGCAGACGCAACCAAGGAGGCAATATATGTTCTTTTTGTTGCCCTAAGTGCCCTGATGTATTCCTTGGTGCAAGTTGTTAAAAGTGCTCGGTTCGATTCGGATCTATCGGACCTCCACAGGTGCTCTAGGCATCTCCTTCGGCGTTTCCTCTCCGGAGCTCCTCGGTGAACCAAGGAGGCCTCCGGGATCCACCACCTCGGAGTGGCCATAGTAGCGCAATCCGGTCGAGGGACTCCGATGCTGCCGAGTGCCAGGCAGCAACCAGAGACTCTACCGGATTGTGGGCGAGAGTATCAGGAATAACCCCAAGCTCCGTCTGGAACCTCAAGGGGTCCATAAGTCGCCTGGGGCGGAACCACTTGGTCGGTTCCTCCTCCCTACAGTGGGGGTTTGGTCTCCGGAAGTCAAGCCTCAGTAGGCAGTGGTCTGACCACGACAGGGGTATGATCTCATTACCCCTCAGACCAAGATCACAAGTCCACTGCTCCGAGAGAAATACGAGGTCGAGCGTGTGACCCGCTGAGTGGGTTGGGCCCCGAATTACCTGGGTCAAGCCCATGGCTGTCATGGAGGCCATGAACTCCCGCGCCCCATCAGAGTGTTCACCGAGCGTAGGCAAATTGAAGTGCCCCAGGACCATAAGCCTGGGGAACTCAACTGCTAGCTCGGCTACCGACTCGAGGAGCGAGGGGAGGGCTGCTGGGGGAGGCAGGTACGTTAACAGCAGGCCCACTTGACCCTTGAGGTCCAACTTCACCAGCAGGGACTCACACCCGACAAGCTCCGGAGCAGGGATCCTACGAGGAACTAAAGACTCCCGAATAACAATAGCCACACCCCCACCCCTTCCCTGAGCTCTCGGCTGATGAAGCACCTGAAATCCTTCTGGGCACATCTCTACGAGGGGGACTCCTCCCTCCGGGCCCAGCCAGGTTTCAGTAATACACGCCAGGTCTGCCCCCTCATCTAAAATTAAGTCCCGGACGAGGATATAATTAATATTAATATTAATATTAATATAAGACCTACTCCAAAATTAAGCCCTACTTAAGACCCTGCCCACTTCGTCCCACTGTCTGGTTGTATGAGGTGGGGCAAAGCACATGCATAAAAATAAACGAAGGCTGGGAGTGGGCGGGTGGAGCTGCCCCATAGGCTCTGCACCCACCTATCTTAGGACCACCAGAGCCAGGCCTCCCACACAACAGCTGTCACACTGCTGCCTGATTTCTTGTATGGCCACTTGCAGTCACTCATGGCCTGCTGCGAGTGTTGGTGCCAACACTCCCAGCAGGACACTGTGTAGCTCATTCTGCCACTGCTCATGGCAGGAGGTCGCATGATGCAATGCACCGGTATCACCGCTCCATGGCAGGAGGTTACATGGTGCATTACACCAGTGCCACCACTCATGGCAGGAGTTTACATGGTGCATCAAGTGCATTTCAGTTGTGTTCAACTATATTTGCATTATTCCCAGTCAATGCCCAATGATGGCTAATAACAATAGGAATTGTGATCCAGCAGGTCTGGAAATTGCCTGTTTAAAAAAGGCTGAAACGGAAGACATTTGGCATGCCTATTAACTGCATCTGATCAGTTTGTTAGCAGTCATCAATTATTTAAGGCTATAAAGAATTTGGTGTAAATCTTCCCCTTTGTCACTTCATCAATTTTTACTGTAATTTTCATCACTTTTATGATGGTCTGACTTATAAAGCAGCCATTTGATGGGCTCTTTGTTAAACACTCCTATTGATGCTGCAGGGAAAACCATACATTTTCCCTTAGTTATGGTCTCTCCTCTGGACATATCAGGAAGCTATTTTAGTTTTAAATACTACCTGAAATTATTCCAAAACTTAGCAGAATGTGCTTAATTTACTACTTCTTTTTTAGATGTAGTCTCATTCACTGCGTTGTCCTTGAAAACTCTTAACCGCTTTTTCTAAAACATTATTACACATATAAATGAGATTTCTTTCCAAGATATAGTATATACACTAAAATCAGGTGATTCTCTTTCTTAGACCATCTCATCCACATTTCCAGCAAGCAACAAATCTTCCACCACTTTTGTTTGCCTCCCAATCAGCTATAGTCCCTTTCTTTTTTGACCATAGCAAAATCCAGTTTACTAAATGTGCCACACTTATGCTTTATCAGGAACATTACGTTAAATTTCTTTCCTCCTTTTCTTAGATCTTGATGGAACTGTGGAGGGGACAAAAATCAGCTGAAGACCCAAAGCCCTGGTAGTACTATTTTCTGCATGGAAGATAAAAAATATAAGTGAACTAAATGTACTGTGCCCAGAGTTCCTTGCTCACTCTTCTCTGAAGTTTCTCCCCATGCAATTCCCATAACATTGTTTCTGCTTCTTCATTAGCAAAATATAACCAACTACCTCCATCTATGGTGGTTTTCAATCATGGTTGAATCAGTCATGGTTCCATGTCCCAAATGTGCTTTTTTGAAAAGGCAACTGGACATACTTTTTTTAAATTTGAAAATGTTTCGCTTCTCATCCAAGAAGCTTCTTCAGTTCTGTTTTCAATGATCAGTTCTGAAGAGGTTTCTTGGATGAGAAACAAAATGTTTTCAAAACAAAACAAAACAAGTAAGTCCAGTTGTATTTGAAAAAACAACAACTTTGGGATCATTTATCTCCATCTTTTCCTACTATCATTAGCAATAGCCTGTTGACCCAGCCCTAGGGGAACAATATGATAATCCATCACCTTCTTTCTGCTAATATTTATATTACATCCCATTTATTATATCAAACCATGAGATGGGATACACTATATGTATACCTACATTGAAGTGTTTTCTTTCATATTTAACTACCTGGATCTTAAGATCTTCATCTCAAATCTCACCAAATGGGGCCAGGTGAGTGGTTAAAAGAGGAAGGCATCTTTCATGGTGGTGCTGCCTTTGTGGAGTGCCTTTTCCCAAAAATACCCATCTCTTCTGATATTATGGAAGAACCTTTCCATTCAGGTAGACCAGAGATGGTATTCAGCAGGTTCTGACCAGTTCTGGAGAACCGGTAGTGGAAATTCTGAGTAGTTCAGAGAACTGGTAAATACCACCTCTGACTGGTCCCACACCCATCTGTTCTCTGCCTCCTGAATCCCAGCTGATCAGGACAAAATGGGGATTTTGTAGTAACCTTTCCCTGGAGTGGGATGGGAATGGAGATTTTACAGAATTCTTCCCCTGCCACACCCACCAAGCCACACCCACAGAACCAGTAGTTAAAAATTTTGAATCCCACCACTGACATAGACATTTAAACAATGAACTGACCCTTCCCTCTATTTTGCTGCCAATATTTCCTTTTGCCTCTGCAAACCACATTTCAATTTGCATTTGTTGACGGAGGCCCAAGGGGCTGTGTGGTTCTTTTAATACTTTCTCAAGGAAATCCAGGGGTAACATTGTCAGTTTAGCTTGATCTGTGTTCCCAGTGAGCTTATATTACCGTTTTGTGTTTGCTCTGCAAATTGGATAATTAGCTTTGAGAAAAAGTATCACTTCTCACACATATGTAATGCAATATAAGCGGTTTTACATTTTTGTAAATTAAAAACATTAGAAACACTTGAATTTAATTACATACATATGCAAGGAAAATGTGCGTGTGTGTACGCACACAAACATGCTCACAGATAAGTACAAAGCTATCAAAGCTGCTGTCTCTAGCATTCAGCAAATGTGTATAATAAACTCCTTTCCCTGATAGTTAAAATTCAAAAATTAAAATCTCAAGAATACCCAGGTTTGTCATATCTGAGCTAGATAAAGATCAGCTGATGCCCTAAACACAGCCCAACAATGGTGCTACCTTTGTTCCATGAGATGGAAGCAAGTATGATATCTGACACTTTCAAGCCAATCTTTTAAACTTTAGACATTCACCATGCCAAAAAATTATAAACAAAAACAATTCAGATCAAAGTCAATCATAGTAGATCAGGACAAAAAAGTTCAACTAAAGTTTGAAAAAACTCTGATGCCTCTCTGTCCTTGGTGCCTTAAGTGTATGCTTTTTTTGATTTAAAAAATTAATCCAGACTTTCCTGCAGGGGTTGGTTTCACTTATTTTTAAGACTGGTTCATCGTGCATGCACACACTGGATTTGCACATGCACCTTCTGCACATGTGTCTGGCCTTCCGTGCATGCACCCTTCCTCAAAAACATGGCTAAATAGGATGACATAGCGCTGGGGTGAGTGGGCCCACCTGCGATCTCTGCTACCAGTTTGCTCAAACCAGTCCAAACTGGCTGAATACCACCTCTGCCTGGGCTGCAGAAATAGAGATAACTGCCAGAGGGCAGCAACATTTTATCAGTTTTTAATCTCTGTTCTACCATCTAGTGATCATCCACCTCTTTGCAAGCCAGAGATCACAGCCCTTAAGTAAGAACTACTGTAGAAGTTAAAATATAATACAATAGCAGAGTTGGAAGGGACCTTGGAGGTTCTTCTAGTCCAACCCCCTGCCTAGGCGGGAAACATACTGTTTCAGACAAATGGCTATCCAACATCTTCTTAAAGACTTCCTGTGTTGGGGCATTCACAACTTCTGGAGGCAAGCTGTTCCACTGATTAATTGTTCTAACTGTCAGGAAATTTCTCCTTTGTTCTAAGTTGCTTCTCTCCTTGATTAGTTTCCACCCATTGCTTCTTGTTCTACCCTCAGGTGCCTTGGAGAATAGTTTGACTCCCTCTTCTTTGTGGCAACCCCTGAGATATTGGAACACTGCTATCATGTCTCCCCTAGTCCTTCTTTTCATTAAATTAGACATACCTAGTTCCTGTAACCATTCTTCATATGTTTCAGTCTCCAGTCCCCTAATCATGCTCTTTTCTGCACTCTTTCTAGAGTCTCCACATCTTTTCTACATCGTGGTGACCAAAACTGAATGCAGTATTCCAAGTGTGGCCTTACCAAGGCATTATAAAGTGGTATTAACACTTCACGTCATCTTGATTCTTTCCCTCTGTTTATGCAGCCTAGAACTGTGTTGGCTTTTTTGGCAGCTGCTGCACACTGCTAGCTCATATTTAAATGGTTGTCCACTAGGACTCCAAGATCCCTGTCACAGTTACTACTGTTGAGCAAGGTACCACCTATACTGTACCTGTGCATTTCGTTTTTCTTGCCTAAATCTAGAACCTTACTCTTTTCACCATTGAATTTCATTTTGTTAGATAGTGCCCAATGTTCAAGTTCAAAATGATCATGCAAAGACCCCTGGAAACAACCTTTGCAGAGAAGCTCTCCACACTTTACCCCATCTCATCAAGATGAGTCCTAGCAATCATTTCATTCTGGATAATGCTTATGTCAGCGGAAGGCAGCTACTGCTGACACAAAGACTCTTTGCGCCAAGAATGAGGTGATGGTAGACATTACGCCTCATGGTTGAAGTTGGCATCAACATTCAAAAACTATTTGCAATTGGTTTTGCTGGAGATTCATGATTCAGCCTCCCAGTTGGAGACATACTCTAATATGTGAGTCTCCTTTCAGTCTGTAAAGTCATTTTCTCCATCAGAAATTGTTATTTTTTTTCCCTTTAAGTTCTTGGGGTTTGGATTGCTGTTTTTTTCACTCACCAAGGTCTCTTCAAAAGGTAAATGACATTACACACTTGGGAGGAGGATGAAAATATCAAGTCATTTCCTTATACATTCAGTTGAATATAATTAGAAATTCCCCAAATTAAAAAAAAATCATATCTGCTCTGCCACTAAATTATATCTTCTCACTAAGCTAAGTGCACATGATACATCCAAACATAGTTTATTTAAATCTTTGTTTGCTTAAGAATCCATAGTGTTCTTATTTGTATATAATGCTAAGTCACAAACCACAATTTATAAAACAAAAGCCAAACCAACGGCAATGTGAGAACCCAGCCATTAAATGCTTCCTTCCCTAGCACTTGATTTGGCTTTTGACAGAGTCTTGATAACTAAAGACTCAGCTAAACATTGATTATTTTAAAGAAAATTAAGCCAGCATTGATTTTTGGTTGTTTGGTTTAATCACAGCTCTGAAAAAGATATTCTATTTAACTCTGCAATCATATTACAATAAACCCTCAATTTAATGGACTATTGCTGCCCATTAGACTCTAATATGACAAATGGAATTTTATGCATACATAAAAGAATAAACAAATTTTCCTACTGCATTTGAAGTTCATCAGTAAACCAAAGGAGAAGCATCCATGGGTGGAGAAATAAAAATGGCAGCTCTGTTTGCATGGTTAAAGGTCTGCCCTTTATTTTAGGTGCATATGCAACACGTGGGAATAAGGGACAGGGTTTTGCTTGCCTGACCATCATGACTTTTTGACAGCCCCCCGCCCGCCATTGGTGGAATAATTGAATTGTGGGTTTACTTTAGGTTTAGATATATTCAGGGTGAGGAAAGCAGAAAAATCTACAAAGAAATAGATGAGTTTAAAATGATACTAGGTCACTTAAATTGCAATTGTTCGACTTTGTGACCGAATACAATCCTCCAGGTCAAAAGCCAATTGCTAACTGAGAGTTTTAAGGGGGGGGGGAAATATCCTCCATGTTATTGCATGATGACGTTCAAAGACAAAGTTCCAATATTTCTACAATATGTTCCAATTCAACCTTTGCCTTTAGCTGTACAACCTCTTAAATGAAACTGGTGCCAATGGCAATAAAAAAATGTTACTTCTTCACTTACACATTACAACAAAATTGTATCTTTTTTCCCCAAGTGCTATATACAGTAGAGAGTTACTGAATAACCATTTTTGTTTAAAAACCTAAATTTTAATGACCATAATGAGGGCCAATTTGAGATAATTAGACCTTAAAGGAACACCTCTCCAAAGTAAAAGTAAATGTCCAAAAATGAAGTATAATCTTCATCATTTTTTAATTTGCAAATCTCTTGTGATTCTAGGAAAATGAATGAAATGAGATTTGGTCAACCCAAAAATTCTTAGAAATCTGACCCTTGAAGTGATTATATCAGAAGGATCTAAATACTTAAAAAAAACATAATCAAAGACGGGATCCGAAGACCTAAAGGGTTATGTGGACATTCCAGGTTTCTTATTTCTTTAACACAGAAGTTGTTGAGCTCAAATCCAAGAATGACATGTAGCAATTCTTCCAAGATGAGTCCTTATATGAGTTTTCACACCTATAAAAAAAATCTTGCCAGATCTGTACGATAGTCAGTGACTGAGATGGGTGACCATAGAAATTGATTGAATGAATACTCTGAAAACTGTTAGGAAAGTGTTGTCTTCACCCTCTGTCACACGTAACATTTGGATTGAGCTGGCTCTTACTTCTCTGGAATGCACCCCCTCATTTGTGAGAATCCACCTCCTTCCATCACAGAGGTAAATAACTTGAAGTTCACAAGACTACACGTGAGCTTCAAAAGCCCATGATATTGCCCTCTTTTTCCATGAGATAAAAGACAAAAACAATTGCATATCTATCTCAAAGATGCTTTTACAACAGGAAACTGGACTTTCTGTTTTTTCTTTGAAGATATTTTGCTTCTCAGCCAAGAAACTTCTTGAGGTCTTGGATAAGCAGAAAAATGTCTTCAAAGAAAAATCAGAAAGACCAGTTGCCTCTTGAAAATGGGACAATCATGACCTAGATGACTGAGAATCTCCACAGACAATTAAATATGTGGTAAGTGGTCATATTGAGTCTCCTTAATTATTTAAATACATTATAGTTAAACAAAGTTTACTTTTTGTCTTAGCCTCATGCAGTGGTGGGATTCAGCCAGTTCGCACCACTTTGGGATAACCAGTTGTTAACTTTCTGAGCAGTTTGGCAAACCGGTTGTTGGAAGAAATCATTAGGGCAGAGAACCGGTTACTTGAATCCCACTATTCGCCTCATCCATCTTTCATCTTGACCATATTTATTTATTTATTTATTTATTAGACTTACATACCGCTTCATAGGGCTTTCAGCCCTCTCTAAGCGGTTTACAATTATTTTTTTTTAGCAAATTGAGTCAGCAACTTGCCCCCACAATCCGGGTCCTCATTTCACCCACCTCAGAAGGATGGAAGGCTGAGTCGACCTTGAGCCGGTGAGATTTGAACCGCTGAACTGCAGATCACAGTCAGCTAAAGTGACCTGCAGTACTGTACCCTAACCACTGCGCCACCTCGGCTCTACTTTAAAAGTATTCCTACTTTTTGGCACATGGCTTGCCACTCCTAGGAAAAATGCAAGCCAGACTGTGAAAGAAAAGATGCATTTTTGACTTTAAAATAAAAGAGTCTCCCATAAGGCTAGAAACCATATAGGAGCAGGCAGGCAAAAGATACAAGGTTTCTTGATAAAGAAGACTTGAAATGGGGAACATAATGTAGACTTCAGGACCTCATTCTGTCAAGTGCTCTGTGATATTTTTATGGAATAGAAGCATTTTCTTCATCATATATTCCACAGTATTGGAATGAAGCACTAGAAAGTGCCTGCTAATAAAAGATCTGCCTTTCAATGCTCTTCCCAAATGTGGAATTGTTAATAAACAATATCTCAAGCACCATCAAAAAACACTTTTATCACTGTTGCAAACATCCTTGCACAAAATAAAATTCTGAGAGAGAAATCAATGGATACAAAGTAGATAATGGCAAGCCCACTTCAGCTAAGAACCTTTACTCATAATCACAGAGCTGTGAATCCAATTTAAAAGTTTTGGCTTATTTGTTTGTTTCTTTATTTTTTGTGTTTGTTCAATTATTACCAGCTGCCCAAAGTTATTTTATACAATGCAGATGGCTGTACAAATATTTTAAATAAAAAATAAACCAATCAGTGCTTGGTAAATTTAATCTTTAGTCTTTCTCTTATTGTATTCTTTGTCCTGAATTCCAGGGTAAAAGGAACAGGTTCTATACTATATATTTTCATATGTTTGCAGTGTAATATCATTTCCTAATTTGATTGTCTAAGATCCATCCTGATGAAGTGCTCCACCTGTCACCTAGGAAGCCATTTTGCTCTCAAGGCTGTTTTACTCTTTGATAACAAGGGACTCTTATTTTGCTTTGAAGTAGAGTTTTGCCATAACTAAGCATGCACAGCAATGACAGAAATATCCATGTAGATATAAAATCTTTGTCGCTTTTTCAATTCTGAATTTAACATTGGCATAGTTGATTCTATCTCCATGCTGTGATCCAAAATATATCAACAGGGTCTGAAAATGTTTTTTGTTTTTCTGTGGTTTTATTTTCACATCTCTACTGAGATCAGACGTGTGGTTGTCTTTGTCTCTTTAACCCAATGAGCTCTCTATCTCTCTCTTTTTTCTTTGTTATTTTTCCTTGACTGAGAAAATATTTTCTTCAAGTTATGCTAAATTTGCCCTAAGAATTGGGCTATGGTGAACAAAAACTGTGTCGCAAGACTCATTGTTCATGCAAATAACTATGCAGTTGTTCCTGGTTTGGTACGTGAAACATAAAATAGGATGCTACCCCTCTGCTTCTACAAGTAATAGAAAATTCTGATTAAGACAGACTGATACCACAAATTGTAATGTTAATTTGCACATACACCCACTAGTGATAAGACTCAGAAGTAGTATTTATAAATATTATATTCTTCTGAGCAAGGGATTTGTGGTTTGTTTTATATATGCAAAACAGGGAAGAGCTTGTGAACACCACTTGTGTAAACATTAAAACATACATTTTCCTCATCTTATTGTCAACTGACCAACATTTCATTATTTCCACCCCAAATTTACAATAAATTAACCTTTAAATTAATTTTGAGAAACAGGCTTTTGCTTCCTTACACTGACTGTCAGGAGCTCTTGAGGTCACCTGTGTGACTTTTAATTTTCCAAATCCACAGCACTGGCATAATATCTTGGAGTTCTGGAAGGTATCTCTACTTGTGAAAGTCTTTAGATAGAAATAATTCCTGTGGATGCTTGGGGATTATGGGCTTTTGAAATGGAAAGAGTCATGATATTGTAGAAATTAGAATAACGGAGTTCGAAAAGACCTTGGAAAGCCTCTTGTCCAACCCCCTGTTGAGGCAAGAAACCCTTTACCATTTCAGAAAATGGTTATCCAACCTCTTCTTAAAAACATCCAGTGTTGGAGTATTGAAAACTTCTGGAGGTAAGTTGTTCCATTGATTAATTGTTCTAACTGTCAGGAAATTTCTCCTTAGTTCTAAATTGCTTCTCTCCTTCATTAGTTTCCACCCATTGCTTCTTGTTCTACCCTCAGGTGCCTTGGAGAATAGTTTGACTCCCTTTTCTTTGTGGCAACCCCTAAGATATTGGAACACTGCTATCATGTCTCCCCTAGTCCTTCTTTTCATTGAACTAGACATACCCAGTTCCTGCAACCGTTCTTTATATGTTTCAGTGAACCGTCACTGAAATAGTACCACTTACAGACATATAGCAGAGAGGCTTAACCTAATACCCTGGTAACCCTTTCAGCCTCACTTCAGACATCACTGAGTCCAAGATCCTCCATTCCATCTCCCATGCTATGGCTTCCTATAGGGCAATGTGAAGCAAGCTTGATCGGTTTTTCAAAACCACTGCAAGAGTATTTGTCAGGCTGTGAAGAAAGCCCCATCTCTTCTTTCTATCATGAAACTCAAGTTTGGAACAAAAGACAAGCTCAAGAGAAAGGAAACATTCCAGCACTGAATAATGACCTAAATGTAAAAAGAGTTGGAGCCGATACATTTGTCCTATGTTGCTTTTGAGCCTTTGCTCTGTTTTGGTTCCTTGGTATACTCTTTCATGTGCCTAAGTCATAGTTCTTCTTCAGCTGGAGACACACACACACACACACACACACACACACACACTATTCTTTAGCGTCAGGCCACCATCAGGTTGAACTATCTCCATACTAATCTGATGGTGTCACTTTCAAATATGAAATTGATTTCCTAAACTAGATTATGCGATTCTCTGCTTCCGCTACTCAATGCATGATAGGCTACATAACTTGTTATTACTGCAAGATAATGGACAGTTTGAGAAGCAAGACAATGAAATAAAGAGGCTATCCCATCACCCTCATGGATAATTATTTGGCCTCTAGGAGTTGATTAAGTACATCAAAAAGAACCAGCCAGGGTCTCTTGGTCTCTTTCCTTTAGTAACAGGTAATGATGAAATTTAATTAGTGAGAGAAGGCAGCTTTCACACTTAAGAAGTGGGCTGGAGGAAAACTGGGGCATGCATGTGTAAAGAGAATAATGTAACAGTCGATAATGGTCCTTATTAAAACTAAGTTAATAAGGAGAGATTTTGGCCTCTGCTCTGTACTGCAGGCTATTAAAGAAGTAAAAAGCAGATTGCACAAATATGGTTTCATGTATTAATAGTGGGAATCTTAGTTTGCTAGGTCTCAAAGCACAAGTATAATTCCCTTATTTTACAATGGGGCAAATATTCTATTTCTTTATCTAAAACATTTTACAATGTTCTTTGAACAAAACTAAATTCATATAGAATCAGAAGTCTTAAATCTAAGTTCCAAGAAGTTTTGTGCAGGATTTTAACCCAAGTTTTCTACTCTTATGCATTATTAAACTTTGACCTGTTTTGAGTTACAGTCCCATTGTTGAAGCTCAAATGTATCTTCACAGAGTTGAAATACTGAGGGCTCCTGTTTACAAAAAAACCCCACCATAACTGAAAATTTGACTCTCCAGTTTATTATTAATGTTATTATTTTAGATTAAAATAATTAAATTTAGATTAAAATTTACACAGCTAAAATGATGGGGCTGCCTCAATTCCCCCCCCCCTCATTCTTTTAAAAGAAATACAAGTTTCTGTTCCTCTTGATTGACTATACAAAGAGTCGACATATGAAGGAAGTTCTAAAATTCCATCATTGTTTGTTATACTGGAATCTACCTGAAAAAAATAGCATTGATTGTATCCAACAGTATCATTCTGCTACTGGAAAGCTTCTACCATTTAGCAGAAAATTTATTTGTACAAGTATGACATTTGGCCGATTCCATTTGTACAAGCATTTGTTGAAGTGCCTTCCCTATACATTTATCACAGAACCAGTAGTGGAACAATTTCACTTCTTGTACTTTTTCCCACTAGAATTACACTGGACGGGGACACACACACACACACACACACACACACACACACACACACACAGCTTTATTTCTAATTCTCAGTTAGGATACATATACTCACCATGTACTCACATCACAATCCTATCCCCCGCCAAAAAATAAGACCTAATCATCTTGTTGCTGCTCTTCCTCTTTTCTGTCACTGCCTAAAACCACTGGAATTCCTCATGCATTATAATCCACCCACCCCCATGTCTCTATTACATTCTAATGAGTCTTTATCTACTCCTATTATTTCTGCTGAAATAAAGAATGAGTGAAGACTGCCAATTGGCCTTTTCCAGTTGTGTCCTTCTACTAAGACTTGCTAACCCATGACTCTTGGAGATGTAAGGAGGAGAAAAAGCACCTGAAAATAATTTTTAAGATGTCTAGAATTCAGTGAAGATTCTGCATAGGTCAGTACCTGGTCAAGAACACGATACAGCAAGCAATTTTCTCTTCACAAAATTCAGACCAAATCTGATTTTATATATGCTTGAAGTTCACACTCCAACTGACCTCTCCAGCTGATTGACCCAGAATCCTTATTATCCCTTAGATATGTTCTTTTGCCATTCACTGACACTCAGTGCTATAGGAACTGGGTGATTAGATTTCACCCAGCATGCCACACACTGAAGATTAAAAAAGAGTGAGATTCTTCTCTCTTCTAGCCTTGATTTTCTCTCAAGGGAATGCTCCAATCACACTGTGATTATGTTATGTTCTTGGTGGGTTTTTTTACATTGCTCTATCTTGTACAATACATCCTTACATTTATTTTATTCTTTACATCACTCAGATACAGTGATTGGCAGTTTGGAAATAAAATGTCTGGGTTCCCCCTGCCCATGCCTCACCCCCCTGCCCTAGACTTCCTTACAGATTTGACTTCCCTCCTTTCTGTTTTCAAATGCTGCTGGCTTAGAGAACATCTTAGTCAGGTGTGAAAATTTTAGTAGATTAAAAATAACCCTAAAAGTCCTTTGGAACATATTTGGAATTTTTTTCCTCAGGGGAAATGAGAGAAAACAGTTTGAGTATAATGTCATTCTGTATTGACATCACTTCAGAATGTCAGCGAGTCTCTAGGTGTTTTGGGAGCTACTCAAAAAGCCTGTGGTTCTTAATTGTGATATTTCTCATCCAGAAATTTACGACCAGAGATAACTTAAATTATCAGCAGTTTCAAGATTCAAAATTGAACTGCTTAAATTGGAAATAATTATTGAAGGATAGACATGGCAATCTTAAACTGTGTCCTATTTGAGTCCTTCTGCCCTTCATAGTAATATTGCTAACTGAGAAGGAAAAGCAACTCATACATAGAATCCTTCCCAAAGTTAGTATTTTTAACTCATTAAGTTTAAAGGTTTTTTTTTAAAGATTCACTAAGGTTAAAAGATTTTATCTCCATAATGCACATTGCTATCTCCTGCCCTCACTACTGCTTATTTCATATTTTTTTTAATTATAGTTTTACGGCCATCTAACTCCAAAAAACTCTGGGCAGTTTACCATACTAAAAAGAATACATAATTTATAGAAATACAAGACCTCCCAATAAATTATTAGGAGCTCCACAAATATTACTACCCAGGTCTTAAGACATTTTTGGAGAGTAGATACCTCCAGGGGAATGGTGTTCCAGAAGGCAGGAGCTGCGACAGAAAAGGCACATTTAAAAGATGACAACATTTCATTAAGGTGACCTGGAGTTCACCCACTCTGCTTAAATGCACTGAAAGGACAGAAATAACTGGAGTCTATTCTTCAGATAACCAAGTCCTCTGCCATGCAGGACTTTACAATTCTTTACAGCTCTCAGGCACCTTGAGAATTGCATCCAGAGGTCAACTGGTGTAAATGCAACTCATGTAGTAACAATGACATTTAGGCTTAATGAGAAGCATCTAATAATGCTTGTGCTGTTGCATTTTAAAGCAGCTGTAGCTTCTGGATGGTCTTCAGGTGCTGCCTTTATGGGGCACATTACAATAATCCAATTATGAGGTCCACTGCGGCAGTAAAATAAAACCCCAACAGCTTTATCTAGAACCCTGTTCTTTACCAAACTCATCATCTAGCAAGGATTTTTTGCATTCATTTCAAAAAATCAATGTCTTCCAATCTGGAATAGAAATGAAGATCCAGCCCATAATTACAGATAGGGAGTTGGACAGCAAGAAAATGTAGAGAAGCCAATGTAAACCATTCAGAGTCAACGTGAACACCATTGGCATTGCCAAAATCACTATCAATCAATTGCAAAAGGCAGCTTTACTTGGAACAGCTGACATCCTGCGACAATACCTTTAACACCATCAAAGATCCACATCTGCCTATCTCAGGCCCTTGGGAAGGACTTGATAGGTGGATACAAATTCCAAATGCAGATTGAGCATCTGGCTGACTATGTGATGAACCATAATAATAATTTTAAAAAGTTGCATTCAGATTTGATTGTACCAGAACATTTTAAAGGGTCAAAAGAGACTTTTGGGTCATTTCTGGCATTACTAGTCAGAAAAAAACCTGAAATAATAGCTTCTTATAAAAAGTTCAGTCATTTCTCCTAACTATCACACGGATAATCCAATGAATAAAAAAGCACACTCACAGCCATATGTTGGAGTTGATGCTTTCCAATGCTTGTTGCTGAGCACAGTTACAGAAATAATAATTTTGCAGTGGGCCCTGTTTTGCCCAGGTCTGAATGCTGCTTACGTGTAAACAGCAGATGCTTATATTTTGGCTCTGAAATCTATATTCGAGGTAGAGAAATAACAATAAATGAATCAATCCCTGTTCAGATCCTTGGTGCTTACAGACTGAGCCATGCCTGAGTTTATGATCCTGAGAGGTTTACTATAGAGTCAAGGATATTTTTCTATTATATTCAAGGCAGAGAATGTGGTGAATTCCCTGGATGCTTCCCCAGATATCTTTCCAGATGTCAGCTCAGAGGAAGATGAACCAGTTCCAGGCAAGTCTGGAGAGGAGTTGGTTAATGGCTCCATACAGCCGCCTGAGAGGGATTTGGCTCAAGTACAGCTGCAGCAGGACAGCCCTGAGGTTTCAGGTGGAGAAAGCATGCAGCTGCAATCCATCAGTGATGAGGAAGAGGAACTGCCTTCTGAATTGATCCAAGAACACATAGGGCAAAGAAAAGGTGGGAGCAGAGAAGGCCAGCCAGATTACCTGTGAGGAGAAAGCTCCTGAGGAGCTGCACCAGAAGCTGGGTATTTAGCACAGCAGACAATACAGGGAACAATGTGTTTGTTTCCTAGCTGTATGTTTTCTGGTCATTGTGATTCTTGTTTTGCTTTGGATTGACACTGTGCCTTGACTTGTATCGTGCCTTGTGAACTCTGGACTTTTCTTGCCTTGTGAATTCTCTTGTATTTTGGATTTAATTTTGTCTGATGGGCTTATTTTAATTCAAGTGCCTGTGGACTCATTGGCCATTGCTCTGTGAACTAGCATTGGTCTCCTTATGGCTGGACTTAATTGAGAAAGTTCTATGTTTTTGGTGAAGGGAGTTGTGGGGAATATTAATAAACCCACTAAATCACAGGTGTGTGTGTGTGTGTTTGTGTTTGTGTGTGTGTGTGTGTGTGTAAGCAGAGCAGCACTGAGAGGCTGTTCTCCCATGCTGTTGTTGGAGGACAATGCTGTGTTTATTTATTGTGCAATCTAACCTATACCTACCACAACTTGCCTGCTGTCCTCAAATGCAGTAGAAGTAGTTTTGTTCCTGACGTTGCAATAAATTCCAACTGTGCTTCAATCAGTGGAGAAAATGAATGTTCACCTTGGCCTCAGGGACCAAAGTATATCAAGCCAAGGCTGGTTCTTGTGAAACCAGCACCATGGAGAATCCAACATTACACCCCATTAGAACATGGATGCCAGTAATAAAGGTTGAATACTTTGTTAGTAACAGAACAACATTTTAGAATAATTATTTTTATTCACTCCTTAATAGGCAATTAGGCCTTTTGAAGTCTTAGAGCAATGTAACTTTAAACAAACAAACAAACAAGATGTTTTGTGGAACTATTTGCTAGGCAGTATTGGAAAGAGAAAATGGAGAAAAATCCTGTTGATAATTCCCAAATAGAAATGCATTTTGCTTGTTTTTCTTCTCTGGATGTTAAACTGTTAACATGTCATGTGTGTTGCCTCTCCATAGCAGCCTTTACTTAACATCTTCTCATTAGATCTAATAAATGTGTGTGGATTTCCTCCTCTCTGCATTATCCTGTTATCGTCTCTGCTCATTTTATGGAAATGCATGATGATTTTATTCTTCCTGAAAGGCAGCCATGTGTTACTTTACATTAAGAAAGGTTCAGCCTAAATAGTAATGCATTTTGTAGTACCATCAATCTCTATACGGAAGATCTTAAAATAATTGTTTTTAATTTTTTTATTTTAAAAAAATAACTGCACTTTCCAAATACCTCCTGGGAAAAGAGTCTGTGGATTGCAAAATAGAAGGGAGTCCTTTTTCCTTTGTCTGTAACGGTTGACAATGGGAAAAATATTAACTAATTGTAGCCTGAAAATGTGATCTGCTTTAAATCTGCAGACTCAGATGTTAGTTCATGCAGTCCTTGACATTCAGTATCTGTGAAAGCCTCTGGGGCTCATCTTCAAAGGTGCACTTTGCGTGTTTGCCGGTATGCTGCTGCAGGAGATATCCTTTTAGAACTGTAGTGACAGAGCATATATCACAAACAGGACAGGAGATGTGTCGGATCGGAAAAGCCTCACAGGCTTAGAGGGAAAGCTTTGAAGACGTGGAAACTAAGATCAAATATAGCTAAAGGACTAACAATGGCAATCTCCAAACTACCCCAGCAGCTACAGAAGACTCTTTCTAGAATTATTGTTTGGAACAGGGTGAAGAGGACAAATACAGGCTACCTGAGATTTCATGAAAGTAGCAGAATGGCAAAGAACAAGGCATATTAAAGGTTGCGTGAGTTATGGAGGCTACACATAATAACAACAGTACCCAGGGTAGAATTATAGCCTTGCAACTTATAGGCAGAGAAGACGCTAAGGAATTGTTAAGAAGCTGACTTAAGTAAGGAAACTAGGAGGGACAAAACAACAACAACAAGCAGTTAAGAGGCAGGTTTTTTTCTCCTCAGTCAAATGGGCATGGAAGGAAAGGATTTCTCAGAGATATTTCTCTGAGCCACTTGAAGTTCTAAATCCAAATCAGCTTGCTGATTTCAAATCAAAAAGCTCCACCACAGGGCAAAGGATGTGTGTGCATGGAATAATGATGAGGCCTTTCAACCTTCTAGATTTCTTACAACCCAATAATGAAAGCAGACTTTACTATCTATCTGACTTTTAATCAGCACTTTCCTGGAAGCTACTCCCCCATGGTGCAGACTTGAACTTTCCTATTTCCTAACCCAGCAGTACAACAAATATAACCTGATGATCACCTACAAGGCTTTAATGTTGCATTGTGGCACTGGAAGAAAATGGACCTTGAGGGAATGAAATCAAACTTAAGACTATTCACCCAATTTAGTCTCACTGACACGGGCTTAATGAAAGTATTGCTGGAGAAGATACCTGTGGTTTTCTTTTTTTTTTACAAAGGCAAAATAATTGTTGCTCAGCAAAGTGTTACTTTCTAATCTCACACTTAACAGGGGAGGATTAACAGTCCCTGCACAACCCCTGGTGATTTATAAAATGGTAAATGAACTGAGGAGCCAGTGAGCATTTATCCTGGTGATCATGATGATACGATACTATAAAAAGAACTGGATTGGAGAATTTTGCATGAGTTAGAAATCAGAATGATCTAATATGCTACTAACGGGCTAATTGGGTCCATTCCAAAGATAAGTATCAGGAGAGAGAACATATGGTTTGCTCCCTAGTGTAGGATGTAGTTGCCAAAATGAATGTTAATTCCATGAATCCAAAATCAATTTAGATATTCTTCATGATTTGCAGTTAACATGGTCTTCCAAAACTGATAATGGGGCTTCAGTGAGTGTTATTACTGGAAAGACAACACCCCAGAAGAGTAGAAATAGGAAGAAAAATATACATTGTTCTCTGGGTCTCTTGAATAAATTATGCATGGATACTCTAAATTAAATCCAGTAAAGCACGGGGATAAGAATGTTTGCAGCCTTTATTATCTGGGGAAAAAAAACATTTTAAGTATTTAAAAATGAGGACAATAAAAGAAATGCAGGCAGATCTTAGGACCAAGCCATATGTCCAAGGTTGCATTTCAGATACAAAAAAATGATTCTTCTTCATTGTTAGCTAGATACTAACTGTGCCAACTTCTTGAATAATAGTATCTCCATGCTGTGCTGCAAATGGTTTTGGAAACTTTCTCGAGTTTCCAATAATGTCATGTAATGGGATGAGATAGGGTTCAGTTAAATATACACGCACACACTCACATAATAGTAGCCTTCTTATCCAGCTAGAATAAATTGTAGAGTTCTGTGAATTGCCAAAACAGAAAAAAAATGAAGAGGAGGTAAAAAGAAGTGGGGTATATCAATCCCACAGTGATCTAAAACATAGTTCCAAATTAACTATGAGGAAAAGTAAAAGTTTTTGAATGCCCTTCACAGACTCCAGATTTGAATATTACTGTTGAAAATTTGTGGTGAGGTCTCAGATCTACAATGTATGCAAGGAGATTCAAGAAGACTCCTGATTTAGACAAGTGGGAAAAATTCCAACAGCAAAGCCTAAAAGTGTCTCATTTGACAAAAGCAAATGTTTGCAAGCTACTATCTCCACCAAGAGAGTTATTGCAAATTACTGACTAAAAGGGAGGCCAATACCCCACCTGCCATCCTCATTGTTTTGTTCCTTTGAATCTGCAAACAATTGCCCATAAACACTAAATATTCATTCAAATTTGCGGAAAGATGATGCGGTTAATATTTTCCCTCTCCAGCTACTGCAGCAAGAATTATGATCTGCACTTTTGTGGAAATTGTTTGCTTGCAAAATGCTGGCATTTGGGGGTGGGGTAGCATCTTGAAATGATTTTTTAGACAAAAATACAGAAAGGTGCTTTTACAGACAGTTAATCCCCATTATAGCAATTTGTCAGGTTTTTGGGTTTTTTTTTTTACAAATGGCCAAACACATACAACAAGCAGGAAAGACCTACATAGGAATACAGTAAAGTGAATGTATTCCTTTTCCCTACAAGAAAAGTAGGGGCAGGCCATGGAGCAAGCCATGATTGTGTGCCACATTTATTTGGTTAAAATGAGGAAGGACCAACTGTTCTTTGTGCTAGGGTTCCAATTGATGCCCTAATTAAACAATGCATCTTGAGCCAAGCTCCAAAAGAAATCCACTTATTTATTAGGAGCAACATGTTGCCACGTACCCAAGTGAAGCCAACTCTGACTCCAGGTAATTTACTACCCAATTATGACCTATTTCCCCCACCACCCAGAGTGTGTCATAAATCACATTCTCCAATGGAGCATTTTCAGGGGCTGTCAAGATCACGCCCCCCCCCCGGCTGCTGTAGGTAACCTGGGATACAGCCTTGAGAAAGATATGCATGGAATGTGCCTCTGTTTGCGGCTGCCATGCTGTGTCATCAGTTCCCCATCCCCCTTGCCTTTGGCAACTCAAGAGCAGGCCAGGGATGCTTTGCGAGTTGACATTTTGCCTGCTCTACACATTTTGGAGTTGGCAGAAAGGAGCATTGGAGATCAAACTGTTTTTAAGGGACTAGGAAGCCAAAAAGGGAAAAGCTAATTTTAAGAAAATTTTTGAATTCATTTAAACACAAGTTGAAGGACAAATTTTGGCTTATCGATTGGGGCTGGAATGGAAGCCTAAGCCTAAAGAGGAGACAGTTACAGTCTCTCTTTCTCTCTATTGACTTATATAAATTGTACTATACATTGCATTTGCTTTAGATGCATTGATTGGGTTGCAACATAGGCATGTTACTGTTTGTAGTAATAAAGTAAGATAAAGTAATGGGTCTAAATAAAATAGCACCCTTGTATTGAAACAAAGTATTGAAGAAACTGTATCTGAGATGATTAGATTCTTCTACCCACTATTTAAAAATGTTGAGTTACCAGTACTATTTTTTAATTCCTCACTGCCTTGGTTAGCATTTTTGTGGTTAATACTTTTGCTATCTTGTTTGTACTCGCAACATCTTTGAGTGTTTCTAATGTCTAACTGATTCTAATTGATCCTAGACCTTTTGTTTCCTTGAAAGATGTATTTGAATAAGGGGCTTGTGATCTGTTCTCCCAAATTCTATTTCGCTGTTTTTCGGATGAGCAAATACTTGAAGAGCTTTGATTAAAGAATGACCCTGGCTAAATATGTTTATTAAGGGAAGAGGTAAAAGAAATGCCATTTTAAATGTGCTTGTATTGTTCTTTTAATGCTGAGAATAATAAAGCAGGAAAGTGTACTGGCACAGTCTTTGAGATGGCAGAGCAAATCTCACAATTGATACGCATAAGAGCCTTGAAAGCTTCCCTCCCACAGAGCCAGAACATGGCCTTAATGCTAGTTCCATAATGCTAAGCAGAACAGATGTGCATGTCATTTGGTTCTAAGCATGGATAAGCAGGCACAACAAACCTTGTGACTGTGATATTCATTTTTGTTTTCAAAATATGGATTGTTTTTATATCTGACTTCCTGCAAATTTCCTGGGAGGGTTTTTATCATAACTGAAGTATTCCACCTCTATTGATCATGCTCTATGATCAATGGCCTGCTTTCATGAGTTCTTTGTCCACAGCTTGTTTTCCTTAAAAACTCTTTAAAAATGTGTATGTGTGTGCGAGAAAAGACGAAGGAAACATATTTGTGTGTTTGTGTGTTTGTGTGTGTCAGAAGTGGATTCCTGTACCGGTTGGTGCATGCTTTGCGCATTCGCTGCTCACTTCGCTCACACAGGCTCAGTTGACTGGAAATTGTTCTGTGCATGCGCAGAAAGATGCCAGCAATGGCATAAGAGTTTGGGGGTGTGGCCAGCCTGGATCGCTGCCAGTTATGCGACCCAGGCCAAATCACCACTACCAGTTTGGCTGAACCGGGCCAAACCAGAAATAACCCACCTCTGGTGTGTGTGCATATAGACACACAGTGTCTATATCCTTGCACTGTACATTGTTGGAGAAAGAGAAATTACATCTTCAAATCTTGGGCTTCTCTAAGTCTGTTCATATCTGTGTACATAAGTGTATATGCATCCATCCATACAATTATGCAAACTGAATTTCTCTGGTGTTGGCTAAGCTTTCCACTTGTGTATGATTAGATATAAGATCATTTATCACTTAATTATCATACATTGTTTGTTGCCCACTGCTCAGATTCTATACAGTTTGTGATATTAAAATATTAAAGCATTGCATTTCTACAACCAAAATTAAAAAAGATGTTATTCACTGTTCCCAGTTAAAAACTGTTTTCTGTCATTGCTATATGGAAGAAATATTTCTCCCCAATTTCCAAAAGGATAAAAATGAGGGAGCTACCCAATCTCCATGGGAAGCTGTGCTAATGTACATTATGGAGGCTACTATAGAAAAACTCAGTCTTCTCCTTCGAAGGATGGAAGTATTAAAGATCCTATGGAGCAAATATCCGCTTTGCTTTGAAAATGAACTTAGGTATGTGTGTGCATAATGTTGTGTTGTAGTTTGCACTCCGCATAGCAATTTTAGCAGAAGCATGTGGGCATTCAGGCTAGGCCAATGCCATCTACAACAAACTATAAAGATACCACACGCCAACTTGTGTGCCAATACCATTATGTCCTGAGGTCGAATGCAATTTTGTAAATCTTGGTATTTCTTATTGATGTCATCATCCATTTTTTCCCTCAACTTGTCTTTCCCAGATGCCAAATTTTCAGCTTTTGTAGAAAGTCCACTAGGACTAGGGAGGCGGTTGGTTTTTGTTCTATTCATGTAGTGCATTCGAGAACAATGTCATTGTATATTAAGCCCAATATCTGTACCCTCTCCTATATTCATTTCCACAAGAAGATGAAGTTTAGGCATGAAGCTCTGCATGTGTGCAAGCAGGTTATCATCAGCATGACTGAATGCCAAGAGAACAACAAAAGGAAAAGGGAAAATTCCATCCCTGAAAATCTAAGCATTACAAATAAGCTGGCAGCTGTGATTGTAGCAGTAAAATCAGCCAGGAAAGCTAATCCTTCACAATATACACTCTGGAGACGTGCAGTCATATTGTTACAGAGAGCTCTTAGGCGAGAAAAGGCATTTTAATGCAAGCTTCCAGGAGCAATAAAAGCGAAACCAAATCCCAACAGCATTGATTGAGATAAGGGGAGAGCTCTGATTAGGTCTGATTCCAGCAAAATGACTTTTGCGGTGTTAACTTGGTGGTGCACTAATTGAACATTTAAATCACTCTGCCTTCCATCCAAAAGAGAAAAAAACCTCACACATCCATATCTAACAGGTAAGTGTGAGATAGCATGTGTGTGTGTAAATGTTGAGTGAAAAGAAACTGACAGAAAGTAAGAAGTTTAATGATTTGACAAATGGGAACTGTATAGTTTGGTTCTGAACATTTCAACCAAACGTTAGATTCAGTTACTCATTCTTTCCTCCACCCAGAGTTGCCCTATCTTTGGTCTTGATTCAACCATGTGTGCCCCAAACAAGTGCCATGATAAAGGTCAGAAATTAAAAGAAACTTCTTAAAACCAATAGAACATATTCTTTTTTTAACCTCTAATATTATCATCAGATTAGAGGTAGGCTGTATCTTAGGCTAAGGTAAGATTAGGTCAGCTAAGATTCTGGGCAAAACAAATCATTTGGGGAACCTCATTGATTAAACATAAAGGCTGAAGTTGTTTCCCAGATCTTGTGTCCACTGTATTCTCATTGGTGATCAGAACTAATATACCTCCATCTGATAAACTCCACTCATGATGAGGAATTGAAGTATTTTTATTAAAGGATCAACTTAGTATAATACTAAATGATACTTGGTTATAATCATATGACAATGATTAGGGATACAGAAGTTGTTAAGTTCTCCAAGCTCTTTGCCATGTGTAACCAGGGAATTTAATCATTTATAGGGGGAACAACACTCTCACCAAAACAGGAGAGACAGAGAGACACACACACAGAGAGAGAGAGAGAGAGGGAGGGAGGGAAGGAGGGAGGGAGGGAGGGAAGGACAGATGGAGAGACAGAGACAGAGACACAGAGAACGAGAACCAAGGACTTCACAGCTTAACACTGAGCTACAGATATTCTCTTCTACTAAAACTAATCATTGCCTGGTGGTGTAAAAACATTGCCTTCTCTTGCTCCATGGCACTTCAAAATGCCATGCCTTTCTCTCTTCCACCTTCATAACCTTCCACCATCAGTCCAGTACAGAGAATTCATCGGAGCCCCCCAACATTAGAGTACCTCACTGAGCCAGAAGTTTGATTCTGTAGGTTTCTCCTCCTAGAAAAAGTAAATGAGTTGGTTACCATGGCAGCCAGACAAATTGGACCCTATTTCCCAAGCAACTGGTCCATTGCTTATGAAAAAGTTTGTTCCTTTTCTTTTGTGCTTGGTTTCATTAAAACAAAAAGGAAGAAGAAAATTCCCTATGAAATTAGAAGGGTGTCAGCAGCTGTTTTTTCTACCATTACTATGTAGTAGTAAGAACATGCAGATATAATAATAGCCCTGCTGTATCAGTCAAAGCCCATCCTTCATTTTGTTTTTACAAACCAGATGTCTCTGGGATGCTCACATGTAGAAAGTAGAGACATACTTATCTTGTGGCTATTTCTTGCTGTAAAGTGTCAGGAAAATCAAGAAACCCAGGCGGTCCAAGTGGGTACAAAGATTTATTGCAAGTTGAAGCTCTCTACAAGAATCTGAAATACTAATGGCCAAAACAATTGGTAGTAGATAAGAGTCAAGGGAATTCAAGGTGGGCTGGGCTTAGGTCTCTTGTGGGCATGCAGTGACTCATGACTAATGACACATTTGGACCTTCCTTAGGGCTCATCCTGGTCATCTTCTATAGGTCTTCTCTCCGTGGCTATTCAAATCTTCTGACCATTTTGATTATTCTTTTCTGCCCTTCAACTTCATTCTAATGTAACCACTGTAATGGCATACTATATTCCACCTTCAGATGTAATCCAGATTTATATAAGGATATTAAAATGTTGGCAGCTTTATTTCTAGTCTTCCTTGTAATTATCCCTAACATAGAAGTTTCAGTGTTGCTGCCAGCTGAGTTCACGTTGTCACTGAGCAACCTATGATAACCCCCAAATTTTTTGTCTAGTAAATTATAAATAGCTCAGACTCTATCAAGTATATATATGGTTTTGGCCCCACTGAATATCATTTTTTAAACGGAACCACATTTGGTTGACCACTCAGTTTAAAGAAATCCATTTTAAGATTTTCAGGTTTTTACTACAGTGGACTTCTCCAACCTTTGTAAACTTAGTGCTTAGCCCAAATGCAAGATAATTTATTAATGTTAAAAGCACTAGTCCCAACCCAAATGTTTGAAGGTGGCACAGTGGTTAGAATGCAGTACTGCAGGCTACTTATGCTGATTGCCGGTTGCTTGAAGTTTGGCAGTTCAATCATCACCGGCTCAAGATTGACTCCGCCTTCCATCTTTCTGAGGTGGGTAAAATGAGGACCCAGATTGTAGGGGGCAACATGCTAACTCTGTAAACCACTTAGAGGGGGCTGTAAAGCACTGTGAAGCAGTACATAAGACTAAGCGCTATTACTCTTTCATTCCCATAACTGAATATAAGCATTTCCATTTTTATATTTTCTTAACCAGTTAGAAATCTATAAAAAGATAGTTCCTCATTTCATGACTATTCAATTTATTCAAGAATCACTGATGAAAATGCAGTGACTTCAGAATCACCTCCATCCTCATGTATCTTGACAGTTTTTTTTTAAAAAAAACCTCCAGATTGATGAGGCAAAATTTACCTTTGCAAAATCTAAGCTGATTTTAGTTCAATAGGCTTTTTTTGTATGTGCTTAGTTAATTTTTCCTTTTTTTATGCCAATGGTTACCAGCTTAATCAGACAGTGAGCTCCCCAGTATCTATGTGCTTCTTTTTCCAAACAGGAGGGAAATAATTTTGTGGCACATTTAATGTAACTTGGAGTCAGCCCAATGCATCTGGATTTTGTACTGTTTGGTCTGAGATACTATATCAATTTTACCTTCTACAATCACATGTTTTGCAGTTTCTCAGTCTTTCTATCTCCAGCTCATCTTCAGAGAGTTGAAAACATTGTGGACTGTCATTAACACGTAATGGTAAATCTGGGCAGAACTAGAATAAAAAATATTGATCACTGACCTAACTGTAAACACCTGAAAGGCATTCCTATCCTTAGTAGATGTTTAGGAAGTGAGTAATGGTGAATATTAATAAGGTAACAAAAGATTGCTGCAGTTTTACTCTGATGTCATACTCTTATCTACTCCTGTAACTAGATGTGCCTGTGTTTTATACATGCAGAGATCAGACTACTGTATTGGAACTGACTTGTTAGAAAAGTTGTACTACAGATAAAAGATAGCATGAGGTAACTAAGAAGAGAATTGTGCTTTGTACATTTTAGGCTAATGATTCTTTCCTACACGCTTAATTAGGTTGGTGTTTTTCCTTGTTCTGGCTCAGCAGATATCAATTGCTTATATTAAGATTAGATTATGATTTTCCAAAACAGGTTCATATAGGCATGGAAGTGTGCATTTAATTTTTATTCAGAACTCCTCTGAACTAGCCTTCCTTATGTTCTATAAAAATTGGGGGTTAGAGGAGGCTGTACCAGATAAATACAAGTACATCATCCTTTAACATCTTATGGCTTAATGCCATAAGGTTCTATATGGATAACCGGGGGTGGGGCTAGTATACATTACATTGCCCCCTACTCATTTTTACCTCACGTATTTTCTACAGAACATCTAAAGACGATGAATGCCTCCAGGAGAACTAACTGAGCATTCAGATGTTTATTCTTCAAAGTTCATATCCATAAAGGATTTTCACTTAACAATTTCTTTCCAATCTTGGTTACTTGATTTATAGTTATAAACTTTCCATCTGGAAGTTGTTTCAAGTAAAATGTGATTAGGTTTAATTCAGGTGATGCTGGGGTTCCACAGTCAAGAAAATACATGCCCTCATTTATCAGTGTCTTTGATTTTAATCATTGAAGAAAAAAAAATCCATGAGAAGACAGGAAAGTGAAACAATTGAATTATGAAAGTGAGTGGCCTAGGAAATTAGCCAAATTGAATGTGTGCAGGATAGGGAATAAATATGGGCTTATATTTGTTCTTATTGCAGTGAATTTTTGAGATTTTGATAATGTCATTGAGGATTTTCTTCCCCCAAGATATTAAGAATAATAGTGACAAATGATTTTCCATCCTTCCTACAAATAGGAATCTGAACACAACATCCCTTACTTCTATCTTTGTTATGTATTCTTGAACCAGATTGTTCCTGAATAAACTATTATTATCAGTGGGCAACTAATTTGTAAAGGAGAAAAAAAGTACTGGAACAGCCAGAACTCTCAGCATTAGTTATCAAGAAAGACTTTGCAAATCAACAGACATTGGACATCTATGTAAGGTTTTCTGTTTAGCTTTAAAGATATAAGGACCATACTTCATGTCCATGGTTCATGCCTATGTCCTGATTAACAATATATGGTTAAGATATTTCCTATTTATTTCAGTTTTATGAAATCTCTGTGGCAGCTAAGGCCAGAGGTGGGATTCAGCCGGTTCATACTGGTTCGGGTGAACTGGGTGTTAATTTTACATCTGGTTTGCTGAATTGGTAGTTGCAAGGAGTGGCTGGTCCCTCCCCGACCACCCCGCCCCTCCCAGAAGTCTCCACGTGGCCTGTTCTTCATGCCAAGTAAGCGCAGGACCTGTGTGAAGGCTCTGGGAGGGCAAAAAACATCCATGAGGTCATGAAGAATCGGACATGACTTAGTGAGTGAACAACAATAAATTTGTACGCTTTGCTAAAGTAGGGTTACAATATGCGAGTTTCAAAATTCCATATCCCAAAGGTGCTTTTTCAAAGGGCAGCTGGACTTATAACACAGTCCTTCCAGCAGTTCTAAGAAGGTTCCACATATATTTGCACTATTCAGTGGCTCTGAAGGCACAGATAAACTTCCAAGTGCCTAAATGATTCTCAGAAAAAGTGCTAATGACCAGATGACTGCAAGTTCCATCTTCCACCATTCAGTCAGAACTGAAGAAGTTTCTTAAATGAGAAGCAAAATGTCTTCAAGAAAAAACAAAGCTCAGTTGCCTTTTGAAAAAAACATCTTTGGGATAACCATGACCTGCATGATTGAGAATCTCCATAGACAAAACTCCATATGTTTGTTGTATGGCAAAAAGAGTTAAGGGTTCCCCACACCACCACTTTGTTACCATCTAGCAGTTATTGAGATTTCATCATCCAAAATGAACTGTGATTTGACATGTGCAACATCATGTAATAACCTTATCTGTCCTGCTAGGGTCAAAAATCTGAAAGACCTTTAATTTGTGAAAGATGCATTTAAAAATATCCTTTCTCCCCAGCATACATTTGAAAACAAAACACAATAATGTATTACAGAACCAATAAAGTTTGAAATATAAGAAGGAATTTGTGAACAAAACTCTTAGACAAAGTTGCATATCAAGTTGTTTATTAAGGAAAGTTGAGAAAAGACAATGAATGCAGATTTTCCAGCATTCAAAACAGATCATACAAATTTAGATAGAAAAGAATAATACTTGAACATCTGTGACATTGACATGGACCAGATTTAGACTAATCTGCACATCCCTTGTGATTAATATTGTGACAGTTTTGTTCTGTATTTAATATGAATAATGGTTCATTAATTCTGTCTAAATTTTCTTTCAGAGTATTCATATTGGTGCTAGATTCAATTATACATTGTGATTTCCAGTATCCAATAGGCCCAAACTTTGGATTTTAGTACATATGAATCAACTCTTGGAAAAACTCATAGAGAGCAGCTAATATTATAATCTATATTATGACATTGATGGTTGTGGAATGAAATCTCATGATGTAAGCAGGATGGTGCCAATATATATTTTCAATTTCGGTCATTTTCCTGACTTGTTTACAAGGTTGGAAAGGGATAACTCCATCACTTTGCCATATTGTTGTGGTTACTGGAGCCTATCCCCTGATAGTCTTTTCTGTTTAATCATAGATTGGAACTTGTCTTCCAAAGTAAGATAAACTCAGCTGAGAAACAAGAAAAGCAATGCCTCAAAGAAAAAGAGAATTATTATTTTGGAATTTCTCTAAAAAAATGAAATTCTAGGACTCTATGAGTTAATGACTTTTTGGTAAGCTAAACTTTAATAGATTAGGGCCTTTTTATGTGGATTTATTTTCTGTTGTGTTTCTGATTGAAAGAAAGGGGCTGATGTTTTTTAGTAGGTCAAGACATGTTATCTTCAAACAGGATTTGCATTACATTTTCATCCTTCAGTCTCAAAAGACTATGGTATCATGCTCTGGAAAGAGGTAAAGCTGGAGTGTCCTCTCCAGAGCACAAGGTCTGGGTAGATTAATATGGAGGATAGACTGTTACCCAAGCAGCATATCCTCCTCTCCATGTCACTGAAATAGTCCAATGGAACAGCAGAGCTGTTAGGATTGGTTCCAGCTGCATGGTAGGAGTTACCAGAATGTGGTTGTACACAGTCACGAACTGCTTCCGGGACTCCAGATTTTTGCCTCGAGGTTGACTCCTGAAGCCTTTTCCAGTAGTGGATATAGCCACAAGGCAGTGGAGGTTTGTAATCAAAGTTTCCCTTCTCCTAGAAGATGGCTCTGCTGCTTTATCTACTGTTGGGCCATAAAGCCATCTTCCACCTTCAAAACCGTTGACCGTCTTCTCCTGTAACCCTGGAAAGGGGCCCTTATGAGGTCCTACCAGCCGGGCCAGCTGGACCAAAGTTTTTTAAGGAGGTGTTACTCCTCCATCACTCACCCTTTGTCCTGGCTTGTGACAGGGAGACCCTGGCTTCCCAAACATTGTACCCAGGATGGGGGGGGGGGTTATTTTAGTTTTGGCATATTGAGAGGTCAAATCAAGGCTTTCAGATCAGAGACCGTGACATTTTGGAAGACAGATCTCTGTGCAGAAGGGTTTCAAAATCATGACATTGCAAGGCAGTGCACAAAATCACAAGCAATGTTGGGGAAAAAATGGCTTTTCCATAATTTATACATTATGGTTTTTGGTTTCCCCAGTGCCCCTTTAGTGATGGTGTTATTTTTGTACAGCAGCACACAGACTAAAAATGGCAATGGAAGAGAGCTTTTCCTGGCTTCTTTCTCTTCCTGATTGCTATATCTGGTGTGTGTGTGGGGGGGATGTTTATAAAGTTTCAAGAGAGCTAACAAAAAATCCAAGGGCTTTCTAGATGGAGGTCATCACCTCATAATGTTCACATACTGACATCACTATTCAGATTTATCTATAGTCCCTTACAAACTAGTGATTCATTATTGGGTTTTTTTCCCCCCCATGCAAGCCATTTTTTTTATTATTTTCAAGAATTAGGTCTGATTGTATTTATACAAAAGGAGGTAATTCTGAACTGATTAGTTAGCATTGCACACAGTTGGCAGTGAATCATTTTAAAAGTCTAATCATGTTAAGCAGAATGCTGCGTATTAGATAAGCCAGGGCATCTTGCCACTATACATATTCTGTTCCATTTGATTGAATTTCACATTTTCTACCCATGCCTACATCTCTGTCTTTTTTCTGCATATTTAGTAGGTATTGACAGCATCACATAGTCTTGATCGTTTCAAAGAGGAAGAAGAATTTCAGAAATGAGGGAAATGTCCCAGTTTTGGAATCCCTGGGTTATTGTCAAATAAACTCATATCCTTTCCAAATGTTGACATATGCTGCTTTCATGTCATCCTCTCATGTGCCCATTTCTCCCTTTTCCATCACACTGTTCTCTTTCAAGTAGGCAATATTATAATGGGGATAAGAAAAAAGGAATTAAGCTAAATAAATTCAAGGCATGACATAAGGAAAAGGAAATACAGCTAAATATAATATACAATAACACAATATATTATACTTTTCCATCCCTTTCCATATTTTTAAAAAAATCATATTTCCATCTGCTCTATCTATAAATGGACTCAAATATTGCCTTTTGTTCTTTAAACTTCTCAATTTCTTCAAGTATGCATTCTTGAGTATTCATCAGCTCCATCAAATCACAACATTTTGCTTGTCTCCTTCTCAAAACATTTACTTTTCCATTATACATTTGCTTTGGGACTCAGTCCTAATCTACTATTTTGCAGGCTATATTACTATACTTCTGTCTATTGGTCAATCAGTTTTGAATTCAATCAACATCCATTCAGTGCTGATTCATTCTTGGCAATATCTCTTCTTTTACCCACTTAAATATCTCAGAACCACTTCATTCAATTTACTTTTAATTTTCTCTTGACCTATCCATCTCTTATTTCCTGACAACAATATGGGTAGAAGTGTGCACTTTTGAACACATATTTATTCCTCACAACAGGCCATATATTACCGAGTATTTTCCATTAGGATTTGCACCTCTTACAATTATACTTTTTAGTAAATGTTTTACAGAAATGTATCTATTTATATACTATAAAAATAATTCCACAATCAGAACCTTTCATCACTCTTGTATCATGTGCTAATTTTCTCAATCATTTATAATATGTGCATTTATGTTTATATTCATTCATTTATTCACTCCCAACCACTCCATTACAAAGTACAACAGCCTTATGAGACATGAGATCACATATAAACTAGCTATAGTCAAGCTTTGAAACTGGTTATCAAGAGTCAGTTGAGAAGTTTCATCATATATCATGCTAGAAGATACCAATAGAGTCCTTATGACAACCCCTACAGTTGTAGGATATGTTTGTCTAAAAAATAAATCCCTTCCCACTCGTATTGGTGGCTTGTGTGTTCCTCAATCTCAGGTCTTCTATCTGAAATCTGGAAGACTGGAGTTTTGGTGCAGGATCTTAGCTGTTTGTAGCATTGAACTCTTCTGTACAGACAGCTCTGATGTTGTTCCTGAGATCTGTTGGACTACCTCTCCCAATTTAGCAGTCATACTCTGAGTGCTCCTACCACCACTGGGAGCACATTGGCCTTTATTTTCACATCCTCTAGTTCTTCCTTCAAGTCCTGGAACTATATGCAGCATGTATAGCAGTGATGTGTTTCAAAAAAATTTGAACCTATTCTGTAGTGTGACCTGTTTTATGGGAATGGCTTGGTGATCATGTGACCAGGTGGGAGTAGCTTGGCAGTCATGTGACTGGGTGGGAGTGGCCAAGTCGATGTCACTGAATGATGTACAAAAAGAAGATATAAAAAAGTAAATTTATTATTTTGTGCACTTATTACTTATATAAGAATAAAATAAGTATACAAAATAATAAAACAGCTACTTACAGAGGAAATATGGCTGTCCTTGCCAGTCTTCAACATTACTGACCACCTTACATACATTTCCAGACTCTCTGCCTCTTCCCTCTTTCTAGATTCACTAAAAGCTTTAAAAACTCACAGACTGCACAACACACACTCTTCCAGCCCCTCTGCCTCTTCCTCTTCCAGGATTCACTCAGACATTTTTAAGACTCACAGTCTGTGCACACGGATACACTTCCAGCCCCTCTGCCTCTTCCCTCTTCCTGGATTCACTCAGACATTTTTAAAAGAGTGGAAGTGTGTGTGTGTGCACAGGCTGTGAGTTTTAAAAACCTCTTCCCCAACATCCTCCCTCCCCAGATACTAACCAGTTCTTTCTTCTTCTGATTCTTCTTCTGAGAACTTTTCGGCAGCATGGGGCAGATGGGTGGGGCAAGTGAAAGAGCGAACCAGGGGAGGGAGTGTTCTGATACGGGGCCTCCTGACCAACAGGTATGGGGAGGCATGGTAAATTTCACCATCCGGTACAGCCGTACCAGTCCGTACCAGTTGAAACCCACCCCTAATATAGTAAACTACATATTATTGCAAAGAAAACTGAATCGAAACCAAGGCCAGCTGAAAAGATTCTTTACTTATTTTTTAGAGATATTTTGATAAATCTTCAGCACTTCATTGAAAGCAAAATGATCTAATGAATTTATTTTGTAAATTTGACACAGTACATTATTTGAAATAAGTAGATACAGAAGTATGTGCTCCATTTTTTTGGATAATGCAGCTTGAATTTTATTATGAGTGTTTGATCTATGAATGTCATATGAAGTTTGTGCAAATCAGTGTTTGTTTGACCGCATAATTATAATCAAGAGTAAGTCAGACCTAGAGCTGCTTTAGTGTTAATTGTATTTATTATATCCTTAACTGTGAAGTCAGTTTTAGCATTTTTGCTTGTAGACATTCAGATAGTGCTATTTTTGTTTAAAATCTTCCTTTCACATTTCTGTTTATGTGTATGTAAGCTTCCTATCAAGTATAGTAAAGTTATAGTATACTGAGAAAATATAATGCTGATTTTTGAAGTAATTCTAATACTGGTGAATGGTTGTGTTGGAAGAAATGTCCTTCTGGGTTCAGTTCCAAGTGGGGAAAAGGACACTAGTAACATGGAGGCTGCTGGGAAAGATGGTTTTAATGGTGGACAGGACCACATGGTTTGAGGTCCTGGGGAAAAAGGTGATCACATGCTTCAAGATGTTAGGTGAAGAAGAAAAAGGGGGTGAGATGCTGAAAGTCCCAGGTTTTATGCCCTCTGTTGGGCCCCACCGTGGGGCCTCCTGCTCCTGTCCAAAAATGCACTCCAATTGTCTCTCAGACTCCCATGGGGCCATTCAGTGGCAACTCTGTTGGCTGTGTTTTGAGTCCAGATTTGGTTGACCATTGCTTCTTCCCAGATGCCCTGTGGTGAGATGGGTAAAGGGCTAATACTATCATGCCTGAATCCCATCACCCTGGAGCTGAAGGAAGATCTTTGTTATGTAGAATGGACTGGTTCAGGCATTTTAATGGCCCGATAAAGGTGGGGGCTATTAAGAGTGAGTCTGTTTCCTGCCTAAAAACATGTCTCTCCATTTCTTATCCAGAGAAATATAATATTCTGCCTTTTCAATATTTCCCAGGATATTTCATTTTTCTAGGAGAGGGGTGGGTTATAACTTCCTACAGTTGGTCCAAATTACAGTTTACAGAACTGCAAGACTGTAGATTTAACTTTGTGCAAGGAGGAAATGCAAATCCAGATAATATTTTTTAAAAAAAAATCCATCAAAGCAACAAATTGTGTTTAACTTTAGAATTAGTCTGCAATATTGCTTTAGCCATAAAGCTTAATACTTACTTTCTTGAGAAAGTCTATTAGTGATAATAATAGCATTAGGCATCTTTTTTCAACAATACCAGAGACCATGAAATAGCATTTGTTTACCCATTACTGTCCTGAGTATGGCAGACACCCTACTATTCTGGCTTGTTTTTCTGTTATAGTCAGTTTCTGCCCTTGTGTCAGGAGCTTCTCAAAGCTCCTCTAATGTGAAGAACTGTGTGAGGTGTATAAGGTTTTTCTAGCAAATATGATGATTACTACATTGACAGCAATTGAAAGAAAATTCACCTGCAAAAGTAGTGGCTAACACTTAACTTTTACAGTTCATAAACAGTACATATAAGTAGAGGCTTACAGGCCATCTTTGGTTAGTAAATCAGAAATGTACTGAAGCTTTTTCTATCATATTTCCCACCAGCTATCTAATCAGAACATATCCCTAAAAATATTTTCTTTCTCCTTTCCAGTCCCTTCCTTTTCATCTTGCTCTCCTTCTTGATCTCTGCATAATTGATCAATAAAACATGAATCACTCAATGCAAACACACACACACACACACACACACATCCTGTTTTTTTGTTTATACGTTGGAAGTGAAACGTTTTTAGACAATTTAGGAAGTTAATAGAAGTAAAACAAACAATTATTGTATAGCAAAACAATCCAAAATAATTTCATGGAAATACATTTCAAAGATGCTCTTTCTTAAAGAAGGAAGAGAAGTAGGAATGACCTCTGAAGAAATTTGCATTTTGTAGGGTGAGAGTGTTGTGTCTCCTTTTCCATCAGCCCTCCTAAAGAGACTTCTACTCATTTTTGCAAGGGCTTCCCAAGAAAAGCAAGGGCTTTTCATTCAAATTCATCGGCTCATGAGACAGGAAAACCTTCTGAGAGCCATTCATTCAGTTGTTCAGAACTCTAAAGGTCAACATTAGTGCTGTGCTGAATATTTTTGGCATGTTTTAACCATTCTTATTCAAATTTGATGGAAACCAAATGCTTCCAAAAAGGTGATCAAATAAGAAAAAACTTTTTGGGACATTCTCATGGATGGTTTACAACAGCAGTTACCAACTGGTGGTCCATGGACCACTAGTGGTCTGCAAGAAAATATTGGTGATCCACAGAAAAAAATATTTGCATCTCTTATATTGCACTAAATCAGGGGTCCTCAAACTATGCCCCCTGGGATGGGTACATAAAATGAACAATTGTGTTGCTGGAGAGAGTCTCCCTCTTCAGGGTCTTTTTCTGTGGGTCGGAGGGGTAAAGAAATTCCAACATGGGGTCTGCTTTGGCTCCTGGTGTGGGGCTTTGAGTGAAGGCTGGAGGGAAGTGCTTCTGGTAGCGAAGAGCTGGAGAGCCTTGTTCCAGTGGGACTACATCATGGCCTGGAACTGGCTAACCATCTCAGCCCACTGAGCCTCCAGGCACCAGTACCTGGCCTTGAATTCCCACAGGTCTTCCCTCTGCTTGGAAAGCCTATGCTCATAGTCCTCAGTGAGGTGCTTCTACTGAGCGTCCTTCTCAATCAGAGCCAATTTGAACTGAGCTGTTTGCCAACTCTTTCTCAACTGCTACCAATTAGGGCCTAAGGAACCCAAGCGGGGAGGGGAGGAATGGCTAGGAGGGCAGGGGCAAGTTGAGGCCAATGAAGTGCCCCTCGACATTGAGTTGGCCATGCCCACCTAGTCACATGACCATCTAGCCACGTACACCCAGTTGGTCATTAGGCAGTTCATATTAGTAGTTCATTTTAAATTATGAATTTACTGGTCCCTGAGGTCCGAAAGATTGGTGACCCCTAGTTTACAAGGTACTTTTACCCACTTTGCTCAGTAGATGGCCAAAGCTTGTGTATGGCAGTTCCCTATCCTTTACTCTGCAATAATGTCTCTTGAGGTCTATAGCCTTCTTGAATTTCTGTGCATCCATTAAATCACTAAACTATCTGATCTCTAAAGCCCATCTTAACAATTTCATTATCTGAATCTTTAGTATATGCTTAAATGAGATCCTTTAAATTCTGTGTGGATGTAAAAGCGTCCTAATTGAAGAAAGCCATCGTACCAGAAGGCATAAGTAGCAGGGAGATTGCAAAAAGATGAAGAGATGAACAACAGAAATTCCGTACTCTACATAGTGGCAATGAAATAAAATTAGGAAAATCATCAAGAGACAGCACAAAGAAATTCCAAAAGACCTTGAGGATAAACTGGAAAAAAAATAACACTTTTAGAAATTGGAGGATTAGTTTCAGTACAATATTAAGATTGATACTTTGGTTCCAAAAAATAAATAATGCAAATTTTTAAAATTTTAGAATAGTATGATCAGATACCTATTGCAATGTAGTTGCTGATATTTTTATTATGAACCATTAATTTATCAATAGTGATGAGATTCATGAAAATACAGAAAAGCCATCCTTAATAAATTTTATTAAAATAAACCTATCAAATGTTGAAGCATATCCATATCTTTCAAGGCTCCCTAGCCCAGCTCAGAACATGGATCTTAAATATTGTTCCATTGATATTGAATTATCTCCCTCCCACCAATTCTATTTTCTTCATATTACAAGTTCAACAATTACTACCAGGGTATTCTTTATTATGATTTTTTTTATCCATTCCAGAAATGGACAGCAATATCTAAACACAAAATCTCTTTAGCGGCCATCTGCGTGGATATAAAAGAACAGCATACTGATTTATAGAATTATGAAATATTAAATGCCAGCAGATGGTGCTGTTTCTGTTAAGTACAAGATTTGTCTAAGTACAATAATCTAAAAGCCATAGGATATAATGCTATCTCTTCACATCCTTTCACTCATCTTTTACATTTTAAAATCACAGTGGCAGGCAATGTTTTAGTGCTTCCAACATGTAGAAGAAACAACTGTTAAAGAGCTTCTATATTCACCTGCAATTCAACCATTTCAACACTCTCATCTTCTGCATAATCTATATGTGCATTATATATGTATTCTTTTTTTTTTACTGACTATGGTATGCTGCTCAGGTACACTTTCCTCAGATGGCTCTATAAGTTTGATTGATAATCAAAATGGAGAGTTAACAAAAACTACATCACAATGCAAACTGAAGTAGATTCTGAGTCCTACCCAGTCCCACTTTCATTAATTTAATGTATCTAAATTTCACAAGTGCACATTTATGCTTCTCCAGAAATTTCTTTCAGAGAATCTCTGTTGTGCCAAAATAGCCTAATCTGCTTTTTTCTTGCCTCCAAAAGGCAAGACTTCAAAGGAGGCAGTTGTTGACAAAACAAGCAGCATGTTGTGGCCCGCCAGTGGCCGGTGGAGCTGGTGGCAGACTCAGAGAGTGAGGAGGTAGGGGAGGAACATGGGTTCCTCATGTCTGGGGAGTCTGGGGAAGGCTCTGATGGGGAAGGTTCTGATGAGTGCTCTGCATCGGAGGCAGAGATGGGGCCAGGGCTGTCCGACAGTTATCAGCTGCCTTTGGAGTTGGAGATCAGTGGGGCAGAAGAACAACTGCAGCCTGTTCCTGATGTGCCCATGTGCAGAGCTCCAGGAGAAAGGAATACTTAAGGAAAAAGGGCTGGCTTAGGAGTAAAGGCACAGGTGGATGGTGAATGGCTCCTCCCAAAGGGAATAAAAAGGAGCAAAAGGGAAGTAGAGTTTTCAGGAGACAATTTGTTCATTTAATTAGTGTGAAGATTTGTTTGTGACTTTCAGAGACTCCTTGCCAAATATTTTCTTGTACAGCCTTGTGTTTGGAAGATATCAGCCTGGTAGCTCTCCAAGCCTGATAAGGTCTGTGCTAATAAATTCACCCTTGAAAGACTGTTTGCCGGGACTTTGCTGGATCCTCCGGGATTGGGCATCCTATAAATCGATTTAATAAAATAAATAAATAAATAAATAAATAAATAAATAAATAAATAAATGTGAATGAGAGGAATTCACATTAGCTTAATAAAAAGAGGTTTTGTAGGGACAAGGAGTCTGCTTCGTGATTTTTGAAGCCTAGGTCAGAACACAGCATGTGTATTTGGATTGCACTGGATAGAGCAAAAAAGTATGTCTTTAATATCTCTTTGCTGCCATCTCATAGATGTTTGGAGTTTTACAGCCCAGGAATGAAAGATCCACATATCAATTCCAGGCTATTCCATCTTATAGTTATATTTCTCTTGTAAATTCTTTCTTTTATCACCAAGGGAAGAGGGCATTCATTGTGTATTTCAATAGGATGAGGATAAAGATGATGAATATAATTAGTAACATTAATGATTGTTTTAAGGATTGAAATAGCAGCACATCTTAAGCCTGGTTCTACTCAATATCTTTGACATTTCAAACATAACTGCTGTGAACAAAGTTCTACAAAAGAAGTATAGGTAGTCCTTTACTTATGACAGGTTGTTCAGTGTATGCTTGAAGTTATGATTCCAAAAAAATAGTTTACAACCCAGACACATACTCCCATAAAACACATTTGTTCTTAAAGTACCTCCAAAATTTGGTCAGATATTACTTATATATTACAACAACACAACAATAGCAAAAATAATACCAAATAATTTGGTATTAGCCTAATTTTTACACAGCAAAAGAAAATGCTATTTTCCTGTTAATGATCATCTTGGCTTCCATAGGCTGATGCAGTAGTGAGGCTATATCTCCAAATAACTCCTTCCAAGCATATGTACAGATACTGAAAACGAGTCTGTAGGTATAATCAGCTTCCCCGAAATAAGATTTGTACTTTGCTTTTCACTTAAATAATGTACGCTAATAGCAAACTGTACAAAATTCAAGATGTAAAACAACCCCAATCCACTCTTTTATAATTTTGTAGCTATATATATCAGCAAGAGTTCAGCCCTTAACCTGGACAAACAGAATACTTTACGGTTGCCACTGAAACCAATTTAGTTTTGGCACTAATTATAAAGGCACTGGGCAGAAAAGGAAGTACCCAGCTGTTCCAGCTTGCAAATGGAGCCCTTTTGTAGAGTCCACTCATTCTTTATTGATTGTAAAGAGTGAAGTTAGACTAGAGACACAAAAAAGGAAACATTAAACTAGCTTCTGTTTCAGCATGAAAGTTGATCATTATGCTATATCATGTGTAAAAGCTAAAATAGGATTGAGAGAGTTCTTAAGAAATTCTCAGCTTACTCTAGCTTGAAAATGACATAAACTCAAGCCCGACCTTATCCTTTTCTTGCAATTTCCTATCAAACCCATTATAAAAAAAAACTGAAGTAAGCAATTGGGAAAAAGATACTTGTCCTTCATTACTTTATCTTCCAGCTTTCAGATGTGTGCTAGCTTAGAAGCAAATGCCAACAGTGTGAAGGTTACTTGCATTTTCATTACTGCTGCTACTAATCGGGTATTTAAAAAAAAACTTTAGTAAACAAAAGGAAAAGAATATACCATCCTTCAAGAGTCTGCATTGTCACCATCTTCAAAGTGGCTGGTGCAAACTATCTATCAAAATCTATTTATCAGTAATGAATTTTTGGAAACTGAAAAGCTGTTTTTGTTTCTCTTTAACAGAGTTGGAAAAACAACAGGAGCAACAGATATTTGAAAGAGATGCCATTGCTAAGAATATGATAATTAACTATATTGTCTGTCTGTCTGTCTGTCTGTCTATCTGTCTGTCTCATCTCTCTCTCTCTCTCTCTCTCTCTCTCTCTCTCTCTCCCTCCCTCACTCACTCACTCACTCACTCACTCACTCACTCACTCACTCATATAGTCTTGCAAACTGTCTCAGACCAAAGGTTGATTTAGTTAGCATTCTATTCCTGTTGTGTCCATTCAGGTGTCAATGGGATGTCCTCAGCAGGACAGGAGTGCAATAACACCATTCTCCTTGTGTTTCCTAGCAACAGGTATTTAGAAGCCTAATGATACTAGAAGTAATAAATAGCCAGCATCCTTGTGGCTAGTAGCCAAAGACAGCCTTATTACCAATTAACCAGATATCTTATCTGATTCAGGTAATGCTTTGGAAAAGCTGAAGTAGTGTTTAAAATCAGTAATGGACATGATGTAGATCAATAAAAAAGGAATTCAGTCCTCCTAAGAGCAATACTGTTTGCAACTGGAAATGGTGATAATTTGTAGAGGATTGTATTTCACTGAAAGGACAGTTCTTCAGGATTGTTATTTAAGTAATTTGGTTCAGTTTTTGCAGAGGAGTTGTTTAAAATATTAGCTGCATAAAATTTAATAACCAGGGCAGGGTAATGAGTTGGGATAGACAGTAGAATACTCCAGCCAAAGGAAACAACTATTTCCACTTCCTAATCAACCACAACACCCTGCCAAGTAATTGATGCTGGGGGTTTACTAGAAATACAAGAGAGAGATTTCCATTCCCACTTGGAGAATGGAAAGATAGGGCTTTGAATGGCATTTCAAGAGACACTGGGAGAGCAGCCTTGTCCTGTCGATATGCTCTATGGAACAGATGCAGATTGAAACTGCTCTTCCTCTACTAACCTGCCAGAGATGTGGAGGCAATCAGAATTGCAATGGGGGGGGCCTTATCTGGATCAATTTCACTCAGGTTTCACTCCGTAACCAATACTGATTACAGTATTCATCACATTTGTTAATGAACTTTGGTGGAAAAGGACAGGGATGCTACAACTGTCCTGATTCTTTGATCTCTCAGTGTCTTTTTATACCATCCGTCATGGTATTCTTCTGAACTCACTATGAAGCAGAGTAAGTTTATTCCCCCATTATATTTACTGTTATGTTTATTTTTAAGAATCATGTCTACTTTTAATCTGTATGCTGTCAAGCCTCGGTTTTGAATTGGGTGGCATTATAAATCTAAGGGTAAATAGCAAGGTGAAATATTCAGAAATAAAAATATGAAAACAATTAAAAACCTAATTTGTTTAGAAGCAAAACATGTCAGGAGGATATTTGACTAAGAATAATTTTGGAAGCATGCCTATTCTTAATATTAATGCTTCAAATCCTTAAGTTAAGATGCCCAGAGTTAATTTCTCTCAGGGAAGATAGGAACAAATATTCCAAAGAATCCAAAACATTGTTCATATTTCTGAGCTTATTTTATGCCAAATCAAATATATGCATCTCACCTTTATAATAATAACAACAGAGTGGCTGACAAAACTAGAATCAATAAATAGATAAGAAACTAAAACTTGGAAACCAGCAAAACTATATAAACGCTATTTTTGGACCTCTGGTTTGGTATACAGAATTATTGTGGTTATAATTTCTTTTTAATCAATTCACTTGATCTGTTTTGTTTTCTTGCTTGAATTGCTTTTTTACCTCCCAGAATCACAGTCAGGAGATGGGTGACAATATAAATGGTTAAAATGAATGAATGAATCAATCAATCAATCTACAACTAATAGCAAACTAATAGAATCTCACTTTCTGTGTATTGTTCTATGATGATTATGATGTCATCCATTCAGTCATGTCCGGTTATTGTCAATTCTATGGATCTGGGGTCTCCATATTTTCTGATCTTGCACTACTTCTTTGAGTTGTTCTATATGCTAGCTGGTGTCAGCTTTGAAGGTAGCCAGCCACTGTGTTCTTTGGCAGCCTGGTTTCCTTTTACCACTAACTCTTCCAAACATAGTTGCCATCCCCAGTGAATTCCCCCACATGATATGGCCAAAATAACTGAGATGCAGTTTTGTGATTTTGTGATTTTGCCTTCTAATGATATTCTAGTGACAACCAAGCAAGTACTGGAGTTATGTGCTCCAGTACTTGCTTGGTTTTGCTCTAATGTTTCAGCTTTTCGTTTGTCTGCTTCCATCATTAATTTGCTTATTGTTTCTTAAAAGTAGAATGCTCTTCTGGCCATATCTTTCTCAAAGTGATTCATGAATGAAAAGACCAATGTTCCAGCCTTTCTATTCTGCTCTCTCTTCCCCCTTTTTATTCCTCACTCTTTTAGACAAGGCCAACATCTTGAATAGCAGGGAAGTCCAGATCATTCTGTATATTCTCTGTACCCTGTTGTGAAGAATGGAGCATCACTATATTATCTCTTGCAGGGCTCTGCCATTTGCCACCTTACAAGAAAGAAAAATCCATCTGCAGGCTGCTATAATTGCCTTGGCTTGAAAGCTGTAACTCCACAAAAGGAAGAAAGATATTTATACTCTAAGCAAAGTAAAGGATAATGGGGCTAAAAGCAGTAAGTTATAATAGAATTAAAGAACAGGTGAAGGATGGAGTTTTTCCTACATTTGCTTGGTGCAGTTTATTTAAATGTAACATTTTGCCAATTTTATAATCGGACTTTGAGAATTTTCTTTTGCTAAAATGATATCAACTCTTTAGGATTTGATCTAAGTTGCCCAAACTAGTAACTGTTGATCTTCTCATTCTAGAGGTATGCATTGGAAGAAAGCATGCTGAGTCTAGTGGTGAAAAAGATGAAGGGTGGTAGGTTTCTTTCTTAGAATAATATCTACGCAGCAATAAAAACCCATTTTAAAAACACACACTAATTGCAGTTAATAAGGAGGAAAAATGTGTGTCATCACTGCAATGGCTCTTGAGTAATTGCAACACTCATAGTTCTCCACATGACATTTCCATTGGGTAAAATTTCAGTAGCATGGGGAAAAAAGAAGGAATTGTTTCCTGATCTGATCTTGCAATGGCTTCCAAATTGCTTAAAAATATGGAAATTGAAAGAAAATTTGTTTGACGGAAGACCATGGAGAAAATAAATTATGCGTCCTGATTTTCTTGTACCTGGAAACAGTGCCTCTATATAGTGCCTCTATATATTATGGAGTTAACTTCGTAGAAGATAAAGGTAAAGGTTCCCCTCGCACATATGTGCTAGTTGTTCCGGACTCTAGGGGGCAGTGCTCATCTCCGTTTCAAAGTTGAAGAGCCAGCGCTGTCCGAAGATGTCTCTATGATCATGTGGCTGGCATGACTAAACACCAAAGGCACACGGAACACTGTTACCTTCCCATCAAAGGTGGTTCCTATTTTTCTACCTGCATTTTTACATGCTTTCTGCTAGATTGGCAGAAGCTGGGACAAGCAAACAGGCACTCACTTCATTACGCGGTGCTAGGGATTCGAACTGCCAAGCTGCCAATCTTTCTGATCGACAAGCTCAGCATCTTAGCTACTGAGCCACTGCATACCTTCATAGAAGATAGTGTTTATTTAATACATAGCTAGCTTCAGGCTCACTACTCATCTTTGGATACCAACCGTCATTCAGATAATTACTGTGTTTTGAATTTCCATAGTTCTCCAATAGGTTTAGCAACAAGGAGACTACCTACTAAAATACAGGGAATACAAGTAGCACTACAAAATGGTCAATGTAGTTGATCAGGTGGTTTCAGATCCAGTGATTTGTCCATAGCATATTTAGTTTTCTAGTTTTGGAGGACTCAATAGCAACACAGTCTTCTGGCTAAGCGGTATAGGTAGTCTTCACTTAATGATGATAATTGGCTGTATAATTTCCATTGCGAAGCAATGTGGTCATAAAGTGAGATGTTACATGATTGCATCACTTAAGCAGCAGCAATCCCAGCAGTTCCCATTGCTCATTAAGTTTCTCATTAAGCAAAGGTCTTGGGTCGTTAAATGAGGACCTCATATGACTGCAAGTTCCTGCTGCTTCCCAACAAGCAAAATTAATGGGGAAGTTGGTAGAAAACTGTCCTAGACACAACAAGCCTTTCCTTAGGCAGCTAGGCAGCAAAAAAGTGGGTGGGTGTGTGCTGTGGAGTGGCAGACCAGGGGTAGATGTTGCAGCCCAGCAAAATTGTGCCTCAGAAGAGTATGGGGTGTACTATATGTACAGAGTAAATGCCGATGGGAAAGAAGTGGATGCTCTGGAATATAAGGGCTTCCTTGGGAGAAAAAAGTAATGGAAGTGACAGCAATATGCAACCTTTCCTGCTGGCTTCCCCACTGACTTTGAGTACAACATAAGATTGTTCCTGCAAGAATTCTTCTCAGTTGCTGTTAGCAGGCACCTCTCTATTTTACCGAATGTCTGAGAGAAATAAAGCACCTAAAATGGTGCTAAAATGATGATGTGCTCAGACCAAACATAAAGGTAACCAAATATTGATATCAGCTAGTTAGAGCTTAGTAGTTATAAGAGTTACAAAGAATTTGATATTTACTTTTATTGTGTCTGTAGATTTCCACCCACTGGCTCTATTTAAGGCATTTAAGGGACTAAATGCTAGAAGACCACCCAGCTGAATTTGTGGGCTTCCTTGCAAATAAAGTCACTGTGTCTGGACACTAGCAGGGTAGAGCTCTCTGTGTTGTGCAGGGTGGTATCTTGGCTTTCTTTGGAGTTTGTGAATCTTGAAGAAGTGGATAGGGTTTTATGTAAGTTAGTTCCATGCCTCTCTTAATTCCTCCAAGTAAATGGGATATGTGTAGTTGATGATCATTGCTTTTTTAAAGGGAGGGTGGTATGTCACTTGCTTTAAAAAAGTAAGGTGTGCCTTGCTTGAAGAAGCCATCTCTTGATATCTTCATACTTGATAATTTTTATTCTGTCTCTATCTTCTTCTTTCTGTTGAAGCTTTTTGACAAAGGTGGAAGCAGCTAAAGGATATTGGACAAAATGGATTATCTAGATTTTTTTTCCTTTCAGATTTGAGGCCCATGAAGTCCTGGAATAGAAACAAAACTGATCATTCTCATGGATTACTTTTGTCCAGGGTGTCAAATTCATCTCATCACGTGACACCAGGGATGTGCTGCATGTGCGCAGCACTAAAAATGCTTCTGTGTATGCGCAGAAGCAAGAAACAAGATGGTGGCACCTACAGTGCTGCTGAGAGAACCAGTTTGGGGGTGTGGCAGGCCGAGTTATTACCTTCTCGGCCAAACTGGTCCAAACCAGTAGGAACCCACCTCTGTGTGTCACAACTTTCCCTCTCTTCACTAAACTAGATATGGGTGTGGCCAGTGCATGATGCATCCAGCCCGAGGGCTGCAAGTTTGACAGCCCTGCTTTTGTCACAATATGGAAGTGAGAAGTGTGTTCCCCTTTAGTTCTGATACACTCGATTGTCTAACTTTGTGGACAGGTTAACCATTAAAACATCATGGATCACCAAAAAACAAAGACAGATATCATAGAGGGGGGGGGAGGGAATCAATTCATAGTTCTCACATGAAGCACGAATAACCCAAATTAAAATGTCATATTCTGATTATTTCATGCAAAGATTTAAATCTCTTGAGATATTTTATAATGCCAGGAAAAGCAGAAGAAAAAAGGACAATCAGTAAAGTGGATGGATGCTATTACATTGGTCTTGGGTACATTGTTGGAAAACCTGAAGGAACCGATTGGCGATAAATAATCCTGGAGAAGGTCTTTGTGTTAACATTAAGGTTAACATAACATTACCTAGTTTGGGTAATAAAATGTCTGCAAGGAAGGAACCAAGTTCAGAGAGCATCAAGGACTCCTTATTTCAAGTCTGAGCTACAAATATTCTTTATTGTTAAATCTGATGTATAAGTCTTTCTAAATAAGGCTCTTGTGACTTAAAGAAATGATTCCTTTAAAAGTCAGAATTCATTACAGGTTCCAACAAAGCAGCCAGCATTCTCTTTTCCAAGAAGGTACCTTAATGGAGTTGATGATATAGTTCATCATGCACCTTATCGTAAGAGTAGAGAAACTCCTGAGTCAAATTCAACCTCTAATAACTACAACCAGTCATTATCTTTGCAGTGTTATTGAAGAGATTTGTTACTGCCTTTTTCTGGATAATTTCCCAGTCTAGCAAATAGCCCTGGAATTTCCATATAATCACTCATTTAAGTACTAACCATGGCTAATGCATAACAGCCTAGGTTGGTTAGGTATTGCCACCTGTTACAATACCATCCCATGTTCAAAGCTAAAGCAAAACAAAAGTTGAAAAACTTTCTTCTTGATAGATTCATCAAAACATAAGTTAAGTTACTTTCCAGAAGAGCTGTAAGGCAGTTTTTCTAACCAAATACCATTTCATTCCACTGCTTGGGGGGGAGGGGGGACGCTATTATGAAGTTATAATCTTTCCATACAGATTTTTCCCTTAAGGGATATAAATGGGCTGTAAAAGAAATCCTTTAAGTTCCTCACTATTGAAAACATCAGTTGAACAACCTGCTGGGTAGCCTATAAATCAAAATTTGCATGAAGTTTGCCAAAGTAGAAGGTCAAAGGTTTCAAAACCCACCATAAAATATATTTTCACCAGTATGGATCTCTGTTCCTTTCCATGAAGCATTCTCATATTATAATCCCTACATTTTATTTTCCTGTTGGCTGAAGTTCTGGGGAAGCAGAAAAAGAAATTGTCCATATCGAGGGCAATATACTATTTTACAACTCTAGAAAAACAACAATAGATTTCTGATTCAGAAAGCTACATATACTTCCTGGATATAACAGCCCATTTTTTCTTTTCCATGCTTCCTCCCCACATAAAAAGTTAAAATTAATTGCTGAGGAGACTCAAATGTTTGCACTTTGTTTAAAAAGAAAGGAAGCCTTTTCAAATCATCCGCCTGCAAACAGGAAGAGGAAATAAAAGGACAGTAACAATAGCAATGATTAGCTCTTATCTGAAAGTGTGCCAGAGTGTACAGCACCCTGATGGACCAGGATAAGAGCTTGTCATTTATCAGGTGTAGTTACTATAAGGGCTACACCAATGGGGCTGCTGTGGATGCTGATGACATAATGAGAAGTCTTGTAAAGACTGGGCTCTGTACGTAGTGTTCACGATTCTACCTTCCAGAGGTGGGTTCCTACCAGTTCGCATCTATTCGGTAGAACCTGTTCCTCAAATCTACCAAACCGGTTAGAAGAAGTTCCACCAGTGGACCCGGACAGCAAGCCACACCTACAGAAGAAGTTCCAAAACATTTTGAAACCCACCACTAGTCCTTGGATATGATTATTCTACACTATCATGCTCATGTTTATAAAACTCAGTGCCTCTGTGAAAGGTAAGGATGACTACTGCGTTTGTGGTGCAATCAGAACATTGCGTGTGTTGAAGTTGTTTTAACGCAAACCAAAGATGCCTTTTAAAAAACAAGTTTACATCATATTCTTATGCATGCCAATGCTGTGTGTGAGGTAATTTAAGGTGGTTCTGACAAGTGTCGTCGGCATCTTCATATCCGGTCACATGGGCGGCAAGCCACTCCCATCCGGTCACACGGGTGGCAAGCCACTCCCACAAAGGAGGCCACACCCACAGAGTAGGTTCGAACAATTTTTGAAACCCACCACTGCTATCTTCCCTGAATTGCAGAGGTTGTGTAGAAATTTTGTTTGTGGCTTTTGATCCATCACTAGGCGAGATTGCTCACAAAAGTTAACATCAAAGTGGTTGTCCCTTTGGAATCCACGTTGGAGGATGACAAGGGCAAAACCATCTCCCTGACAGAAGATGTGTGGAAGAATGAGGTCAGATTTCTTTAACATGTATTAAACTATGTCAAGATAAATAGGGAGAGGAGGAAACTGCATAGAGAAAAGATGACACTTTTCCAAGACAAAGAAACTACAACATCCTATTCTGAAGCCAGCAGGGGTAGGATTCTGCGGTTCGCAGGGGTTCGGGGGAATTTCTAGCTAAGATTCTGTGCAGTTCGTAGAAACCCCAAATCCCACTCCTGGTTGGCCCCACCCACCCTGCCCCTCCCAGGAGTCCCCACGCTGCCCATTTTGAATGCAGGTAAGTGCAGGGCACACACGGAGGCTTAGGGAGGGCAAAAACGGGTCCACTGTAAGTTTGGGAAGGCCGGAAATGGGCCTGTTTCTGGCCTCCAGAGGGCCTCCGGAGCCTGGGGAGCCCATTTTCACCCTCCCGGAGGCTTGTGGAAAGCCTCTGGAGCCCAGGGAGGGCAAACACCACCACCCCGCCATGGTGCAGAAGGCTAACTAGGCCATGCCCACCATGGCCATGCCCACCCATCAACCAGGCAGAGAACTCCTTGGCTAAAATTTTTGAAGCCCACCCCTGAAAGCCAGGGTTATTCCATCTTACCAGCAGATATCAAGGTAGCCATAGTAGACAGTAGACAATCCATTCCCTGATGCTGTTAATGAATGTCAGGTTGGTTTCAAATGGAGTCTTATGTCCATGAAAGCATTATTAGTGGGAAGAACTGATTGAAAATACAGGTATTTGGATAGTAATGCCGGATGGACCAAATTTAACTGAACTATGCCAACCTGGATAATTTTACATAGATAGGAGGGATGAGGAGAGATAGAGTTGAAGTCATTCATAGGGATTTCTTTTCCCTCACTAGGAAAACATTTTTGGGGGTGGGTAGGGAATCGTTGTGGTTCACATGAGAAGTCTTGTGTTTGATGTGGGAGAAGACAAGAGTTGATGGGATAATACTGTTGATTTTTTGGTAGTCTACGTTTTTTTGTCCAAACCTGCATTAACTGAGGATCAATATTTGATTTTTTTTATAATTTGGGGCCTTAGAAACTTTAGTAGCCAAGATGGGGATCTTGGAAATGGGCTGTCTCAGTATTCATGTTGCTGTGACAGATATGAGACTTCTTTAGGATACCAAAATTGTACCTTCTCATCTGGCACACTACGCAAATGAGATGGAGAGAATCCATATCACATGACCTATTAATAATGCCTTGGTAAGACCTCACTTGGAATATTGCATCCAGTTTTGATCATCAAGATATAAAAAAGATATTGAGACTCTGGAAAGAATGCAGAGAAGAGCAACAAAGATTATTAGGAGATTGGAGGATCAAACATACAAAGAGTGTTCCTGGAAGTGGGTATGTTTAGTGTAATGAAAAGAAGGCCCGGGGGTGACACAACAGCAGTGTTCCAATATCTAAGAGGGGGTCAACCTATTCTCCAAAGCACCTGAAGGTAGGAGAAGAAGCAATAGATGGAAACTAATCAAGGACAGAAGCAACCTAGAATTAAGGAGAAATTTCCTGACAGTTAAAACAATTAATCAGTGGAACAGCTTCCCTCTAGAAATTGTGTTTACTCCAACACTGAAGGTCTTTAAAAAGAAATTGTATAACCATTTCCCTGAAATGGTGTAGAGTTTCCTGCTTGAGTAGGTGGTTGGACTAGAAGACCTCCAAGGTCCCTTTCAACTCTGTTACTCTGATACTACTTTATTTTACTTTTGAATATCTGGTAGGTTGAAAAAGTGTTATCCTATTATAATTGGATCACTTCCTGGTATGGTTTGGTTTAACTGCTGCTCCCTTCTTATGAGTGAAGGGACATTTAGGATGGCTTTCCTCTGAAGACTTCATCTGCAATCTGAATGATTCTTGAATGCTTTGGGGGAGCTTTCTGATCAATATGATTGATTTTTTTTTCTACTTACATTCTACCCTTGTTATAAAACAGCAAGATGGCTCAGGGGATGGAGTGGATCATATCAAAGCATTCCCTTCACTCACTTTTTGCCCAGAGGGCTCCTTAGTTAACTGAGGAGCAAAGCAGGTTGAAACAAAGAGAGAAAAAAGCTAAAGTGCCAATGGTCCAATGTAACTTTTATGAACAAGTTGAGAGTGCATTATTATCGCTGTCATTGGCAATTATATAGAGAGGCAAAGAAGTTAACTTTTCCCTCTGTTGCTGCATCCACATATTGAACAGTACATGAATACCTTTCCCTTAGTTAGTGATCTGAAAATGTAGAGATGGGTTGGATTCCACGTTAGGGAAACAATGTAATGGAGCATGTGGTGCATTTTATGGGTGAAATCATTTAAATCCATATCATCTTAGAATGCCGAATTAAAAGTTGAATTGTCTGGAATGATCTCCCCATTGTGATTATTCTTCCAGGTTTTGTTCTCTTGATTCTTGTTCTTTGTGGCTCTTAAAGATAAATAGGTCAGAACTGTTGAAGTGAGTTCAGAGAGGCCCTTTCAAGTTAGATGAGATGTTGGTTACCTGTTGTGGCCCAGCAGGAGCCGTTGGAGCTGTCACCAGACTCCGACAGCAAGGGGCCCGATGAGTTGGCTCTGGAGGATGTGCAGGACCCTGGACAGGGTTCCGACTCCGAGCAGGGCCCAGAGAGGCTGGTTAGCCACCAGGAGGCAGCTGAGCCTTGGACCCCTTGGGAGAAGACAAGGGAGAGTGAGCCGGATGCCAGTAGTGAGTTGTTCCTGGATGTACAGCATCGAAGGGTTAATAGGTGTCAGGAGCAGTTGCGCAGTTACAGGAGGTAATTGCACTCAGCTGGTGGTCATTAGGCTCCTCTCCAGACTGTAAAGAGACTCCTTGTGCACATGACCCTCTCTGCAGAAGTCAACACAGGATTGAATGTCAGAGGACATTACTGTGAGCTTGGCAGGCTGGATTGCTGCCAAGCCTTATCTGTGTTTATTGCTGCCCAAGCTTGTCTGTGCCGGTTTGCTGCCAAGGACCTGTCTGTCTGTTAATTAAATGCCGTAACTTATCTTTGGCTCGGAGTGTGTGCTGGTGTGGGACGAGGGGGGTCAGAACAGTTACCTAATCTGAAAGAGCTTCTCTGAACCCAGAGATTATACTTCTTTCATCTACTTCACCATTGCTGATATCCAGTTTTATTCAGTGGTGTGTTGACAATTACAGGAACCATTGGATGAAATTGTTAAGTCCTTGGGGCTACAAAGACATTGCCAGCTGCTGGACGCTCCTGATTGGCTAATACATGAGCAGCCAGCCAGCCAGCAGGAGAATGCAGCCTTTCTATTGGTCCAGTCGTCTGACAGCTCCTATATAAAGAGCTGTCAGATGGCAAATGTTGTTGTCGTCGGTTTGGGAGTTGCCTTACACTTTGCCTTGTTAACTTGTTAGAATAAAGGTTGTTTGTTACTGTTCAACCAGCCTTGCCTCAGTCCCTGCCTGCCTAGTTCTCCATACAGAGCAAAACTAGTTTCTGAATCTGTCACAGTCCACTTTTAGAACTGGTTTCAGCATAAAAACCAACTTGGAAACTAGAGGAGTGTTGCTTTGTTTATCCTTTTCGATTTCTTACTGACTTTTAGTATCATGGATCTGCTTGCACCAACTCTATAGCTGGGTATTGGAGGTGCTGTGTTGCTGTGGTTCCATTTCTGTGGTCAGCTTTCTCCTTAAAAAGTGTTGCTAGGTGCTTGCCTTCGGCACCATGGTGTTGCTGCTATTATGTTGTTGTTGTTGTTGTTGTTGTTGTTGTTGTTGTTGTTAGTCATGAAGTGATGTCTGACTCATCACGACCCCAAGGAAAACGTTCCACCAGGCCTTCTTGTCCTCTACCATCCTCTGGAGTCCATTTAAGCTCACTCCGACTGCTTCAGTCACTCCATCCAGCCACCTCATTCCCTGCCGTCTCCTTCTTCTTTATCCCTCAATCATTCCCAGCATTAGGCTCTTGTCCAATGAGTCCTTCCTTCTCATTAGGTGGCCAAAGTATTTGAGTTTCATCTTCAGGATCTGGCCTTCTAAAGAGCAGTCAGGGTTGGTCTCCTCTAGGACTGACCGGTTTGATTGCTTTGCAGTCCAAGGGGCTCACATAAGTCTTCTCCAGCATTATAGTTCGAAATTGTATTACACAAGGTTAAATCTTTTTTTACCAAGCTGTTTAATATATGTGGGAATGCAGGGCGTACCGACTGCAACCCACCATTGTCTCAAGCCCTCCATATTTTTCAAATTACAACTCTCATCTAGATGACTGCAATATATTAAGAGACTACTAGATTGGGGAAAGCTGGAATATGGAGTTAAATGTTTGGCTAATCAGATATAAGCAAAATATTTCAATTTGCTTTTGATGAGATTTTAAAACACTTAACACATACACATACACACACATACATACATACATACATACATATACAGGTAATTCACAACTTGCAACATTTCGCTTAGTGAACCGTTCAAAGTTACAGCAGCACTGAAAATTGTGGCATGACCGTTTTTCATAGTTATGACTTTGGCAGCATCCCCATGATCTTGTGCTCAAAATCCAGGTCATATTTATGACCTTTGCTGTGTCCCATGGTCATGTGATCACTTTTTGTGACCTTCTGACAAGTACAGTCCATGGGGAAGCCAGATTCACTTAACAATTAGGTTACTAACTTATCAGCTGCAGTGATTCACTTAACAACTGGGTCAAGAAAAGTTGCAAAATGGGGCAAATCTCACTCAACAAATATGTTACTGAACAACAGAAATTTTTGGCTTAATTATGGTAATAAGTTGAGGACTACCTGTCCTTGACAGGTAGTACACACACACACACACACACTTACACAAACACACACAGACACACACACACATACACACAAAATGAGAAATTAAATTTCATTCAGGAGAGGCCTTTGCCTAATATGAGTGTCCATGCAGCTACACTAAAAGCAATGCATTTCTTCTACAATGCTTCTATGGACCCAAAGTTAACTTGTCATTTTTTCCATTTCACTGGAAACCCAACAGGCACAGGCTATGACATTCCATTTGCCTTAAGCTTCAAGACGAAGTTGATTTAATATTTTATACTTACTGCTCGTGGTTCAATTCCCATTTGCACTGGTTCAGTGACTACCTTTGAATAGTTAATCCCTTTTCTGAATCCCATGTCATGAAAATGAGATGACAGTTATTCGCAAGCTACTTTCTCACAGATTAGAAAAGCAAAGGATGGAAGGGGAAGGGTGTCTCACCATTTGCAATAGTGGAAGCTATCTTAAATAACATTGCAATCTATTGTAATGTAATAATACTATATAAACCATGTCCCACTGGGTTATCATTTCGGAGATATTTCCTTATCTAAACAGAGTAGTAGAATGTCCAAGAGTGGCAAAAGCAACAATAACAACAACAACAATGGGAGCAGAAGTAACATCTGATTTCCTGCCAGCTTCCCATTTGGCTATCTGACAAGGAGCATTGGAAACCAACCTTCCTTCCTTCTTTCTCCCCCCCCCCCCTTTTCTTCCTCCCTCCCTTCCTTTCCAGGAGGCAAGTAAGTGTCTGCTGTTGGGTTGGGGAAGGAACAAAGGATTGCAAGACTGGCTGGAAAACTGTCATGGAAAATAAAAATCATGTGACGGCAGCAACAGCCGGTTGCACTGAAGCAGCCATACCTTTCCCAACTTTCAATCCTTCGGGAGTCATGGGCCCCAGACTCTGAACGTGTGCTGTAAATTAGCACATTAGAGGTACCTTAGTTGAAAAAGTTTTGCTCACCATTTTGTCCAGGCAAAGGCAATGATGAGAGGTTTAGTATTAAATAGACACTACCTTTGCTTCATGACTTGTCATGTACTTTGTGATCTGAATAGGCAAGTGAAACATTCTGTAGTTGCCATTGTTGGGATCTGCTGAGAGAATTCTTAATTTTTCAATAATAGCAAGTTGCAATATGTCTGATACAAGGATAGGTGGGAGTCCGAGTTCATTCTCCAAGCTTGTGGTTTGGTTTCCAAAGATTGTGACACATTGACCTACAACCAGCCTACGAATCCCTCAGAATCCAAATCAACCGCACAAGCAACCAGAGACAGCACTGACCCCCAACCAACCCATGCAAACCCCACACTAGCAGTTCACCTCCCAATGACCCTGACCTGATATAATTTCCTTACATCACAAGACTCACCAATGACTCACATCTGACCCATCACAAGGCCCTCACTTGATACAGCCACACCTGAAGCCCTTATAAACAGAAGAACACTGACATTGACATCCCCTAAACTCTGTTGAAGATGTTAACCTAGTCTAGTAATGAAACATTTGGAAACTAAGCCACAAGCTTGGAGAATGAATCACATCCTATACCAGAGCTACAGATATTCACCACTATTACAAGGATAGGTATCTGTTGTGGCCCAGCAGGATCCGGTTGAGCTGCTGATGGACTTGGATAGCGAGGAACCATATGAGTCTGCCCTGGATGATGTGGAGGACCCTGGGCAGGGTTCATACTCAGAGCAGGGAGCAGAGAGGCTGGTTGGCCACCAGGAGGTGCCTGAGGCATGGAGCAGTGGGAAGGATTAAAGGCAGTTTGTCCCTGATGCTCAATTGAGAAGGACTGAGAAACGGAAGCAGCAACTCCGTAGGCAGACTCACAGAAGATGATTAAGCACGGGTGGTTGTTGATTGTCCCCTCCCAAGAGAGATTATAGATGAGGAGTTGGGAGGGGACATTTGCAGGAAACAACCGTTCGAATTAGTAGTTAAGAAAATCTATCTGTTCTAGCCGTGTCTGTTCGTTTGGACTATCTGTGTTGCTTCGTTTGAACTATCTGGGTTGCTGCAGAACTACTCTATTGAACGTGAGTTGCCTGGGCCCTGAGCCAAAGGATTCATTATCTCAGTAATTGAACAGTGGCAAACAGCCAATCCTGTGTTCTGGTTTATTCACAGGCCAGGGGGTCAGAACAGGTATCTATGGAGTGGTTGTCAAGAAAGTGAAGATGGAAGCTGCAACTGCATGAGTTGGCACTTTCTAAATGTGCTTTGCCTTTTATACATGCTTAATATACATGTAAACATATAAATAAAACTTTGATCATTTGATCACTGCTGCCAGCTTGGCTCCCCACACTCCCCCACACACACATGCACAGTCCCCAAAGCTCCCTTTCACACAAACATGTGTTTGCTGTTTGGCTGACTACCCTTAACACAGACTCCTGATATGTGTCAAAGCTGGTCTTTCAAAATATACATATTTCCATGGAGCTGTCTAGTAAGACCAAACCTCTATTATTGCTTACCAGTAAATTCTCTAGGTAATAAATCAATGGAATTTCTTTTCTTTTTTTCTTTCTTTGCTCCACAGCAGTAGTGATCTCTCTCTCTCTCTCTCTCTCTCTCTCTCTCTCTCTCTCTCTCTCTCCCTCCCTCCCTCCCTCCCTCCCTTTCTCTCTCTCACACTCACACACACACACACACACAATCTCTCTCTCTTTCTCTCTCTCTCTCCCCCTCTCTCTCTCACTCACACACATACACACAGACACAATCTCTCTCTCTCACACACACATACAATCTCTCTCTCTTTCTCTCTCTCTCTCTCCCCCTCCCTCCCTCCCTCCCTCTCTCTCTCTCACTCACACACATACACACACACACAATCTCTCTCTCTTTCTCTCTCTCTCACACACACACAATCTCTATCTATCTATCTATCTATCTATCTATCTATCTATCTATCTATCTATCTATCTATCTATCTATCTATCTATCTATCAACCATTTATACATCCTTCATATTTCTTAACTGCCCATCTCCCTTGGGTTCTCATAAGTGAATGGGTTTACTCATTGTCATTGTCTATGATAGAAACCGTCATAGGCATTAAATAACTAATTAGCTGTCAGTTATTTAATAATTAAATAACCATTTAACTGTCATTAAATAACTGATATTATTTAATCAGAAAGTAAAGTGGTACAGCTTTCAGGTTTATCTTTAAAAATAATAAGAAACCTTTACATCAAGATTCTTGGAACTCACTAATGGGCATCTTATCCACAAGCAATTATCTCATCCCATCTCCATCAAAGAAGTTGTCATTGGTTTATCTGCTGGGCTTGCTAGTCAGTTATATTGAGCATGGAATACTCAGCTGCTAGTGTTTCATAGGCTTTGACCTTCAAGATACATGTCAGGCTATTAGCATCAAGACTTGCCTTGTAGTGTCATGATCTAACTTTGCTCTATTATTGCACCCTTGTTTGCTGACAGTACAAGTGGGATCAAGTGTCTTTACTCTTTTCTGCAGCATATTTGTTCTGTCAAGATAGCTTGCCCCTCCCCATAAGAAGCAGAAGTGGGTGTGAAGTTAATCTAAACAGCACATTCTTAGCAATTCCCTTCTGCTCATAGACCTGAATGCAAACAGAGTAATTCATTCATTTCTGTGAATATTTAAACATGTATTACAACAGTATTGGCTATTTTAATTTATTGTTTTTACTTTTTTTTTTACAAAGGCAAACTGGTATACATGAAGTTTACTTCTTATTATGCTTTTTTTATTTTCCTAATTTTGAAAAGCCTTGAAAAAATTGTGCTACTAATTAGGGTAGTATTGGAAGAAATGTCCTTCTGAGTTCAGTTCCAAATGCGGAAAAAGACACTGGAAACATGGAGGCTGCTTGGAAAGATGGTTTTAATGGTGGACAGGACCACATGGCTTGAGGTCCTGAACAGAAAAGGTGATCACATGCTTCAAGGTTTTGGGAAGAAGAAAAGAGAGCGAGATGCTGAAAGTTGCTGGTTTTATGCCCTCTTTGCCCTTTGATCTTGAGCTTGTATTCTGATTGGTTGTCAGACTCCCATAGGGTCATGCAGGGGCAACTCTTTAGGCTATGCTTTGAGTCCAAGTTTGGTTGCCTTGCTGGGTGATGTAATTTTCCCAGGTGCCTTGTGGTGAGTTTCTGTGGAAGGCTAATCCTACCTTTGTTATGTAGAGTAAACTAGCTCAGGCTTTTTGATGGCTCATTGACAAGGATGGGCGCTATTAAGAGCGAGTCTGTTTCCTGCCTAAAAACATGTTTCTCCATTTCTTATTTAGGGAAATATATTATCCTGCCTTTTCAATATTTCCCAGGATATTTCATTTTTCTAGGAGACGGTGTGTTTTAACTTCCTATAGTAATCTGAGAGAGGTATATGGGTTATAAAATATGGTATGGTGCCACATGAACCATCTTGCAACATAAATGAAAAGCAAATAAGCATAAACAAATACAATGGTATTTTCAGAACAGATCACATAAAGTGAAAGGAATCGCCAGTCATCCACATTTGCTACAGGATGCAATGATAACCACTAACCCAAAGAGCTTTAAGCAAATTATTGCTCTATATATTACCTATAGAATTAGAGACAACAGATGTCTGAATACTGGATGTTCGGAAAAGCAAGGAGGCTGACTGTGAAGAAATTTTTAAATATAAGTCTGTTTTGAAAAGCAGCACCAAATACCAGTGAATTGGTGTCATGGTGAACCACAAAAGTGTTTTTTCCAAAAGGCAGCTGGATTTTTCTTGGACTTTCTAACCAAGAAAGTCAAGTTGCCTTTTGGAAAAATCACCTTGGGAACACCCATGACCTGGATAATTGAGAATCGCCATAGACATTGTGGCTTGGTGACAGTATAAGGATATAAATGATATTAGATTTTTTATGTCATTAAAGTATGATTTATAATACTATTACTGTATTGTTTTATGTTGATTATTATTGTTTTGGGAAAGGGTGCTTTGATCCCTGTGAAGTAACATTAAACCTTGTGAAATAAACACCCCTCCCTAGAAACTGCCATATATTTTGCTCATACCTGAATTTTGCTTTCCTTTTTAAGATTTGTGCTGTACTCCTTCATATGAATAAAAGCAGATTTCCCTCTTTCAGATCTTTACCTGCACATAATGTTATCTAGCGCAGATGTTTGTTTGTTTCCTGTCTTAACTAGATTACAAACTAATGGACAGCATGACCGTTATAATGTCAATTCACATTTTCAGATTAAAAAAATAAATCATTTGGCTTTATGGAGGAACGATTGCAACAATTTCCTTTCTGTTTGAAATAGGACTGTTCAATGATTGCCTCACAGCTTGATATAAGGCTGTCTTAAAGCAAAATAGCACCAACATCCCAATTAGTTCTGCTGAAATTGGCTGTATATCAGCAGCATTTAGAAAAGAAGTTGCACATTGGACACATCATTTAAATCAGGCGGTCATATGGGAATCTCAGTTATTTTACTTTCTGATGGGTTTTAACTTGTTATAAGTTGGCCTTATTAAAAGTACCATCTGTTCCAAATTATGGGGCTTTGTCTTCAGCAAGCCATCAACCTCTATTAGGCATCCTTTTTGATTGCTTGCTCTCCATTTGTATTGTAACTTGGTTTAGTAAAAAGCAAAACTTGGTTTAGTAAAGAGCAAAACTTGGTTTAGTAAAGAACAAAACTGAAATAGCAGGCGATTCTGCCATATAGCTCCTCATGGTATTTTAATTTCAACTTGTAGTACCATTATTGATATAGTTCCATAAAAATAAAAATAGAATATAGATATGATGTACATATGTGTGCATTTACTTGTTTACTTTATTTATTGTCATTGTACATATATACACAGTTTACACATACAACGAAATTTACAAAACACCCAGAGGACAGGCTCAACACACATAACAATCCCCAAACTCACCCCCACCCACCAAAAAATTCCCCGCCCCTAAACCACCCAAATAGCCATACAACAGACCAAGTAGTGCTGTCCAATAGCTCACTGATGGTGACCTTTAATTCATTGTTGAGTGCAATTATAGCTCTGGAATAAAAGCTATCCAGAAGATGTGTGGTCCTAGTTTTAATTGTTCTATATCTTCTTCCAGAAGGCAATAGTCCCAAAAGATTGTAAGCAGGATGGGAAGAGTCTCTGAGAATGTTATGCAACTTCCTCAAACAGCGAGATGAGAAGATGTCATCCAGGGCTGGTAGCTGCAGCCCAGTGATATTCTGGGCAGTTTTAATGATTCTCTGCAGAGTTTGTTATTCATATATTTAAATTATATTACTAGTCTGTTTAATTGGCTAAGGAACCAGATTAGATGTATAAAAAATTTCATCCAACTGCTCTAATCTTGCACTGGTTTTTCTGTTGGTAACATTTTACATTCACAAAAGAGGAGGCTCCTTCGCTAACACTGATCATTAGTAAAGGTGCATTATATATCTACATAGCAGTGAGACTTTTTTCCAAATCTGGAACATTTTCCAGGAAGAAGATTGAGGACCTTTGACTTGAAGTAGATAAAAAAATCATTTTTATTTGCTCATGTCTTTTTAAATGTCAACTGAAATGTATTTTATGAGGGCTATTATTGGGGCTGTGATTTTATCTTCTGTAAAAATTATTAAGGCACAATCAACTGCTCAATCAACTGTATAAAGGCTACCGGTTGATGTTGGCACTTCAACAACCAGTTCTCCTTTCATAGGACTCTTTTTTTAAACTGGACTTGGATTTCATAGAGGATGACACCAGACCCAAGCGCCATGGAGTGTGATTGAAGCCACATTGTACCATAAGTATTGAATGTTTGGCACCAGGCTAGCAGATATACAAATCGTTGCATCTTGGGGTTAATGGTTATCCGTTTTCACTTCTGTCAGAAAGAAAAGATGGATACAACTTTTTATGTCTCCATAGCAATAAATCAGAATGGGAAATTTCAGTCCAGAATGATACACTGTCAGTTGCTAGAACGTTTTTTTCCATCATCATATTTATTAATATAATATATTTATATATTAAACCATCAAGATCAAATTAAACAAAAAAGCCAACCCAGTACTGTTCATCAAAGGCAAAAAAATAATAATATCAAAAATAAAAATAAATAAAGCAATGCAAATATTTTATCTCTGACCAAAATTAGGACACTGCAATCTCACCTACCAATTTATGCTTACATCAATAGGATTCAGTCCTCACAAACACCAATATGGAGTGTTGATGCTTGAAATTAAGACTTCTTCAGGTTGCTATCTATACATGGTGACTTCATGGACACATCCATATTATTTTCTTGGCAACAATATGTATGTGGTTTGCCATTGCTCTAATATGAGATGTTTCTGCATCTAGTCTATTGCCATAGTATATTTGAATTCATGCTGTAGAAAAGCAATAAGTTACAGGCAATGTAAGAGCATGTGAAAGTTTTATTGGCTCTGATACATCTGTGATGGCACATTATCATGTTTCTTCTGGTTAATATGTTCTGTCTATAAGAAGTGAATATGGAGTCATGAATCAGGCTTTAGGGATCCTTGACAGGTGTTCTTTGCTAACAATGATAACTTGTGAGATTAAACAAAGGAATGAGAATTGCATTTATATGTTATGTCACTTGACTTAGAAGAATGTTATAGCTGCATAAATTGATACTAATAAGCTGAAACCATCAGCCACACACTGAAATCAAGAAGGAGAGTTGAACACATCATAAGAGTGAAGAAGATCTGAAAAATCCAAATGCCGTGGAGCAAATACCATCAAGCCAATTAACACCCAGGCAATTCTAGTCATCAGACTGGACATTAGATACACTTTAAACTCAAGCAGAATTAAAAGCCCTAGAGAGGAATATCAGAAAAATAATGACAATGAGTCAATGAATCATGCCCTTCATCTACACAGCATCATTTTCAGACTCTATGCACAAAGGAAAATAGGTGGGCGTGGAATGTTGCATTGTAAAAAAGAAAGACAAAGAAGTCTGGATACTGGACAATGCAGTCCTGGAGACTGCAGAATAGAAGAGGAAAAACTGGAGAAAATTGCAAAAGACAAAAATTTGCAAATAGAAGTAGAGCAACAGTGGCAAAAGAAAGCAAAGATAGCAACATTAGTAATAGGTTCCTTGTGTGTAATCCCCAAAAATCGGAGTACTGCAAGAGCCAAACTGAGTCAGTCACCCGGACTGGAGGTTTCATTGTCTAAGCTTTCAGACTCGTGCTGGAGCCCAACCTTAGGAAACTTATCTCTATCAGAGTGTGTGCTTTGGACTATTCTGTGTATGGCATTTATATGATGCCTGTTGTGCATTTCAGATATTGATTGGGGTGTTGATGACTGTCTGGTAAATGGTTGGTTATATTATTAATAGCCTGGCATCAACACCCGAATCAATATCTAAAAAGCCACATGCATATAAATATTGCATACAGAATAGCCCAAAACACATACTCTACTAGAGAGTTCTTTGATGGGCTTCTAAATGGGCACAGGTCTGCAAGCTCAGAAAACAATCTTGACGGACTAAGATTGGATCCAGTGGTGGGTTGCAGTAGGTACGCCCTGGTACGAGCGTACTGGTGTCTGCCAGGAGAACCGGGTACTGTTATGTTCTGGTGCTCCAGAGGGCCTATCCGCCCGCCCGATCTCCTTATCTGTATTTGAGCTCTTTGGTGCTTCCGCACATGCGCATGGAACATACAGCGCCTGTAGCAGCTGGAGTGTTGAGAGGCATCAAGGAGGCATTGTGGGGGTAAGGATGCATGCGTGCGCTGTGCGCGAGTGCCCACATTCTGCATGTGTGCATGTGGGGGATGTTGGGCCCCATTGCATTGTACTGGTTGAACGGGATCTGGAACCCACCATTGATTGGATCCTGTAATATTATCCTAGTAGATATATATTTGTCTTCATTCATCTGGAGTACTACTTGAATTCTATCAACACTGGGGGGGGGGAACCCACCATCAGTCAATTGCAAAAAGTAATTTTATTTGGAACAGCTTATATCCCGTGACAATATTTTTAACACTGCCAAACAATATTTACCTACCCTAGGTCCTTGGGAAGCACTTGAAAGGTAGACAAAAATACCACATCCAGTCTAAAGAGCGGCTAACCGTGCAACCAAACATAACTGCATGCCTCTCTTATTGCACCAAAAGCAAAACTGTGCACTCCATCCACCATCTGTTATCAATTGTACAAAAACAGATTTAATAAATTCTGACTCCTGGAAAAAATAAGTTATCATAAATGATAAAAATGCTCTTCACTTCTAGTTTACCCATCCATAAAGCAAAGAGCAAGAAATAGTTTTGATGCAACATTTGGCTTGCAGGCCTTCCTTACAAATGTTTCCCTTTTGGTAGACAGCATTTCATGTATGTTCATAAAATGTTATCTGCCTGGGATGCCTAGTCTTTTATATAGCCTTATTAATAGCACATCACAAAAAGTAGGTAAGATCTCAGAAATAAATACATTTTCATTTAATATGGAATTAATTAAACTTGGTTAATCTTATTACACCCCATGTAGTCTCATTTAAACTTTTCATTTGGCAGCAGCTTTTGGAAAGGCTCTGGAAGATAATTCCCTGAGCATGGATTATTATGTAGCCAAAATGATGCTAATCTATAATATGGGGAATCTCAGCAAGCTTTCAGGAACAAGTAAATTTAGAGAAATAATCTCAAGAAACAACAAAAAATGCAGTGGTGTTGACTGCTGGCTGGGAATAAATATTTCCTGAATGCAAATCTTTCCAGTGCTGTCTGGATAAACATATATAGGGTCGCATTATTGGATATCATTGCAAACCACGCCTGAGCTTATTGGGGAGGCATGGAACACAAGTTGTACTGGGTAGAACAGTTGAATATTTTATTATAGGCCCTATATGTCAGAGAGTGACATACACACAAAGAGAGAGAGACAGAGAGACAGAGAGACAGAGACTGACAGACAGAGAAGGAGAAGGAGAAGGTAAGAGCAAGGAGAGAGAGGGAGAGGGAAGGAGAGGGAGGGAGAGAGAGAGAGAGAGAGAATATTTTTCCAGAGTAAAATAGATAAAAAAATCTAAGAGATTTGTTCACCTAAAAAATGGGGGCTCTCTATGGGGGCAATCCACATTTCTACAGCTCAGAAATGGTAGTTCTGGGCAATCTCTTTCACAGTTTATACACACTGGGTAAACTGCTTTAAACATGGGCCGTGGGATTTAACCTTCTTCAATATCTTGAGGTGGCAGGCTAATTTGGCATGGGAGAGCTATGGCATATACAGAACTGCTCTCCAATAGAGGAAGCAATCAGTAAATCTGCATTCTGAGTATGTGTCAGTATGTTGCATAGATCTCTATAGAGCTACATGTTAACAGGAAAATCAGTCTATGATAAAATCAATTAATGCATTCCAGAGGGGAAATACTCTATTAGCTGTCGTAAATGACTGAAAATAAGATGAAAATTAGGGAAGATGTGATTGGCCAATCATAGAACCTAAAATGAATGAGAGTGATGACTATAAAGTATTGACTTTAAAAGGGTCTTTCCTTTTGACCATATTATCTGGAAATAAACCTATTCATATGTACTCCCGGCAAAGGAATAAATACAGATTTAAAAGCAAGACTGATATAATCATGTATGATGGAAAAGTGAGGGAAGCAGAGAAAAACAAAACAATGACAAGAGGTTCTAAATACAGGGCAGATTATTACTTGATAGTGTCAAGAGTAAGGTCAGGGAGGAATAATGGATCTAGAATAATCTATAGTGAAAGCTGAGTGATTTCAGGAAGGAAATATATGAGTTCTCTCTGAAATATGCAATGGAGAATACTTCCCCAACCCAATGAATAGAAAATGAATATACGGAAAAATATGGAAGCTTCATGAAATGCATGAAATTATGTCATAGAAGTATGGAAAGAATGGAAACTTATGAAACAAAAAAGGCTGTGGATGAAGAGAAACTAAAGAAAAGAGAATTAATGCTGAAGTAAATGAGAAAAAGAGAAATGTAGCTAAATAGACAGAATGTAGAATGTAGTTAAATCGAACAAGCAACATTTACAGGTAAAGGAAAGAGAGCATGCAAACAATTTTTTAATATATGTTTTTATTTTTTAAAACAAACATAAACAAACAAAACATGTAACATAAAAACATCAATTCCGTACAGTGTGTCGATTGGTTACAAGGTTTTTGTGCATCCTTTTCATAGTCATCCCTTAAATTTTATATAAAGTCACATATTGTCAATCAAGTATATTTGTATACATTATTATTATAGTACTTCATTTGTTGGACTGTCACTATTATTTCTTCATTTTAAACAAGTTATTCTAAATATGGGTTCATTTATATTATAATAATTCATTACATCATCTTCAACATGTCCAATAATAAGTATTTTTTTTTACTCTCCTATTTTAAATCATTCTCTTATTTTGGTCTTGGTAACATTCTCTAATAAATTTTCAATTCCATATTATTTTTTGTTAATCTAACTACTAATTAAATAAATCCCACGTCCTATAAAATTGTTTATCTTCTTGTTCTCTAATTTCATATGTCAACTTACTCATTTTCACACATTCCACTGCTCATATCATCAATCTAATATATCTGCATACAATTATTATGATTAATAAACATTCATTGAATATAGCTATTATTACATCCTTTTTATGTGTAGCATACTAAATTTAAAGTAAATTTATATTATGACATTTCATCACATTATCCTGGACTCATCCAACGGTGTTACATCTTTGTATTCTATTCTATATAGAATTGTTTATCTTTCATTTAAAAAAACTTTTCCACATCATCTCCATCTCCTCATTTACAGCTTATATAAAATTTCACATATCAATCTAGTATATATAAATGCATTATTATCATTATTAATCATTTATTTGTCTATAACTATTATTACTTTGTCTTATACATTACTCAAAGTTTAACTAAGTTTAACTTAATTTTATTGTGGCATTTCATTTCATCATCCTTTATCCTTCCAGTAGTAGTGCAGTCCAATATCTCTCGCCATTTGTAAAATCTGTATTCTAGGTGTTTACTTGATAAGTCTTATGTGAACTTCTCTTGGCAACTTGTTGTTCATTACATATTTTGTAAAGACTCGAAATCCTCCATCTGTTCCTTTCATCAGCTTGCCTTTGGTTATCACTGGTGCTTCTGCCAAAGATATTCTCATTGTTTCTGCCAAAATTTCTCCCCTTTCTTCATCTATGCTTTGAAGCATGAGATAGAGATCCAGCTCGTCTACCTCTCTTTTCAGTATTCCATACGTATCATTTCCCTCCACTCTCGGTTTGCTGTCAGTATCAACAATTTTCTTGACACTTTGTTCATATTTCTCTGCATTTTTTGAGCTCTATCTTCAAGTTTCATCATTGTTTCATCAATATCCTCAACTCTTCCCTCCATTCTTTCAGTCCTTTGTTCTATAATCCCCAGATTCTTTTCAATTCTTTCTGTGCTTATTAGGACTTTTTGAATTCCTAGCATATTTTTTTGCAAAGTTATTTCCCCTTTTTCTTCATATTGCACCATTTTTCAGGTTGTAAATACTGCCACTAGGACATCCAAGGCCTTTTACTAGGTTTCAAATAAATTCACTATAATATTTCAAGTCAAGGCTTTCTCTTTACTGCAATCCAGCTACTGATAATATTCCAGAAGAGCACCTGTGTAAACAAGCTGTACTCTTTCCACTATTCTTTCAATAAACAAATTCTGAAGCCTTGAAGCATGAGATATACATCAAATTTATAAAAAACAATATTTCCAAGCCTCTAGATGACAATGTTACTTCCTTTTGCCTCTGCTTTTAACTCTCTCTTTAAGCTTTCTTTGAGTTAAGAAAAAAATTGTTAAAAAGGACAATCCTGCCATGCATGACAAAATGATAAGAAAGGAATCCACAAATACAAAAAATGAGAAAAAATAGAAGAAGAAGGGAAAAAGAGACCAGTCCTATTTAAAAAGTAAGAGGCATTTGTAAAAATTTCATCCATAAAAAGGAAACAAAATTAAAGAAAAAAGATAACACAATAGTTTTAATTCAGGCTAATCCGCCACTTACTCTCTTCTGTCTTCAATTTTAACTTACTCTAAATCTTTTTGGGTGTTCTCTAAAAGTAAAATTTATCTCACCAATTCCAACACACACTCTCTCCTGCTGAGCTTCCATTCAGGAGTCTGTCCCAAACTTATGCAGCTTAAAAATGGCTGCTTCTCTTGTAGCCAGCAAAAAGAGCTTTCTCCTGGATCAATCAGGAACTTTGCAATGTCCCTGAGATCAGCAGGACATGCTCTTCTCTATCACTGTCTCTTCAGGATGGTTTAGGTCCAAAAGGACCGTCCAGCAACAGAGATATCAACAGCAATCCCGGAGCTCCAAGATTGCATGTTGTATTGTAGCGACGTCAGCCACGCCTTCTCCTGCATGCAAACAATTTTGATGCAAATGAAACATTGGTTTGGAATTTTTGAGGGTCACATAAGGAGCTGGCCCATAGAGTGAATGGCATTCAAATTGAAAAGGATGAAATTACTTGGGATAAAACTGAAGTAATGAAATGGTAGATAGACTATTATAAAGATGTTTATAGTAAAAAGTGTGCTGTTGAAAAACTGAAATTAAAGTGGAATAAAAATGGATGCTATAAATATCAGAGCCCAAGAAGGGGTGGGGGAAAAGCAGGCCATAAATGTTGTGAGATTGTTGCGAATGTAAAGCTAGAAGGGTACATGGTGTTAATTAGAAATATAGCGGAAATAGCTTGTTTGCTTTATGGAATGGCTGTGCAATTTAATATGTTTGGGAGGCTATATATGCTAGCATTTGGAAGAATGGGGTTATTGTTCCTCATACAAATGGAAAAAATAGCAGAAATAAATGGAACAACAATAGGCAGATTAATTCGTTAAATGTGCCAGGGAAGATATTTGGCAGAATCCTGATAGAAAGTCTGTGAGAATTGACTGTGAACAAAATTTGGGAAATGTTCTGAGGCAGGATGTGTGCAGACTTGCTTTTCAGCAAATCACTATGAAACATATGATTGTGAGAAATAAATTTTATTACAGATAAGTTGATTTAGAGAAAGAAAATGATAAAACAAATAGGTTTGAGTTTGCATGAATATGTGGTTGGTTATTCAGTGCAATGAGACTGATATGTGATAGAAATATAACATACATATAAATGGAAGGCTTAGTGAAATGATTTAGCATTGAGAGGGTCTACAAGCATGCATCATGTTCCCTTTGTTATATTTATGCATAAATAAAAAATGAATGTGTGTAGTGACTTTATAGGCATGTTAACTGAGGACATGAATGTACATACACTGATGTCATGTTCTTGGCTGAGAAACTGATTGGTTTTCAGCAGATGTCGGATAAACTGTATGGCGCAACAAGCAACAGAGAGCTGAAAATTAATGTATCAAAGAGAAATATTGTATAGTTGAGAATGTCAAAATAAATGGAATCAATGTGCATGGATGTGCCAATACCGGTAGAATTATAATAATTCTACTGGTATTCTGCCTATTGTGAGGAATTAATGTTTGTGGTAAGAAGCAGAAATGGCTGGCTATAACATCATGTTTCTTTGTGACACAAAATGAGAGTTGAGTATATTAGTACATTATGTTTGATATTTCTATCCCTCATCCCCATTTGTTTTCTTAGGAAGTCGCTTTATTCAGCATATGGTAGTATTAGAGTTTCTAGTGTACTATGAAGTAGGTAGATATTTTCATTCTAGAGTAGAATAAAACATTAGCTTCAACTTCCAGTCTTCAGCCTCTATAATTTTTGGTTCTTTATTTGATGTTCAGATTTCTGAAGTTAAAAATTGACTCATTGACCCTGAAATTGATCAAAATTGATCAAAATTCTGATAATATCCAGCTTTATATTTCCATCTCAGGGTCTCTGAACAATGCTGTTGATGTTTTCTTCTCAATGACTGGAGGCTATAAGCGACTGGATGGGATGCAATTGGCTTCAAATCAACTTAAACAAGACAGACTGGTATTTGAACCTCCTGGTGACAAGGTTTTTCCATCTCTAGTCCTGGATAAGGTGGCTCTGTCCCAGATAAACCCAATTTCCCAATGTGGTGTACAGACTGGAAAATTTATTAGACTAACTATTCTTACTAGCAGAGCAGGGGAACCAATGAGTAGTACACCAATTTTTCTCATTCCTGGATTAGGAGGCTTTACTCACAGTCACTCATGTCTTCATGACTGCTCATCTGGATTACTGCAAGGTGCTCTACATGGGGTTGCCCTTGAAGAACATTTGGAAACTTCAATTGGTGCAGAATCTGACTATATGAGTAGTAAAGACAGTGGGGTATTCGTGAGTTTCATTGGTTGTTTGTTTCCAGGTACAATTAACAATGTTAGTTATCACCTTTATAGCCCTGCCTTGAGGTCAGGCTACTTAAGGGACCATCTTTTCCCAGTTTTGTCTATACATCTAATATGGTCAGGCAAGTTGGCCATGTTGTGGGTACCCTTAACCAAGAAATGTTGGCTGGTGAGAACCAGGAGGCATGGCTTCATATTGTAGCCCCTGCCTTCTGGAATCATTTCCCCTCAGATATCAGGATGACTCAAACTCTGTTGACCTTTCACATATCTGCGGACACAGATGCTCAGGTCTGGGGCAGGGGGAGTGTGCTAAGGGCCCTATGTCCTCTCTGTATTAACATTCATAATCATAGTTTTACTTGGTACTCTATATATTTATTTTGTACTATTTCGATCCTTTAAATAATTTTAATAGTTTACATTGTTTTTATGTTTTATCATGTACACCACCTAGAGTCACTTGTTGAAATGGACAGCTACAGTATAGAATTAAAATAAGGTAAAGGTGAAAGTAAAGGTAAAGCACCTGGAGGCTTCAGCTGGTCCAGAATGCAGCCGTGCGGGTTGTCATGGGGGTACCTAGGTGCTCCCATGTAACACCCCTTTTAGGTGGCCTGCATTGGTTGCCGGTTGTTCTCCGGGTGCAATTCAAGGTGTTAATTATGATCTTTAAAGTGCTCCGTGGCTTAGGCCCAGGGTACTTGCGAGACCACCTACTGCTACCGGTAGCCTCCCACCATCCAGTATGATCCCAGAGTTGGTCTCCTCAGGGAGCCATTGGCCAGGCAGTGTCGGCTGGTGACCCCCAGGGGGAGAACCTTCTCTGTGGGAGCGCCTTCCCTTTGGAATGAGCTGCTCCTGGAGCTTCGCATAATTCCCAACCTCCGGTCCTTCCGGCGCACCCTAAATAATATTCTGGCCTGGCCTGAATAAAATAAATTATTAATTTTAATTGTTAATTTTAATTTAATTTCTAAACCTCATTGTAAATGTCCATTGGGTTTTTTGGATATTCTATTTAATCTTTCTTTTAACTTTTGTAATATGTGTTTTTATGTTGTACGCCACCCTGAGTCCTTTGGGAGAAGGGTGGCATATAAGTCCAATAAATCATAAATCAATCAAACAAAGGTTCCCCTTACTAGTCATTTCCGATTCTAGGGAGAGGTGCTCATCTCCGTTTCAAAGCTGAACAGCCAGCGCTGTCCAAAGTTGTCTCTCTTTGTCATGTGGCCAGCATGACTAAACACCGAAGGAGCACGGAATGCTGTCACCTTCCCACCAAAGGTCCTATTTTTCTACTTGCATTTTTACATGCTCTTGAACTGCTAGGTTGGCAGAAGCTGGGACAAATAATGGGAGCTCACTCCTTTATGTGGTTCTAGGAATTCGAACCGCCAAACTGCCGACCTTTCTGATTGACTAGCTCAACATCTTAGCTACTGAGCCATTGCATCCCAAGAACTCAAATAGATAATAACAATTTTATCTAAATACTGCATAATTATTTTTGACCCAAATTTCTCTATTGTCTTTCTGTAAATTATTACTATAATTATTAAGAAATTAGGAGGGAGAAGATACAACCTGCCTTCTTTGGTTTTTTTTCCAGAGATAAGCCTGCATTTCAGCACACAGATAAATCCATTTGCAGGCTACTGCTGAAAGAGTGGAAGGAGGCCCCTAACAATGAATCTTAATTTTGCAAATCTCTTGAAACCTTTCAGCATTTAGCTGCTGGCACGTTCATCTTATTTTGTATAGCTTTCATCATTGTTGATAATGACAAACTGTATTCTCCTCTTTTTTCATTTTGTTTTGTTTCCAAACCGACTCTCGGTGGCAGATTGTGCCAGCTCATTTGTTGCAATGAATGCCTATTATCTGGCCTCTCCCTTGAAAATAACTTCAAATAACTTCTTGCTCTTGAACAGCATTTTAAAATGTTCTGTATTAAAGTGTCCTCTTCCAGTCGAGCCATACAAATTATTTTAGACATCCAATAATCTGTTTCTGTTAGCAAAGTCTGCTTCTATTTCACCCCTTATATGTGAGCTTGATCTAATACTGATGGGAGAAATATTTGTAGTAGTCAGAATGTTTGCAAGATTAGACAATGGCTGTTTCTTTCCCTTTCTTAATTTTCATTTTAAGAAATAATCTGGGCAGAATTAGATACATAGAGAAGAATATTTTTCTAGGCAGCGTTGGAATGAGGAAATTTAGCCTTCTGAAAATCTGTCCAACCTCCTCAGCAAGGAGATATAACTTCTTTCAATTTAGTACTATCAGGAAGTTTGTCAAAGAGATTTAAAAGATTCCATTTTTTACTCATGTAAGCATAGGTAAGAGCTTTACTAGTTCTTCACTTGTTATGTTAAAACCACTGAAGCCCAAGGGTAGTTTTTCAAAAGACAATTGGACAGAGGTTTCTTGGATGAGAAACAAATCATCTTCAAGGAAAAACAAAGAAAGTCCAGTTGCCTTTTGAAAAAACACCTTTGAGACAACCATGACCTGAATGACTGAGATTCTCCATAGACATGTTATTGAAGTTAGTTAGTAGGATGGGTATATAGGGCAGGAGTGAAATGCTACTGGTTGGGACTATACCAGTATTTCCAACGATCAACTGTCACACATGATTGATATTAGCTAGAAAGCAGGATTTCCTGCTTTCTAGCTAATCTAAATCGTGTGACACAGCAGATTCCCCCCTCGCTGTTCTACTTACCTTTCAGGCACACTTGGGAGCAGACTTCACCCACTCGCCCGGACGTTATCACATCCATTTTTTACTCTCTGTGCATGCGTGGAAGGTCCTGCACCTGCACAGAGGTGGCGCATGTGCTCACATTTGCGAACTGGTAGTGAAGGTAAGTAGATTTTACCTCTGATATATAGGGCCATTTCGATTGAATTTCAAATTCTTATCTCCAGGACCTTAAAAGACAGAAAAGTCCTGAGAGCATCTGGTTCTAAACCTTCTCAAATTGTTCTCAAAGAAGATTTTGAATTAGTAACTATTACTGTTCAGAGAGTTCTTCCAGGCTCACAGGGTTAGGGATTCCCAAAGATTTCTACTCAGGAACATAAACAGTGTCCTATTGGATCAGACCCTCTTCCATCTAGTCCTATTCCCTATGGATAGAGATGGTTTTTTCTGAGGTCCTTTACTTTCTTCAGGATTATTTATTCTGGATGTGTTGACTCATTATGGGTATCATTATTGAACTGGCTTTTTAAGAAGAGTTAATTAGCTGAAAAACAACATCATGATGTCAGCAAAAAAATTGAGATTTCTTTTAAGAAAGATCTATAACCATGAACTCTCCTGTTCAACAAGGCTAAATTTGCCTAATGCTAAGTAGTTATGAAAATAGACAGGGAAAAGGCAGAAGCTGGCATGGCTGTAGAGCTATGTTATTTAAGAGCTGCTTTTCAACATGAAACTCAGGCTGGTTGGTAGAGCAATAGAACTTGAATCCTTGTCAAGCTTTCCAGATGCAAAGTAGGGAGGCTTAAGAACTGTACAGATTTCAGAAAGACTTCTTTAATGGTAGTCTGGGATAAAAATACCTCCTTCAAAACTGTAAGAGTAAATTCCTAACCAGATTTGCATTAATTAAAGCGGAGTCTCCTTGAGCACTTTCTACTTAGGGCTTCCACATCTGAACTGTGTACTCTCTTCTCACCTAAACTGCAGTCTTCTTTCACTTCTTTCCCAGAGTCTCTCACATTCTTCCATGTGTATTATGGATTCTCAGCTATTGAGCCATGATAAATCACAGTGGGTGCTGCATGAATTTTCTTTAGTGGGGGAGGGGGGAGAGAGAGATTTCTCTCTAGGGGAAAAAGTTAGTCTCCAGTGCACAGCTCCTACTGCAGCTCCTACTTGGTCTAGCTTTTTATTTCTTTTGTTGGTCATTGTTCTTACCATCAACTATTTGATATTTCAGTTCCTGTTTTACTCTTTCCCTTGTTTGTTTCATTAGTTTTATAGGTAATCCTCAATTTATAACCATTTGTTTAATGATTATTTGAAATTACAATGGTTTAGCAATAGAAATAACGAGTAACTGAATCGGAAGGGACCTTGGTGGACTTCTAGTCCAATCCCCTGCTCGAGCAGGAGACTCTATACCATTCCAGACAAGTGGCTGGCTTGTCTCTTCTATGAAACCTCCATTGATGAAGCACCCGCAACTTCCGAAGGCAAGCTGTTCCATTGGTTAATTGTTCTCACCATTACAAAAGTTATCCTTAGTTCTAGGTTGCTTCTCTCTTTGATTAGTTTCCATCTGTTGTTTTTTGGCTTGCCTTCTGATGCTCTTCTTTGTGACAGTCCTTAAATATTGGAATACTATTACCACTCCACCTCTAGTCCTTCTTTTCACTAGTCTAGACAAACCCAATTCCCGCAATTGTTTTTAATATGTTTTAGCCTCCAGTCCCCTAATCCTCTTTATTGCTCTTTTCTGCATTCTTTCCAGTCCCTACATCTTTTTTAAATAATATGTGATCAAATTTTCATCATGTCAAGAACTACCTGTATTTTTAATATACATGCATTGTTATTTACTGATGATATGAAGGAAAGAGAATACAGCCAAATAAGCCCAAACTCTTTGAGTTCTCCAAAGCCATCAGAACAATAAAAATGTATTCATGTTCTCTTTTAGAGGAAAGGAACTGCTTAAACAGAAAGCAAAGTAGATACATTTTCCCCCACTCTGAACAACTATGCTATGCTGGATTTTTTTTTTTTTTTTGCTGGATCTAGAGTTAGAGAAGCAAGGTCTGAAAATGCTCTCCTCGTCTCTATTTTAGGAAATTAGCACAACTGGATAAGTCACCTTCTTTTCAATACTGTCAACAGCATTAGTGATACAGCTCAATGTTCTCTCTAAAGGATTCCTTAAAGAGTCCATATCTTCTATATAACAAAGAAGGAGGAGTTGTTACAAGAGGATTTAGATGTTGATGGGTTCAAGCTGTGCTGTTTAATTGTAGAGACAGTAACTGCCTTTTTAAACAAGTAGTAGCAACAAACCAACTGATTTCTTAAAATGTGACTTCATACAAAAACAAAAACAAATTGACTGATTTTATCTTTGAGATGCTTAGCAAGTCAACACATTGGATAACCAGACATAGAATGATTAAACCTGACCCCTGCAAAACTTAACTCTTGGTGCCAAGTCAATCAGATCTTTATGTAAAGTAATTCCAATAGGGGACACTGGTTTTCTGGAACAATCATCATTCACTCCTTGTGTCAACTCCTTTGCTGCCATCATCATTGTACTGATTTGAGTGCAATCAAGTGATAGTTGAGCCTGGTAGGAAGAAAAAGATTCATTTAATATTTATTTGCTAGATGTACTGTCTGCCTTCTGAGTGCTTTTGTACTGTCTGCCTTCTGTAGAGCAGCTCCAGGTAGTATACATTATGCTACTGTTATTTCCCCTCCCCGACAATAATCCTGATGTTGAAAGTCACCCCTACATAGCTAGAACCTGGGTCTCTCCTGTGCTAGTCCAAAATATCAACCATTACATTGAAGTTTCTCTTCAACTTGTACTTTTCTGTATAACTATTCTATAACTCCGCCTTATGTTGTATAAAATCACAACTTTTCAATTGTGCATCTATTTTTTCTGATATGGTGCTTCCTAATGAGAAAACTCTGGTAATTAATTTAAAGGAGACAGCTCAGGACTAACTACTTGGCATTGTGCTGATAACATACCCAGTGGTCTTGTGCTATCTGCAATTTTTATAAACCAAATTTTAAGCAATCAATCTGAATCCAATGGAAAGTTTTTTAAATAGTTTATCACAAGCCCAGCTGAATGGCTCTTTCACTATACTTCCAACCGATCAATAATTAAAAAAATATTTCCTATTCTTGGAGGGGGTTCTTAAGCAAATGGTAATATCATATTAATATTATTTATGCAGCTGAATTATTCTCTTTTGCAGAAACCATGCCTGCTGCTAACAGTATAAAACAGGAGATAATTGTTTCCTTTAATGTCACTGAAATAGAATTGAATCAGAGAACTAGAGAACTAAAAAGAGCACTAGAGCCATGGAGTCCAATCTCCTTCCCAATACAGCAAATCAAATTTAAAAAATCCCAGTTATATGGATGTGCAGCTCCTGTTTCAACACAAATGTTGAAGGAAAACCAACCAGCTCTCTGGGTAATTGGCAATCTGGTCTCATCATTTCCCCCCACCTAATATTTATTCAGAAACTGCCATTCTTCTGTACCTGCCATGCAGTGAAATAAGAGAGAACTGTTGAGAGTTACCATTCAATTAAATATCTCAGCAATGAACAAGTGTATTCCTCTAGAACAAATAAGCCAATTTTAGTTTTCTTGCTTCAGGAGAATATTCCCCATCTTCCTGTTGCAATGCTATCAGTTGACTCACGTTCTTGAGTTTGGAAGACTCTCAAGAACTGACCCAGTTCTTGTAGAAGTCCTTTGGTTATATAAATTCAGGTAGACCCTTTGTCTGTGTTTCTATTAGTAAGGGCTTTTTTGACAAGTGCGTAACAGTTCAAAAATACATTAGTAGCCATTTCTAAGCTCTATAAGGTCAATAGTACATTAGTTTCTCCACATGCTGTATTGATCCAGAACATACAGTATAAAATCTTATTAAGAGCGAAAGAAAGGGTTGGATGGGAGCCATTTTATTCAGGCCTTTGGATCCAAAGAGGTATTTGCTTTATGATAAACAGTAGGAGTCTAGTCTTACAAAAATTTGAGATGTCATCTTTTGGCTGAAGCACAGAATTAGTATTACAATGCCTTGTACTTTGTGGATGTTACCTAGGCACCTCTCTTAATGTTTTCCTCTGACTCATTCTCAGTACGGATCCTAGTTATCCCAAATGAGACATCAACTTAAATCCTGGATATGATCTTATTGATTTGTTTATCAAATTAATATAACTGCACTGGGTGTCATTCATATATATATGAATATGCATTTACTCCATAGTGGAGTCATCCAAACACATCAAGATTGTCAGGCCTGTTGGTGCAATGTGGAGGTCACTAGGGCATGAGTGATTGTGAGTAATGCATCCCAATCCAAGAAAGGGCACAAGTCGTGCACAACATGAAGCTATGCAAAGGCTGTTGTATCCATGGCTGCCATTTGCTTTATGATCAGCATTGTGAGGCTAGAAGGACACCCAGATAGCACTTCAGGTCTGCCTGGGATATTGTGACCCCATCCAGCACCAAAGATGACATAGTCCTACATAGTCCCCAAAACCCAAAGCTACTCAGTCTTGCTAGGGTTCATCTGAAGCCTGTTCTTCCTCATTCAGATCTTCATAGCCTCAAAACACTAGACTAATACATCACTTTAACTAAGGTATTGCTTAATTTGTCTGGGGCCCAAATGTATAGTTGGTTGTCATTAATATGCTCATGGTGATGGATGAGCTCAACTAATGGCCTCATGTGCAGTAGATGTTAAAAAACAGAGAACCCTGAGACATCTTACACCGGAGGAACATAGAGCAGGACCTTACCTCCCCAATCATCACTGACAAGAATCAATCTCGAATACAGGCAAATCAGGACATCACAACCTTCCGCAATCTTCTGAACCAATCCAGAAGGGTACCATAGTTGATGGTATCAAATGCGACCAAGAGATCAAATAAGGCACAGATAGGTAAACCTCTGCCATCCTGACCACACCAGAGATCATTCAAAGACAAGACCAATGCTGTTTCCATCCCACATTTAGTTTTAAATACTGACCGAAAAGGATCTAGATCACAGGTGTCAAACTTGCGGTGTCACATTGCTGTCATTCGTGGAGCTAGGGTGGACATGGCTGTGTGTGATGCATCCAGCCCACAGGCCGCCAGTTTGATACCCCTGATCTAGATAATCCAAGATCCTTAGAAAATTTTCTGCAATCACTTTCTCAACTATCTTTCCCCAAAAATGAAATTAGATAGTGGATGAAATTGGTCCAGTATATTGGGTTTAGCAATGGCTTCTTAAGAAGGCAGTGAAGCAAGACTTTTTAAGATGTAACAGAACGATCCTCTCAGTGAAAGAATAATTAATCACTGCTAATATACCCATTCACATGATAACCACCAGGCCACTTTCACAAGCTTGGAGCAGCATAGATCTAAAGAGCAGGTGGCTGCGGTCACATTCCTTGTACATTTTCTGAGATCCTGGTACATTCTCTCAGATCCAACAAGTTCAAATCATTCCTAGGTAACTCCACCCCAAGTGTTTCTTCTGAACCTGGAGTCCAACCAGCATCTAACTGGGAACATCTCTGAGTGCTTTTGTCCCACAGATCCTGAGGAAATTCCTCTGCATGCCCATGAGAACTATTTCCTAGGCCTCCTTCACCCAAGAGGGCTCATGTCACCTGAATCAGGGCTGTAGAATGCCAATCTGCCAATGCAATAATGGTGGTGAAGTACTGCCACTTTGCTGCCTTGTCACAAGGCAGGCCTGGATAGTAGTTCTAACATGTGTTCAGTCAAGTTTGTTGCTGGTTATGTGCCCAGAACACTCTTGATATCTCTTCTTTCTGATCCTACCCCTTGAATTAATACAATGCCCACAAGATGAGCACACTTTCCTCTCTTGCAGATCACAGCAAGCCTCTTGATTTATTGATGAAATCAGCAGACACACAGAACAAAATTGGAGAAGAACAAAATGTGAAAGCAAACACAACTCTCTGTCACGTCCAGAAGCATACTGTAGTGGTAAGGACAGCAACACATGTTCATGTCCAGAGGCTTTATTCAAGGTTACCCACTCCATTTTACAGAAGGATGCAGATGAAGACATGCTGTGCCATATTGTAAACCTTTTTCACAGCTGATGTATCTCACATTTGTTTCAATCTGGACTCTACTTGGACGGCTCATTTCTTCTCAGTGTAAATAAGATATTGGAATATTCCTCTTGGGAAATGACTTTATTCATGTGAAATGGAGGCACTCTAAACAATCATATCTTAGCAATAGCAATAACAATAGCAGTTAGACTTATATACCGCTTCATAGGGCTTTCAGCCCTCTCTAAGCGGTTTACAGAGTCAGCATATTGCCCCCACAGTTTGGGTCCTCATTTTACCCATCTCGGAAGGATGGAAGGCTGACTCAACCTTGAGCCGGTGAGATTTGAACCACCGAACTGCAGCTAACAGTCAGCTGAAGTGGCTGCAGTACTGCACTCTAACCACTGCGCCACCTTGGCTCTTCTAGTATTGTGCATCCTAGCATTACATTTGCTCTATTGTCGTTGCCCCATTTTCAGAGAATGGGCCAGGCTGAATTTTTATTCTATTCATACTTATTGCAGCTAGATCTTAAATTGCCAATGATTTTCAATAGGGAAAATGTATGCTGCCCAAAATGTTTGATAAAAGGTGGAACCTACACTCCCTTCCAATCGCATATGCAGTTCCTAGAAATCTATCAAACATGCATGTTTATAATGGTATGACAGATGTCTTTAGGTGTCCGTGTGAATCAGGGGAAAGGTGATTTGAATAACTAACCCCTCTTTGTGATCTGATTCAGTTCAAATTTCAAATGCAGTTCAGAACATCAAATCCAAGATGGATTTCCAAATCAAATAGTCAATCTAATAAAGGATAATATTTGTAGGCCAGGGTTGACATGAGCGGTTCTTGATGCTCTCTGCACTTTCTTGTTTTCTTGAAGACATTTCATTAACCAAACTAGGTAACATCACCAATGTGTAGTTGTTGTGATGTTATCTATTTTGGGTAATGAAATATCTGCAAGAAAATAAACAAGTTCAGAGAACACCAAGCCCCCCTGCCCCCATCAATCCGAAATTGATCTGGGGAAAAAAAAACATTTCTGATTATCCATACAAGTCTTCTAAACGACTGAATCAATTTGGAGGCATCCATTTCTGTTTTTTAACTCATGTTGATTTGTCAACTTGGAATTCTAATTCAGCTTTGAACATTAACTGAATCACCTTCTGAGTTTATACCTACACTGAGTTTATATATATATAATTAAGTTATACCTACACCCATTATTTGTTTTCTGAAATTGTATACTCCTTCCTTCCTTCCCTCCTTCCCTCCTCCCTCCCTCCCTCCCTTCCTAATTCTTTGTATTTTTGGATTAGCAACTTCTACTAAATCAGCAGGTAGAATTTATGATTTGGGGAGTGGTGTGTGCAATGTTCCCTCTAATTTTTTTTCAGTGTGAGCAGAAAAGTATAGTGTTTGAGCGGCATATTTTCATGCCTGAGCACCTGAATTTTTTTCACAGATGTCACCTAAGACAACAACAAAATCAGTATTATTTGAAACTCAAAGTTATGTTTATTCAAGGTACCCGCTTAATTAAAAGTGTTATATAATATCAGTATCACTTAACAACGCTCCTGCTTAGCAACCAAAATGTTGGCTCAGAAAGTCTGGCATTTGAAGCACGCAAGTCTTAAAGCTGTTGTTTCAAGACACTTGCACCCCTAACCCTTTAGGGAAAAAAAACCCAGGGGTCTTCAAACGTGACAGCTTTAAGACTTGTGGACTTCAACTCCCAGAATTCCTCCTTGAGGGGAATTATATATTTGGACTGTTTCATAGTTACATTAGAGAACTACATTGTTAGAACTTAGCACAAAAGATACCTTTTATCTGAAAATCCAAATAGAGTACCTGCTATTATCCCAGAGCACTAATGTCATTTGTCCCAATCTGTTTTATGAGTCTGTATTAAAATAGATAGAAATATTTTCACTAAATTTTATAGATCTATATTTCAGGAACCTATCAGAAGTTAGGGCAAGATAAGAGTGGAAGAATGAATTTTGTTGCAGGTCATGGGGATTTTTTCAGCATCTTAAAAGTGGCGCGCATGTGCATTGAACTAGCAATACCCATTTAATAACAAAAGGAAATGGCTGAATTAAATTTGGTAAAGTTGCAAGCGAGCTGTAAAAAGCTTGTGGTTTTTAAAATCATAGAATCAGAAGGGATACTGGAGGTCTTCTAGTCCAGCCCCTTGTCCAAGGAAGGAGTCTTTATATCATCTGAGACAAATGGCCGTCCAGTCTTTTGAAAACCTGTAGCAAATGAATTAAGATTCCATTGATTTTAATTGTTCTTACTGTCAGATTTCTCCTTATTTCCAGCTTGAGTCTCCTTCTGACAAGTTTCCATTGCTCCTTGTCCTGTCCTCAGGTGCTATTGCTGCTGCCTCCTCCTCCTCCTCCTCCTCCAACAGCACCAACACATTTGCTGCCCAGCGCTGCGGCTGAGGTGAAGCCACCAAAGCTCCTGCTGGAGCCCCTGCAGTGTTGGGCGGAAATCCGGCAGTGCTGTTGGAGGAGGAGGAGGCGAACCAACCTGCCACCGCCGGCCACTGCCAGCCCCGCCGCTCTTCCCGCCCCCTTCCCAGCCCCATAGTCCAGTGGTCGCAGCAGAAACAGCCCTGGGTCTCTGCTGCTGCTCCCCGCATTTTCTGGATGAGGTCTCGCAGGAAGGAATCCCCTCTCCAAGGGATCCCCCGAACATGGACTTGAAGAGCCGTGCTCTTCAAAACAAGTCTGGGGAGGTCCTTTGCAGGTGGCCAGTTGTAGCCACCTGCAAAGGACTTCCCCACGTTTGCTTTACAGAAATCTCTGTGCGGCAGATAGAAATGGCTGCGCGGGGTTTTCTTGCAGCCGCGCACCTTAGAGGGAACAGTGGTGGTGTGCTTTGCTCAAGTGCAACTGATAAAACAAATATGATCTTCCTTGGGGCAGGAGGACCTAATCCATGTAGCTTATACACTCATCACAATGTCCATAGACCACTGCAATGCACTGTACATGGGACATTCATTCAGTTGAATGAACAGATGAAATAAACAGATGTATGCAAGTGCTTGCCAGTGTACCCATATTTGAATTCTATTCAAATTCTTGCATTTGTCAGCTCGGTTCCTGATGTTGCTAGTACATAAAGAAATTAGACATCATATTTGATCTTAAAAGGTTTGAGTACCTTTTTTTGGCAGGAGAGGGGTGTTATGACTAAAATAAAAAGAGTATTTTTAGGATATCTGTCTCTGCCCTGAGACAAGACAGAGACCAGATTATCTCCCCTCTTTGCATACTCCCATCATACCTAAGGAAATCATTCCCTTCCCAGAACAAAACTTCCCCAATCCTTTCCTTGCCAAAAAGAAAGAAGTGTTGCTCACCTTAACAAAGGCAGAATGAAATTGACTAGAGGCAGTGAAGATCCAGCCCTATGTAATTTTCTAAAGCAAATCTAATAAGAAAGGGGTGGCAATATAACTGTGCAAAACTGCAGGTTTTTCATTGTCAATTAAGAGCACGTGCCAGGTCCCATCAATGTTCCTCCACTCGTTAACAAGAGATAATGGCTATTTCCAGCATTGCTGCCACCTCTAAAAAAGCAGTTTTCCTTAATAATAAAAGTCTGCCCTTACCCAACAAAACTTGCCTGGTTTTTCTTATATAGTCCCAAGATATGATGGCAAATCAGAATCTTATTTTGCCTTTCAGCTGTTCTCCATTCCTCTTTGTTTGTATGCTGGAACCCAGGGATCATCATTTCAATAAAATGTGAGTTTTCTCCTTAGAATTGTGCACCATTTTTTTCCTTCAAAATTTTACATCTGTTTTGTATCATTTCATCAGGACAACAATAGCAAGAAGGACAACTGTGGTTGGAATATTTTAGGAACCAGAAAAGGGGCAGGGGGACTATCTGAGCCATGGGTTGCTCTCACCTATCTGTAATCAAGCGCCTAATATTTTCATTCCTTCATTTGTGGCTTCAACTACCTGATTTGGCAGGTTTAAAAGGACAACAAACAACCCCAAAGGCCTATTCCAATGTTCAGTTGGGTCAGGACAATGTAGACACTTAGAAGTGTTTGTGAACACTAGATGTATTTTGGAAAACAAGGTGGGAAGGATGAATTTGAATTCCACAAATGGTGTTTTTTTTTAAAAAAAAATTAGCTTGATTGTGTCCTATCAGAATAATAGATGAACAGAATGACTGGCTTCATGGGCTAATTGAGTGAAACACATGATGAGAATTGGACCTTGATATGAAATGGCTGAATTTCAGAGCTAGTTGAACCAATCAACAACTTCTTTGAATACTAGCTTCTAGAGAAAGATTAGAGAAGAATTTGGAAACTTTGATAGTTCTTGTCCTTTTTGCTTTTCTATCAACAATATATTTGTTATTTTATTTCAAAACCTGTGGATAAGCATTCAGAATTGCTGACAACATTATTTCATCAAAAGCACAGTGTCACTGAGATGATAACTTTAATGAGGCATTTAAAAAAAATGAAGTGCATGGCTCCTGGGATGGAATACTAAGTCCTGAGGATAACAGCAGCAGTGACAACAAAAGGAACAGCAAATCCTTTGGAAGAAAAAAAGGAAATAAATCTGTTATTGTGCTAAAAAGATTCAAAGGAAAATTTAATGGGTGCCCTTAGATGTTCTAAGCATCAAAAGGGATCTATTAATAATCAACAATTAAGGCTGGAAACTAGAAAAAAATATGTCTCCTGGTGTGTTTAAAACAAATACAACTTTATTGTATCTGTTGATGGACTGTTTTGCTGATAGCTGACTCTCTGAAATGGGTATAATACTAATTTTCTTTATACCATTTTCTCTTTCTGATTTCTGTTGCAGAAATCAGGCTACTAACTTTCTTGTTCATTATATGCTCTCTCTGCAATTGTAGCAATTCTATAAATGTTTATTCAGTAAAAAATCTTCAGCAGTATATGTGTAAATAGTACTGCATCCTTCTAGTCTCTTGCCTTCTCGTAAATAAACACAGAGTAAATGTTAGATGTTTATGACCAGTCAATGCACACTTTTACAGATTCCAATATGTTGAAAACAACTTCAGATCTTCAGGTTGGGGAAAGAGATGTTGTCAGCGTCTGCTTCACTATTTGCTTTCGGCTGCCATTGAAATGGGGAGGGGGGGCTTGGTATTTGGGAAGCGAAGTTTTAGTACAAGAGTGATTGTAAAAAGAGAGTTTTGTTCTCACCGTCTACTGCACATGCTGGAGACTGGTGCTTGGTGTTGGCCAAGGCCAACTGTCCTGCATACCAACCTGATGATGCTCCTTGAAGATGAAACTCACATGAAACCTGAGAGATTTGCAAATTGGACAGTGGGATGAGGGTTACCGGGGGTGGTGGTGGTGTTGGTCACATATTGATATGCATGATTTTGCGCACTTTTGCCTCAGATCTTGCTTTCCTTAGCGGCTATCTTTTCATAACCAGTAAAAGTACTCTTAAATTCTGCAAAATGGAGTTAAGTGGTTTCTTTCTTGGTTGCTGAAGGAGGCTGGCTTGACATTTGTACACATTAATATTTCACAGCCAGATACAGACAAAAACAAGCAATAGCCCTCACACTCTCTCTAATGGCAATATTATGAAATAGGCCAGGTTTGTGGGGTTTGCTACAATTTTTCTTTCTTTCTGAAGATGGGCATTTTCAATATGGACAAATATTTTCTGAAATAATCTATGCAGGATCCCATCTGGGTCATGTACCAGGACCAAAGGTTTTGTGTTCTGAGCTTTCAGACTTGCACTGGAGTTCATCTTCAGGCTCCAGAACAAGTCCAAAAGCTCTGAAGACAAAACCTCTGGTCCCGGTGCATGACCCAGATAGGATCTTGCAACATTATCCTGGCACACATATATTTGCCTTCCTTTCTAAAATAATCTATCGCTACGGTCAAATACCATTATACTATTGTCACCTCATCAGCAATTGGCATATATTTAGACAGCTTTGCCTTATGCAAAAGAAAGAAAATATTGCCATATTCATTTGAATGTGTGCATTTCTTTTCCAGTTGTACAATGTTTGGAATGCTTAAATCTAATTAAGGAAAAGTACCTGTCTCAGCTTGTCAATTAGTCATCACAGCCACAATCTAGTTAATTCTTCTAAAGCTGCTGTAGTACACCGATAATTTGCTACATTGCTGCCAAAGCAGGGAAAGCTTTTATTAATAATTATTTCACTTAAAACAAACAAATAGTAGCTTACGTTGCTATGTTAAGCAATGTGCTTTCTTCCAAAACCAAACTCAACTAAACCAAAAATAGCTCCTGAAATTTCTCCTTTACTGCTCCCAAAAATGCAAGATATTGTACCCCTTTTTTTAAAAAAAAAAACCAGAAAATAACTTTCTGGGGAAATTGGAGATGATTTAGGCCCCATGTTACTCACACTTTTCATTGCTTGGACCAATGTACAGAAGTCCTTCTGTACAAGGCTGAACCTGAAGCTTCAGTAGAGCTCTGGGATTGACTGAGTACCTTTCTGTAGCACAATGTAGGACTGGACTATATTAACCTACATACTAAACTTTTGCAAATTCTAATTACATGTTTAATATGTGCATAGAACATGTTATCTTTTAGATTTTTAAGCTATAATTTTCAACTCAGTAATAAGTCATTTAGCACCTTAAAGAAATATCAATTTATTATGCCCAAGTTTCTTTATTAGATTAGTCAACATAAATCTGTGGTTTAAACAATCTGTTCACACTTATTTGAGAGTAAATCTCTCTGAATACTATAGCATCTTGTTTTGGGATAAGCCTACATAATTATGCCATATGTTTCTATTTTATTAATCAGAAAATATGTTTTTACTTTATGGGACAAAGTTGCAATCTAGTCATTTTACTTTTTCTTCCTTTAATCTTAAGAAGTCTGATTGTGTTTCATTAATAGACAGATCCATTGTATTCACTTCCAAATTGGCAGAACTGCATAAAGAAGTTTGCAAACGCTGTTATTTGAACTTGGATCCATCAAGCGAAGTTGACCACTTACCTTTCAATTATTTGTGGTGTACATTAAGGATCAGATTTGACTCGATGAACCCATGACCCTGAAAACATCTCATGCAAATGGCTCCATTGCCAGGCTTCTGGTTTCCATACACTACAATTGGCTTATCCACAATCACAATCTAAGCTTGCCCTGCGTCTACAAGACATTAATAAAGTATAGAGTAAATACTGTTCCCTTAGAGATGACTTGTATATTCAAAAAACCAGATCTGCCCTTAATTTGGAAGTTTTCTTTTCTTTCCTCACTCCAGTTTTTTGGCAGTCACACATCAATCACTGTCTCTGTATACAAATTATTAAATAACTAATGCAGGTAAGTGGAACAGAACTGGAAACTTAGAATGTGAAAATGTATATTTTCATGTTTCCTACTAAGCCTGTGAGGGTCTGAACTGTAAAAGGGAAGTTAGAAGAAAACCACCTTTTACTGGCTGCTTTCATGGAAACAACCTTTTGTCATTTATTACCTTTGTAATACCCCATCAGATCAATATTAAACCAAGAATAAATTTAGATTTTGCTACAGTTTTTGAAAAATCAATTGTATAGTTGTTATAAAGATATTTTGTAGGGAGAGGGAATAGATATAAAATCACATTTTTCAGTTAAAGATAAAATTCTCAGAGAAACACCTCAGTTTAAGCATAATCAGATGGCTCAGATCACCCTTTATCAGGTGAGATTTAGCACTGAAACAATTTCTTTCAGCTTGTTTTATTCCACTTGTCCTGCAGTTCTGCTTCTTAAATTATTTTGCATTCAGATCAGTTCCTTTTCTCCCTGTTACCTAAAGTTCTTTTGTAAAGCTATCATGTCTCCTCCTTAACATGCCTTTGCTTGCTTCCCTGTAGCACTTACATATAGTATTCTATTTCTCCCTTACAAGAGTGATAAAGTTTTTATAACTGCCTGTTCCCATAGAAAATATATCTCCTTCCTCCCGAGGCTTGAATTTTCTGAGCTGACCTTTTCAGCCCTTGGTAAGGATGGCCTCTAAATAGAAAAGCAAACATTTTTCTAAGAAAAACAAACATAAAATGGCTGAATAGATTCATTTACCCAAAATGAAAAGATATTCCTCCCTCCAAGATAGATTATGAGCATCAGCATAACTTTATTTTCACCAAGAGGAACTTCTCTAATAAATTTAAAAATACCTTTGGGATGATTTTTTTAAAATTGAGATTATAACAGGGGAAAGAATTTAGACTCTTTCCTTATATACCATTTTCCTGATCCTGTATGGAAGAGGAGCACCCTTAAGCAGGACAGACGTGCCAGATATGAACTACAGTTATCCATACATCCAGGTGAGGGCAGCAGCTGTCAGGATTCCAAGTAATACACTCATAGCAACAGAACTCTGTGGCAGGTGAATTACTCAAAGAATAGATTTATAGGATATATCATATTAGCACAAGCTGGTGAAAACTGACTCTGAATATTCCTGTATTTTTCACCTAATTAAAAGTAAAAGTTTTCTCCCATTCTCAAACAATCAATCACATGGTCCAATCAAGGTGTTGTCCAGTTGCCTGGTAACTTCAGTCCTCCTCTCTCTGACCACCTATGGGAATGTTCTTTTTTCTGAGGCTACAAATCCCAACTATCTCTATTCCAGTGGTGACATTCAAAATTTTACTACAAGTTATGTGGGTGTGGCTTGGTGGGCATGGCAGGGGAAGGATACTGCAAAAACTCATTCCCATTTCACTCCAGGGGAAGGATACTGCAAAATCCCCATTCCCACCCCAATCTGGGGCCAGCCAGAAGTGGTATTTGCCAGTTCTCCAAACTACTCAAATTTTCCGCTTTCGGTTGTACAGAACCTGTCAGAACCTGTTGAATTTCACCCCTGCTCTATTCCCCCCTCCCTATCGCCCAGCTCCAGTGTGGCATCACTGAAGCATCAAAATGCCTCCTTCATGTTAGCTTCAGGGTTGACAGCAGTGGGTGAAAGGTCCCCCCCCCCAAAAAAAAATTCTTTACCACCATCTAGTGGTCATTCATATTTCAGCAGCTATCTGGGAGCCCAATCTCTGCAGTGCCCATTAATTTTAAAATATGCATGTTAATTGTATCCATGAAATTTATTTATTATTTAAGAGGTTTATGTGTTCTTCAAAACAATATCCACCTGGGGGTGAGCGGGCTGGATGACTTTCAAAATTGCAAAAAGTGTCAAAATGTTTAAAGTAAAAATGTTATTATAAAAGGAATCCTAAAAACAGTTAAGTGCATAAACATAAATAAAGTGGTAAGTTAAACGAGCAATTAAAACCGCCTCTGACAGCAGGAACTAAAGTAGCAGAAGACTAATTAAAAAGCTCCATTGCAGCATGAATAGAAAGTTAACGTTGAAAGGCCCAGGAGAATAAGAATGTCTTTCCTGGATGCCAATAATGTTGTTCTTATCTGTACAGGTTCCAGGTCAAACATTCAGTTTCTGGAAAAGTCATTAAGAAGATAGGGCCTTACACCTTCAATTGGAATCCCTGCATCCATGAGAAGGCAAATGTTGAAATGCACATGACAGCATTCAGCAAATGCTTGACCTATGAACTTGCACCAGATACCAAGGCGCAAGTGCATAACTGTGATATTTACATGGTGATGTTTTCTTGCCTGTGATCATCTTCCTGCCACTGCAGTTTGGGGTGAATGCCATTGGATGAATCCAGATTCCCCTATCTTTTGCCTAAAGCCATCCTTTAAACCAGAGGTCTTCAAACTTGGCAACTTTAAGACTTATGGACTTCAACTTCTAGAATTCTCCAGCCAGCCAGCTAATACTGTCAACATAGCTACACCTGACAAGTCTTAGTTAGCAAAATCTATGTTTTATGTAAGGTAAAGTAAAAGTAAAGGTTCCCCCACACGTTTGCTAGTCATTCTCTACTCTAGGGGGCGGTGCTCATCTCCATTTCAAAGCCGAAGAGCCAGGGCTGTCCAAAGACGTCTCTGTGGTCATGTGGCTGGCATGACTAAATGCCGAGCGCTGTTATCTTCCCACCTATTTTTCTACTTGCATCATTTATATGCTTTCAAACTGTTAGGTTGGCAGAAGCTGGGACAAGTAACGGGAGCTCACCCCATTACGCAGCGCTAGGGATTCGAACTGCTGAACTGCCAATCTTCTGATCAACAAGCTCAGCATCGTAGCCACTGAAGCCACTGCGTCCCTTCAAATTTTACATAACTTACCACTAAACATTCTTGACTACTCTTTGCTGTATCCTTTAATATACAAATGCCACCATTACCCATGTCTTCTAGTTCTGATGATGTTACCTAGCTGGCTAATGAAACCTGTTGCGTCCTCCTGACACAGCCGGCAGCCAAACCACGCCCTGCCGCAACTGGATTGGTCCAGGCGCGGTTGGCTGCCGGCGGGAGATTTGCGCCTCGCACATTGGCTGGCCGCCTGACCGCTATCCGTATAAATAGCTGTCAGGCGGTGCTGTCCAGCGCGCGTGTTCTGAACTGTCAGTTGTCTTGTTCCTGTTAAATAAAGTTCTACAATTTTACCTCAGCGCCTCCTCGTATCTAAAAAAACCTCTTCAAGAAAATAACAAAGCTCAGAGAGCAGCAAGGGCTCCACAGTTAAGCTCTGAGCTACAAATATTCTCTTCTATCAGTATAAATGCCATTCACCATTACTTTCTGTCAACTGGTAATTTCCCTAAATCCGGGAGCACTCTTAGTACCTGCATGTGTTTATTTGGTTCTTAAAGAGAGGAAAGGGCAAAAATCATTCTGAATAAGAGTTCACGTTTTTCTGAAGGTATAACCTTTAAGCCTGATTTCATAAAAGTTACATCTTGTCCTGTGTTCTTTAATATCTGCAGTATATGAAACCACTAAGAAAGGAATGGGGTGCTATTCCAAATTTAAGCAACTCCACTATTATTGTTTATCAGCTATGGTAAGTCCAGGAAATCATTTCATGCCCATATGTTTCTTTAATTTGATCATTTGATCTGCATAAGAACAAAATGAACTTAAATTCGGACCAAATGAAGATACTGTTGATCAGTAGCCAGGCTGAGGGACAGTTGTTTTGGATGGAGAGTCCCTAAACAAGAAACTCTGTAACTTGTTAGGGTTTAGCTCTGTTACTACTGGATTAATGTTTGCAAATTATGGTTAGTGTATTAGCTGCAATACTTTCCAAGCTGCTCAGATTTGGAAAGTTATCCTTTCCCTGATTACACTGTGCCATCACATTGAAATGTCTTGCAATGTCCTCTTCATTAAGTTCTGCAAGATAAATCTTTGTAAAGATGCCTCGAGCTATCAAAACCTCACCTCTTGGCAGACTGGGAAAGATAATTGTCCTGCTTGTTCAGGCTGTGGAATACACTCTGCAATTTGCATCTGAACCCGACTGGCTCTTCCTTTAGAAGAACAGCCAGATCTATCTCTTTTATACTGCGTTGTTAATTGATGGTTACATTGATTTTAATTGATGCCATTGAATTTTGAGGCCACTTGCGGGTTTATCTGTACCTTCAAGGCAGTGGTGGGATTCAAATTTTTTTACTACTGGTTCTGTATGCGTGGCTTTGTGGGCATGACTTTATAGGTTGGCAGGGGAAGGATACTGCAAAATCCCCATTCCCTCCCCACCCTATTAACCTTCTTTCCAGCTCCATTCTCTTGTTCAAGGTAACACAAGAAGATCAGCTGGGAGGCTGGGAGGCAGCGGGGGCAGGGCCAATCTATTTGCAGTTCTCTGAACTACTCAAAATTTCCGCTACCAGTTCTCCAGAACCTGTTGGAATACCACCTCTGCTTCAGGGTCACCTGAATCAGAGTTTAAACTCAACAGAAGGGAGGGGATATGATACCATCTTCCCCATCTACAACATAGAGTCCTTTCAGCAGTCCCAAGAGGGTTCCACACCCATCTGCACTCTGATTCAGGTGACCATAAGGGTAAGATCACCCCCAAGGTGACCTCAATGACTCTCAGAGAGCTAACAACTAATCTTCATAGCACTAATGACCAAATGACTACTAAGGAATATAACATCTTCCATTCCCCACCATTCAGCCAGAATTGAAGAAGCTTCTAGGATGAGAAGTGAAACATTTTCAAGGAAATAAAATCACGAAAGTCCAATTGCCTTTTGAAAAAGCACCTTTTGGTAACAAAGTAGCGCATAATAAAATAGGTATGGATATAACGGCTGGGAAAACTATTTCTAGGATTCACTGAAAAGTCTTGTTTTTGGACAACCAGTCCGAGAACAGTTGGTTCTGACAATAATATTAGCTCTCGTTAGAAATACATAGGAAGCTAGGTTCTTTTGATTATTGTGGTCCTAAGCCACAAAAGGTTCTGTCTGTGTGTGTGTGTGTGTGTGTGTGTGTGTGTGTGTTTGTGTGTGTGTGTGTTTGGCTAAGAGTATCAAAGATGTCAAAAGAGTGGGTAAGTGAAGCATCACCCGTTTTTTTTAACATACATTTTACACATAGACACACAGATAAACAGTCGCACACACATGGTAAAAAGGTTGTACTCTCCATTTTGACATCTTTAAGATTTTATGGATGTTCCTTCTTTCTAATCCAAAACATCATCTTAAATTAAGTCCTGTGGTTTCATTCTAACAGCCAATAATCTGAATACCACAGAAATATGATACTTCACATTTTAATGGAAGTTACTAATATATATAATGGCTAATGGCTAAGATCTCTGCCTAGTATGTAATATAGGCCAGGTTCAAATCCCAGTAAGGGTATGGCTAGCTGGTGAGAGCTAAATACCTTGAAATAGATCTATACTAGTCTCCCATTATTTATTTATGAGCACAAATACAACAAAATATAACAAAAAGGCAACAGTAAAAATATTGGGTTTCTGCCTGGATGGTCTCTTGTGACGAGCCGAAGGACAGAGAATGGAAGTAGTAATCTTCCTTCCATATTTGGGCATACCGGGGGTTGTAATATATATATATATATATATATATATATATATATATATATATATATATATATATATATATATATATATATATATATATATATATATATATATATATATATATATATATATATATATATATATATATATATATATATATATATATATATATATATATATATATATATATATATATATATATATATATATATATATATATATATATATATATATATATATAAAATGTAACTTCCATTAAAATGTGCAGTATCATATTAATATATACCTTTCACCCTGGCTTGGCTGATAAGGAGTCGAGCTCTGTAGCTCAGTGGTTAACACATCTGCCTAAGAGGCAATACAGCACAGGCTCAATTCCCATTAGAGCTGATGAGAGCTAAATAGCTTGAAATAGATCTATACTAGTCTCCCTTTATTTATTTATCAGTACAATTATAACATTATATATGTGTGTGTTTGTGTGTCTGTGTGTGTGTCTGTGTGTCTGTGTGTTTGTGTGTGTTGCATTTTTGCTGATAAATAAATAAATAAATAAATAAATAAATGTAGACTAGTATAGATCTATTTCAAACTATTTAGCTCTCATCAGT